>NC_049224.1:91885618-92185618 GCF_011100685.1 Canis lupus familiaris | reverse complement strand
AAAGAACTGTGTGCTATATGCTACCCTATCAGTGAGCGACAACTGCCCCACTGTCTTTTTAAATCAACTTTAAAAAATGTACTACACTGGGGATCCCTGGGTGGCGCAGCGGTTTAGCGCCTGCCTTTGGCTCAGGGCGCGATCCTGGAGCCCCGGGATCGAGTCCCAAGTCGGGCTCCTGGTGCATGGAGCCTGCTTCTCCCTCTGCCTATGTCTCTGCCTCTCTCTCTCTCTCTCTCTCTCTGTGACTATCGTAAATAAATAAAAAATCAAAAATAAATAAATAAATAAACAAAAATTAAAACGTACTACACTGTGTATCCCTATAGAGGATGTCCTGACAACCTATGATCCTGTTCCTTCACACCAATCCCAGTGGTTCCTGAAACCTCCAGCCCAGAGTCCTACCGCACAACTCTGCGACTGCCCGTCAACACCAAATGGCCCCTGTGCCCTCTCCAAGGCCAGCACGACAAGACAGGCAGTCTCTCTAAAAGCAGAGACCAGGAGGCAGAGGGGTGGAGGGCAAGGCAGCAGCTGGCCCGGAGTTAGTGTGCAGTCTGCCATCCCTGGCCCCAGAGAGAACACCAAGGACCCACATTAGGTTCATCAGAAGCCACTGACACCACACATGGCCCACAGTGTTCCAGCACACACACAACTCGTTACCCGACAATCACAGGACAGCCCTGAGGACTTGTTCCACCTTCTGAAGAGCTGCCCACACGCCACCTCATCCACACTGCTAGCAGGGTGGCCAGAGTCAAACAATCACTAGTGAGGTGGACTCCTGTCACGTGGCAAAACCCTCGTCTTGGCAGAGCGATCACCTGTCATCTGGACGGTAGGAAGCAAGCAAGAGCGCACAAAATCCAGAACTAGGAAACATTAAGAACGTATCCTAGGATCTGCTTAGACTGAGCATCTCTGACATTGGAATTACTTCCAAAAAACTTGGTTTTCCTTTTAAATGAAAGCTTAAAACCAATTTTCAAAGGATTGGGATGCTATCAGGATCCCACAACCCATTTCATGCTACCGATGAAAAATGATGCTTTTTCCCCTAAACCATCTGAAAGCAGAATCTGGTCCACCATAAACTCATCTGGGGGCAACACGTGACATGAACTGAGGGGGGTGGGGCTCTTTAAAGGCTTAATTACCCTACAGTAAAGACACTCGCTCACTGAATTGGGGACGTATGATTTATCTGGTTATTAAACCCCTTCCCAACTCCTGTAGGAATATCCCGGGATACACAGGGTGTTGCACTCTTGATCTTTCTGAAACCCGAAGAATTCTGAAGTCGTCAACGTCTTTTCCCGAGGGTTTTGGGTTCGGAGCCTTCCCCGCCGTTACAGGAGACAGCACGCGCTCCGACGGCCTCGCTTGCGGGGCTGCGGCTTTCCCTGAAAGGCTTCCTGTGGGTTTCCGACCGTTCCAGTTCAGTAAGAGGCCGCACCAGCCTGAAAGGCCACGAGGCTCCGGCCACGTCTGTAAAGAGGAAACCTCCGGCCCTAATCGCGCCGCAGGTATTTTTATCTCCCGGCCTGCCCAGAGCGCAAAGGGAGTGCGTTCTTTTGCACCACCGTGTGGGCCGGTCCCATTTCCTCGTTCCTCTTCCTGGTGAGCCTCCCGCTCCGCTCCACACGGCCCACCCGTCCTCCTGCCCTCCTGCCCTCCTGCCCGAGGCGGGCATCCTCCCCGCGGCCCGGCCCGCCCCGGCGCCCGGACTGCGCCGCCCTCCCGTCGCTGGGGCGTTGGGGCGTGCGTCTAACTCCAGGTTCCGGAGGGCAAAATCCACCTACTGTCCACCGTGAATCTCGTATTAAAAACCCGGCACAAGTGTTCGGTGTTGTCGGAGCACAGGCCCCGACGGCGGCGACGGCTGCAGCGCCCCGGGGCGGCCGACAGCATCCGGGCGTCAGCGGCCCCCGCCTCTGCGTACCGGATCGCACCCAAACCTGCGCTCTTCACCCCGGCCTTGGGGGAAACACGCATATGGGAACGCTGCAGCCGGACACCCCGCGGGCCTCCGGGCGCGGCCGCCGGGACGCTCGCCGGCCCGCGGCCCCACACGCGGCAGGAGCCCGAGGCCCGGGCTGGTCAGGCGGGCGCCCCCGCACCTTGCAAGGGAATCCCGAGGGGGCCGGCGGCGGCGCCAGGAGCGGGGGCGCGGGGCAGCGGGGCCGGCGTCACCCCGGGGCTCCCGGACGCCGCCGCGGACGCGCACTGGGCGGCGGGCGGCGGGCGGCGGGCGGGGGAGGCCGCGGGCCCGGCCCTGCGCCCCCCGCCCACCTCCCGGGAGCGCGGGACCCCCCCGCCCCGCCCCGCCCCCCCGCCCGCGCCTCACCCTCCGCCAGGACCCGCCGCACCCGCAGCCGCAGCTCGCCCAGCTCCACCGTCTGCCCCACGAAGTCGCTCTGGTCGCGGCCGGCGGCGCCGCCCAGGGAGCCCGGGCCCGCCAGGAAGTCCAGCGCAGACTGCAGCAGCGACATGGCTGCGGCCCGCGGCGGGCGCCCGAGCGGGGAGCCCGGGGCCAGCTGCGTCCCGGCGCGCTCAGCAACCGCCGGCCCGGAGCCGCACCATCTTCCGCCCCGACGCCCTGACGTAGGCCCGCGGGGGCGCGGCGCAGCCCGGAAGAGCGCCGGCGCCTTACTTCCGCCGCGCCGGGCCGGTGCGCGTGCGCCGGGAGGGTGCTCGAGCGCGGAGCCGGGGCCGCCCAGCGCGCCTGCGCCGGGAGGGTGCGCCTGCGCGGCGCCGGGGCCGCCGACTGCGCCTGCTCGGCGCCGCGGCTCCGGGGACGGCTTCCGGTCGTCGCGCTCCGGGCGGCCGCGGCAGGGAGCGGGCAGGCGGAGAGAGGCCTGGCTCCGGGTCGGCGCCCGCTGTCCCCCAGGCGGCCGTGCCCGCGGACGCTCCCCGTGCGGCTGCTCCGCGGCCGTGCGCCACGCCCCCGGCTCGGTGTGCGGGGCAGCGTGAGGGCTCGCGTGTCCCGGGAGCCGGAGAAACCGAGCACAGCGCGGGCTGCGGCCGCCGGAGGGGCGGATCCAGAGCCCCGACGCCGGGTGGCGCGATCAGCAGCCCTCGGGTAAGACGTTCCCCGCTGAGAACACGCGCTCCCCGGGGCCGCCTCTCGGCCCGGGCCGGGGGGCGGGGGAGCCGCGGCGTTCCAGCCCCGGGGACGGGGACGGGGACGGGGTGCAGCCGGTGTGTCCCCGTGTGCAGGGTCAGGGCGCGGGAACCAGTCCTGGAGGCACAGGTGTGTCCCCATGTGCAGGGTCAGGGCGCAGGAACCAGGCCGGGCTGGCACAGTGTGTCCCCGTGTGCAGGGTCAGGGCGCGGGAACCAGTCCTGGAGGCACAGGTGTGTCCCCGTGTGCAGGGTCAGGGCACAGGAACCAGGCCGGGCTGGCACAGTGTGTCCCCGTGTGCAGGGTCAGGGCGCGGGAACCAGTCTTGGAGGCACAGGTGTGTCCCCGTGTGCAGGGTCAGGGCGCCGGAACCAGGCCGGGCTGGCACAGTGTGTCCCCATGTGCAGGGTCAGGGCGCAGGAACCAGGCCGGGCTGGCACAGTGTGTCCCCGTGTGCAGGCTCAGGGCACGGGAACCAGTCCTGGAGGCACAATGTGTCCCCGTGTGCAGGATCAGGGCACGGGAACCAGTCCTGGAGGCACAGGTGTGTCCCCGTGTGCAGGGTCAGGGCGCGGGAACCAGTCCTGGAGGCACAGGTGTGTCCCCGTGTGCAGGGTCAGGGCGCAGGAACCAATCCTGGAGGCACAGGTGTGTCCCCGTGTGCAGGGTCAGGGCGCAGGAACCCGGCCGGGCTGGCACAGTGTGTCCCCATGTGCAGGGTCAGGGCGCAGGAACCAGGCCATGCTGGCACAGTGTGTCCCCGTGTGCAGGGTCAGGGCGCAGGAACCAGTCTTGGAGGCTCAGGTGTGTCCCCGTGTGCAGGGTCAGGGCGCCGGAACCAGGCCGGGCTGGCACAGTGTGTCCCCATGTGCAGGCTCAGGGCACGGGAACCAGTCCTGGAGGCACAATGTGTCCCCGTGTGCAGGATCAGGGCGCGGGAACCAGTCCTGGAGGCACAGGTGTGTCCCTGTGTGCAGGGTCAGGGCGCAGGAACCAGTCCTGGAGGCACAGGTGTGTCCCTGTGTGCAGGGTCAGGGCGCAGGAACCTGGCCGGGCTGGCACAGTGTGTCCCCATGTGCAGGGTCAGGGCGCGGGAACCAGGCCGGGCTGGCACAGTGTGTCCCCGTGTGCAGGGTCAGGGCGCAGGAAGCAGTCTTGGAGGCACAGGTGTGTCCCCGTGTGCAGGGTCAGGGCGCAGGAATCAGGCCAGGCTGGCACAGTGTGTCCCCATGTGCAGGGTCAGGGCACAGAAACCAGTCCTGGAGGCACATGTGCGTCCCCGTGTGCAGGGTCAGGGCGCTGGAACCAGGCCGGGCTGGCACAGTGTGTCCCCGTGTGCAGGGTCAGGGCGCAGAAACCAGTCCTGAAGGCACAGGTGCGTCTCCGTGTGCAGGGTCAGGGCGCAGGAACCAGTCCTGGAGGCACAGGTGTGTCCCCGTGTACAGGGTAAGGGCACAGGAACCAGTCCTGGAGGCACAGGTGTGTCCCCGTGTGCAGGGTCAGGGCGCAGGAACCAGTCCTGGAGGCACAGGTGTGTCCCCATGTGCAGGGTCAGGGCGCGGGAACCAGTCCTGGAGGCACAGGTGTGTCCCCGTGTGCAGGGTCAGGGCGCGGGAACCAGGCCGGGCTGGCACAGTGTGTCCCCATGTGCAGGGTCAGGGCGCAGAAACCAGTCCTGGAGGCACAGGTGTGTCCCCGTGTGCAGGGTCAGGGCGCAGGAACCAGTCCTGGAGGCACAGGTGTGTCCCCGTGTCAGGGTCAGGGTGCAGGAACCAGGCCGGGGTGGCACAATGTGTCCCCGTGTGCAGGGTCAGAGCGCGGGAACCAGGCCAGGCTGGCACAGACTGTCCCCGTGTGCAGGGTCAGGGTGCAGGAACTGGTTCAGTGCATGGGTGTCCTCTGCATGGAGATGAAGAGAGCAGACACAGAGCAGGCAGGAGGGGCTGGAACGCTCAGGGTGGGCGCACCTGAGCGGCTCAGTGGCTAAACATCTGCCTTCAGCTAAGGGTGTGATTCTGGGGTCCCGGGATGGAGTCACACATGGGCTCCCCACAGGAAGCCTGCTTCATTTCCTTCTTCTCTCCGTATCTGGAGAGCAAATATATAAAATTTTTAAAAACAACACCACCCTCAGGGCGTTGACCGGGCTTTGGTGAAGGAGCAACCAGGAAATGGAAGCACCGCTGAAGAGTGAAGTAGAAGGAGAAACAAAAGCTGTACCTTGGACTTGGCAACAATGCGATAACCTTGGGACCTTTCCAGCATAGTTCCTTTGAGTGTGGGGTGAAAGAGGAAAAGGCAGTGAAGAGCTGGGGTGACTCAGGAGGTCGGGCTGCAGAGCAGTGGGAGGCAGAACCATGGTGCAGGGTGGCGGTGCTCTACATGGGAGACCTCTGAGCAGCTCGGAGCTGACGGGAGGGAGCCCGTGGGGCAGGAAAGTCAGCACAGAGGAGGGAAGAGCAACGAATCAGTCCCTGGAAGACAGCAGGGGAATGACACCCAGAAGACAAGCCCTTTTCATTGTAAAGGCGGGAGGGAAGATGGGTGCAGTTGCAGGCGGCCTTGTGTGCTTATTGGGATGAAAGTGAAGGAATTCTCTGACGGCTTCTGTTTCACGAGAACAAGAGAAACAAACATCTACTGAAAACCAGAAGCGAGGTAAGCTAAGGGCTAAGCAGCGTGGAAAAGATGGAAAATCGTTCTTGTGGAAAACCTGGTGCATGACTCACTAGAAAGCATGGTAGAGGTTGACGCTTCATTTGAATTTGGAGGCTGTGAATTTATCCTCCTGTGACCCAGGATCAGGTGAGTTTTAAATGGCGTAATTACTTTGGAGACCAGAGTTTCCTCAGATCTTTTATTTCATAAATACATTTTTTAAAGATTTTGTTTATTTATTCATGAGAGACAGAGGCAGAGACACAGGCCGAGGGAGAAGCAGGCTCCCTGTGGGGAGCCCGACGTGGGACTCGATCCTGGGACCCCGGGGTCACAACCTGAGCCAAAGGCAGACGCTCAGCTGCTGAGCCCCCCAGGTGCCCCTTATTCCATAAATGTTTATGCAGCACCTCTGTAGACTGGCACTGCACAGATGCCGTAGGGACACCGTGGTAATTCAAAACTGTATCTCCACGCCGTACTTCTCTCCTGAACTCTTAGACCTTGGTTGTTAGATACCTCATCTTGTATAGACATGTGTAAAACTGGATTTATGGTCTTCATCTGCAAGCCTGTTCCTCTATGGATATCACAACAAAGAACACTGCCAGAAATTAAGAGAATCACTTCGGAATGATGCAGTACACTTATCAAAAAAGATGTAATCATTCTAAACAGCTTTGCACCTAATAATAAAGCTTTAGAATACATGAGGCAAATCAATTTTTTTTAACAAAACCCAATTGTAAATTGGAGTTGTAGATTTAGTCGGAAATTTCCATTCCCCTTTCACAACATATGATAAAACAAGTACTCAGAAAATCAGCAAGGATATAGTTCAATGACACCATCAACCAACTTGATCTAATGGACATTTATGGAACATTTTACGCAGTACCAGCAAAATACAAATCTTCAAGTATGTAAAGAACAGTTACCAAGGTGGATCGTATTCTGGGCTATGAAACAAATACGTTCTCTGACCACAATGCAATTAAGTTAGAAATCAGTAATAGATACCTGGAAAATCTAAATACTTGGAAACTGAATGACTCACTTCTAAATTACCCATAGGACAAGGAGAAATCAGAAGGAAAATTAGAATTTTGAAGTAAACTAAAATAAACAGCATTTAAAAATTTGTGGAATGTAGTCAAAACAATACTAGAAGATAGTTCTCAAACCAATAATTTCAGCCATTTGTCTTAAGAAACAAGAAAAACAAGAGTAAGTGAAACCTAAACTAAGTACAAAAAGGGAGAATAGTTAATGTCAGAGTGGAAACCAATGAAATAGAAAACAAAAACAGAGAACATCAGTGACAACAAAAGCTGATTCTTTGAGAAGATCTATAAAATAGAGAAATCCCTGGCCGTCTTGAACCAGAAAAAAAGATGAATTAACAATATCAGTAATAATAAGTGACATCAGTGCTAAAAGGATAATCAGAACACAGGAACACCTTTATGCCCACAAACTCAGCAGCTTATATTAAAAGAACAAAATCCTTTTAAGACATTACCATGGCTTGCTCACTCAAGAAAAAAATAGATAACTTGAATAGTTTCATATCTATTAAAGCTTCATGTCTATTAAAGCATTGAATTTATAGTTAAAAACTAGAAATAGGGCAGCCCCAGTGGCTCAGTGGTTTAGTGCCGCCTTCAGCCCAGGGCCTGATCCTGGAGACCTGGGATCCAGTCCCACGTCGGGCTCCCTGTGTGGAGACTGCTTCTCCCTCTGCCTGCCTCTCTGCCTCTCTGTCTCTCTCTGTGCCTCTCATGAATAGATAAATAAAATTTTAAAAAATAAAAACTAGAAATAATACAAATTCTGCATAGACTTCTGATTGAAGGAAGTATTAACCAAACATTCTATAAGGACAGCATTATTCTGACACTGAAATTTGACAAAGACATTACTAGAAAAGAAAAATAAAGACTAATATCTCTTGTGGACAAAAATTACAAAATTCTTCTAATACATTTTTTAGCAAGTGGAGTCTAACACTATAAAAAGGATAGAATAACATAACCAAGTGTGGTTTACCCCAGGAATACAAAGTTAGCTTAGCATTTGAAGATTGATTAATGTAGTTTACACTATTAACACTGAAAAAGAAAAGCATATGGATCATCTTAACACAGAAAAAAAACCATGGATTTTATCATGTTTTAATTTTTTAAAAAAATTGTCAGCAAACTAGGAATGAAATGAAACTTCCTCAACATTTTTGGTGCTCCTGAGTGGCTCAGTTGGTTGAGCATCTGACTCTTGATTTCAGCTCAGGTCATGCATGATCTCAGGGTTGTGAGTTCGGGTTGCATCTGCCTCTGCACTGAGCTTAGAGCCTGCTTGAGACTCTCCTTCTCCCTCTGTGCATCCCCACCACGTGCATGTGTTTCTCTCTCTCTCTCTCTCAATAAGTAAGGTATTTAAAAATAATAATAAGGGCATCTTTGAAAAGCCTATATCTGACATACAGAATAACAAAAAACTGGATCAGAAATAAGCCAGAGGTGTCAGGTCTTGCACTTCTATTCAGCATTGTATAGGAAATTCTAGCCAGTGTAGTAAGTCAAGAAAAAAAGCTTCCAGATTGGAAATACCAAGTAAAATTGTTTATGAAGATGACATACTCATTTGTATGTCATAATAGTACCAATCTTGGTACTATTGACATTTGGGGCCAGATAATTCCTTGTGGAGGTGAAGGGGTGGCATTATCTATGCGTTGTTGGACATTTAGCAGCACCCCTACCGCTATCCCCAGATACCGTTAACACACATCACTTGTCACAACCAGAGATGTCTCCAGACATTGCCAGGTGTCCCTCGAGGGACATTACCACCGTCAGTTGACACCCACTACTCTATGTAAAAAAAACAAGTGGGATCTACAGAAAGAGCTGCGAGAACTAGTTAGCTACAAGAGCTAAGCTTAGCAGGATTGCAGGGTACAAAATTAATATGCAAAAAACGAATCCCATTATTTGTAGATTACTGGCAACAGATAGTGGAAGTTGAAATGAATTTGGGGAAAATACCATTTACAACATCATCAAAAAATATTAAATGCATGAAAAAATGTGCAAGACTTATACACTGAAAACGAAAGAACTTGGCTGAGAGAAATTAAAGACCTTACTGAATGGAGAGCATGCACTATATTCATAAATTGGAAGATTCTCAAATCTATAGATTCAGTGCAAGTCCCGACAAAATCCCAGCAAACTTTTTTTTTTTAATTTATTCATTCATAGAGACACACACACACAGAGAGGCAGAGACACAGGCAGAGGGAGAAGCAGGCTCCATGCAGGGAGCCCGACGTGGGACCCGATCCCGGGTCTTCAGGATCACACCCTGGGCCGCAGGCGGCGCTAAACCGCTGCGCCACCGGAGCTGCCCCCCAGCAAACTTTTTGTAAAAATTGACACACTGATTCTAAAATTAATTTAGAACTGCAGAGGAAATAGAATAGGCCAGACAGGTTTGAACAAGGACAAGTTCTGTGACTTCCATTGTCCAACCTCAGTGCTCATTATAAAGCCACAGCAATTCCAGCCCATGTGGTACTGATTTAAGGTACATAAGTAAATCAGTGCACCAGAATGGTCAGAAATTGGCTCACAAGTATATATAAGTTCAGTTGATTTTTGACAAAGGAATAAAAGCAATTGAAGAAAATAGACCTCAAAAAATGATGGTGGAAAAATTGGATATCTGTATGTTAAAAATGTTAATGCATATCTTGCATTATTATACAAAAATTAATTCAAACCATCATACATCTAAATGTGATAAACAGGGCAGCCCAGGTGGCTCAGTGGTTTGGCGCCACCTTCGGCCCAGGGATATGATCCTGGGGTCCTGGGATCGAGGCCCGCATCAGTTGCTTCACAAGTTTCACCTATTCTCACTGTTGTCATTTTGTCATCTGGCGTATCCCACTCTGAGAGCTTTCCCACACTCAGTGCTCCCACAGCGCCCTACTGTGTGCTGTGTCTGCTGTACTGTTGGGTGATTGTCCTATCCATCCATGTTTGCCTCTAATGCCCAGCACAGTGCCTGATGCCTTACAGGGTCATAAGCTGTCAGTTACCCCCCCTCTCTGCTATGTGAAATTTTCTCTGTTATGTGAAATTATAAGGAGCTTCTCCTCCTTATTCCCATCAGGATTTAAAAATTCTTAGTCTCTTTCATCTTAAGAGAAACAAAAAACCGTCCCTTCAACTCCTTGCTCCTCTCTACTCAGTCTTGTATTCTTTCTTTCATTACCATGAGGCTTAAAAACTTGTGTATGATGAAAGTAACATGTCATCAACATGTTCTGAACAGGTATGCTGGGACTAGTTTTTGTGGGTTTTTTTACTCTGATAAATAAAATACACATAATAAAATTTGCTATCTTAACCATTTTAAGTGTGCAGTTCAGTGACATTAAGTACATTTGCACAGTTGGAGGACTCAGTCTCCCAGATATCCAGACCTACTATGAAGCTGTAATCAAGGTTGGTATTGGCAAGGGGACAGGTACATAATCAGTTACGGAATAGATACTCCCAAGATAGACCCACACAGATATGGCCAGTTAACGTTTGACCAAAATGCAAAGGCAGTTCAGTGGAGAAAAGATAGTCTTTTCAACAAGTGGTATTAAAATAATCAAATATCCGGGATCCCTGGGTGGCACAGAGGTTTGGCGCCTGCCTTGGGCCCAGGGCGCGATCCTGGAGACCCGGGATCGAGTCCCACGTCGGGCTCCCGGTGCATGGAGCCTGCTTCTCCCTCTGCCTGTGTGTCTGCCTCTCTCTCTCTCTCTCTCTCTCTCTCTCTCTCTGTGTGACTATTGTAAATAAATAAAAATTTTTAAAAAATAAAAATAAAATAATCAAATATCCATCTGCAAAAAAGGGAAGCTCCAAATATACCTTGAATGTTGTATAAAAACTAACAATAATTTATGAAAATTATAAAATAGATACAATCTATCATACACTGAAAGGAAAAGCTAAAACTTTAGAACCTCTGGAAGAAAATGGGAGATCTCTGTCATCTTGAGTAAAGCAAAGCATTGTTAGATATGACACCATAAGGATGATCCATGAAAGAAAAGTTGAAAAAAAAAAAAGAAAGATAAGTTGAGGTGGACTGCATCAAAATTTAAGCTTCTGTGCACCTACCATCTGGTAAGAGAATGACCGTGAGCCACAGACTGCGGGCAAATATTTGCAAAACACATACCTAACAAAGAACTTTTAGTCAGCAGATACAAAGAACTCTTAAAACTCAGTAACAACGCAAATAACTTCCAAAAAAATGAACCAAAAATTCTAACAGGCACCTTGCCACAAAAGGTACACAGATCAAAAAAAACATGGAAATGCCCAATTAGTCAGCAGGGAAATGCCAGGGAAGATATACTACACATCTGTTAGCACAGCTAAAATAAAAGTTAACTTAAAAAAAAATCCTCCAGACTAAGTGCTGGGAAGAATGAGGAGCGACCGCAATTTTCATGCCTGGCTGGGGGGTGGGGGGGACAGCACAGCTCCTGGGGTGAGCAGTTTGCAGCTTCTTATAAAGTGAAACTTGCATTTACCCAAGAGAAATAAAAACACGTTTACAGAAATACTTGTGTGCAAGTATTTATAGTGGCTTTATTCGAGACCACCAAAAACTAGAAACAACTCAGCCTGTCCAGCTAGCAAATGGGAGAATAAAGGGTCCATCCACGCGGTGGAACCCACTACACAGTAGTACAAAATACAACACTGATGCTCTCCAGACGTGGATGAATCTCGAGCGCGTGGCGCTGAGTAAAAGAAGCCAGGCTCGAAAGGTTCCATGGGGTAGGAGTCCATTCGTGCAACGGTCTGGGAGGGGCAAACTGATAGGGCTGGTGGCCAGGACTTGGGGGGGCTTGGCCACAGAGGGCGTGCTTTGGGACTGTGGTCGTGGCGACACACCTGCGTACATTTGTCAGACCTTCAGGGACCTGTACACCAGAGTGAGAAATAGATCTAGGTACAGCTGGCAGTTAAGGCCCGTGCCCGCCCCAGCCCGCCCGGGTCGCCGCAGCACCGTCCTGGAGTTGTGAGTGCCGCCTGCCTGCTTCCATACTCTGACTGCGTGTTCGTGACCTCACAGGAGGACAGCGGGTCGCTGTAAACCTTCCTATAAACGTGTAATTCACTACGTGTACTTTTTCTGCAACGTGTTTCATTTCTCGGCATTGGGTTTCCGAGTTTTATACCTGTGCATCTATTTCATTTATCTGCACTTCCTGTCCCAGTCCCTTGGGCCTCCGTGACAAAACCCCACGGATGGGGCCAAAGGGCGGCCCGGATTTCTCCCGGCTCTGGGGGCGGAAGTCCGAGATCCAGGGGGCGGCCACCTCCCCTTCCCGGCCTTCTCGCTGTGTCCTCCCTTGGAGGCGGCCGTGATCTCCCCTGTCCCCCTCTTCTGTGAGGACCCGTGACCTCCCTAAGCACCCCCACCCCCGTCCTGATACCATCCCACAGGGGGTTAAGGCTTTGTCACGGGAGTTTGGGGGATGCAGACGTCAGTTCTCGGCACTTTTGAACAATTAGTTGTTTAACAATAGGATGTTTTGACGTTCATTAAAATTACGCACCGGTGCACATCCTGCACGTCTCCTTGTGCACACACCTGAGGCTGCACCTAGACCTGGCGTTGCCACCTTGTAGGGTGTGCACATCACACTTCATTAATTTCCAGGTGTCTCCAGAGGCCTGTGGCATCCTGGACATCCCTGCCCAAGCCTGTGTCCCTACAGCCTCGTCACTTGACGGGCTCCTGCAGACTTAGTGGTACCTCAAGGTTTTCCCTTGCGTTTCCCTAGTTGCAGATGAAGCTGAATACCTTCTATGTTTGTTCCCAGTTTGTTTTTCCTGTCCGGAAATTGCCAGTAAGCCTCCTTTGTTTCTGTGGTGCGGCTGGTTTGTGTTGTGTCCTGTCCTTGCGAGGGCTGGCGCTTTGTTTTACTGCAAGCCACTGGGGCTCGGTCCCATAGGACACCCCACGTGTCGTCCACGGCCATACTGCCCTGAACATGCCCGATCTCGTCTGATCTTGGAAGCTGAGCAGGGTCGGGCCTGGTTAGTCCTGGGATGCAGGAACATCCCACCTCTAAGATAAAAGCGTCTGACAGCACAGTGGTCTGGTGTTGGGGTCAAGGGCTTCAGGCTGGTGACACAGCGTGTCGAGTGCCAGCCGTGTGCCTGTGCACCTTCTCTTGTTTCTCCCATTGCTACAGGCTCCAAGCGTGGCTCCCAGATGACAGCGCTCACAGTGAAGTGATGCTCTTCCTGCAGGCTGGAAATGCAGGGGCCTCCTGGGAGAGGACAGGGGGCAGGGACTCTTCCTGCCCCGCAGAGGGGTCCTGCTAACCACCACTGAGCCCCCTTCTGGAGGGGGCATCCTGCTCTCAGGCACCAGCCCACCCCGTGTCATGGCTGAAGCCAGCAGGGGTGGATCTCCAGTGGCGCTCTGGCCCGCTCAGACCTGTGCTTCTTCCCAGGCCCCACCATGTCCGGACCCCAGACCCCAGAACCGACCCTCAGTGTACAGGGGGACTCCCCCATGGGCACAAGGGATGAGGACGCTGCTGATGGCATCCAGCACTCACATCGCATGCTCAGCTTCAGTGACGCACTCCTGTCCATCATCGCCACCGTGATGGTCCGTGTGGGGCCCCACCCGGAGCCCCCTCTCACATCGGGACCCCGATCCTACCCTCTCAAGATAGCCTTCTGGTAGAGCTTGGCCAGCATCGACCCTGCCCTGTCTCAGCAGTGTCCTGGGGTCCCCCAGCCACTCAGGCAGCTGGATGGGTGGGGGAACAGTCCAGCACTGGCCCGAGTCCCTGACCCAGGGCGTCCGAGGAGTGGTCTGTGCACAGCCCAAGAAATGCCCCTTGGTTCTTTTTGTGTCTTTGCGGTCCTAGATCCTGCCTGTGACCCACACGGAGATCTCCCCGGAACAGGTACTTGGGGACAACATCTGCAGCATCCTGTGAGGGTGAGGTGCAGGAGGCTCCCTCAGTCTGTGAGCCCGTCCAGGCTCCCCAAGATGTGCCTGGCTGGCGGGCCTGGGCCAGCTCGTCTTCTCCCTCAGCAGCCCTGGCTGGCCCCCATACTGGCCCCCAGACAGGGGTAGCCCATCGGGCTTCTGGTTGTGTCGTTCACGGTGCACGTGGAGGGGCTGCGGGCAGCCTGCAGCTTCCGTGCCCAGGGACGGGGTGGGGGGGTCCATCATGGAAGTCCGTGGGAAGCAGGGTTTTCTGAAGCAGAGTCTCCGTTTATGTTATGAACAGAATACTTCTGATTTATAAAGCAAGTAGTGACACATAGCGCCTCGAAAGCTGACGTGATTTTGGAAGACTCTTGAGAGTCCCTGTGCGTGCGTGTGTGGGCGTGCCTTGCTCACCCCCCAGCGTAAGCGAGGGTGCAGGTGAGGCCCAGGGGAGTGAGGCGCGAGGTGCTTGGGCCCGCTGGGCCCCCTGAGCACGCTTAGCCTGGATGCTGCTGGGATTCACAGGAGCCGCTTACATGTTGTCTTTTTCATCTGCGGAAACCTGGCAGTCGTACCGCGGGTAGGGTTTTGAAGAGAATTCGGTGGAAATGCAGGTGTAGCCTGGTGCCAGCAGCCAGCACCCAGCGGGTGGGTGGAGGCTTGGTGCCACTTTGGTCCTTAGTCACCCCTCTTCAAAGAAGGCCTGGGACCCAGTGGGGCCCTGTTGCTCGCCTGGCTGTGCTCCGCTCCAGAACCTTCTCTGGGGAGGGCTTGGCCAGCCAGAGACCTCAGGATGGGGTGTGGGTGAGGGGCGCCTGGGGGCTCTGTCGGTTAAGCATCGACTCTTGGTTTTGGCTCAAGTCCTGATCTCATGGGTGGTGGGATTGGGCCCTGTGTCAGGCTCTGCAGGGAGTCGGCTCTCCTCCTCTGCCCCTCCCCACCCTGCACGTGCTCGCTCTCCCTCAAAGAAATTAAATAAAATCTTAAAAAAAAAAAAAAAAGAATGGAGTGTGGATGTGTGAGCAGGAGATGCCGGGGATAGCGCAGGGAGGTGTGTGGGCTGAACCTCCCTGTCTTCAGTGAGTGTGTGACTGGTTCATGGGGAAGCTGGGAGCCAGAAAGCTGTGCTGGGGTCTGGGGACGCCGTCGGGGAGACCCTGCCGGAGGGTGTCTGCCAGCAGGGGCTCCTCCCCACTCGAAGGGGAGGGCTAGGCAAGGCCCCGAAAACCTAGCAATTCAGAAACTGAGTCCTCGGTGAAGCCCTGGGGTGCTGGGGGAGACACCCAGCTGAGGGTAAAGAACCAGCCTGGGGCGCCTGGGGGCTCCGTCGGTGGAGCGTCTGCCTTGGGCTCAGGTCATGATCCCGGGTTCCTCGGATCGAGTCCCGCATCGGGCTCCCTGCTCCGCCAGGCGTCTGCTTCTCCCTCTGCCTCTGCTTCTCCTCCTTCCTGCTCCTGTGCGCTCTCTCTGTCAAATAAATAAATAAAATCTTAAAAAAAAAAAAAAAAAAAAACAGCAAAAATGGTAAAGCGATGAGTTTTCCACTTGAGTTTTTCCTTCAGAAGCATCAGATCCTTCTCACGATTTCAGGGGTCCCAGCCTTGTGTCCAGCCCATTTGCTCTGTCCCCAGTGTGCCTCCAGGTCCCTTCCCAGCTGGGGGAGGTGGCGCCACGACCTCACCGGGCTCTATGGCCGGTCGGCAGCCTTGCTCTGGACTGGGGAGTGCCGAGCCTCAAGAGCTGCCATTGCCGGGGGAGGCTCCACACTAGATCCCCAAATAGGCATCGGGGCATCGGGGGGCTGGGCTAGAGGCCCCTCCGAGAAGGGCAGGTGGGCACCTTCCTCGGGCCCTGGTGGGGCCGGCTCTGATGGTGATGCTCTTCTGTTCCACCAGTTTGACAAAAGTATACAGAAGCTTCTAGCGACCAGGATTGCGGTCTATCTGATGACGTTTCTCATCGTGACTGTGGCCTGGGCAGCACACACGAGGTAGGGACTCAGGCTGAGGCGGGTCGCGGCGGCTCCCTCGGGGCGTGTGCGGTCCAGGGAAGGGCTGGGTCTCCGGCGAGGAGGCTGCGGGAGGCTCGCCCCCAAGCCAGAGCTTTCTCGAGGAGGACGGGTTCCTGGCGACCCGACAGGAACGGTGCCCCGGGGCCGCAGGGGACCCCCGAGCGGGGCGGGAGGACTCCCAGGAGTGGAGTGGGGGCGGGATGTGAGCCCAGCGCCCTGCAGAGGAGGTGCCTCCGGTTGGGGGCTGGGCTCGCAGGGGTGAGGAGTCACAGCCGGCCCGTGTGCTCGTGCTGGTGGCCGTGCAGGACACGCGGCGTCTCCCTGTGCACTGGCCGGGCCGAGGCCGCCCTCCCGCACCACAGTTCCCAGAGCGGCCAGGTCCCCCCGGGCCTCCCGGCTGGACGGTCCCCCGGGCTCAGCGGGTGGCCGGGGCTGCTGTCCCCGGAGCCCGCCCTGAGTACCGAACCCACCCCGCCCGGAACGGGGGCTGAGGTCCGCGGGGCTGCCCAGCACCTGAGTCGCCCCTTGCTGAGCTCCCGCCTGCCCCCGGCCCGGGTGCGGTTTCCTGTTCCCGCCGCCCTGCCCCACTAAGGCCGTCTGCCTCAGCGGGCTTGGAGGATGACCTCTCGGGGAGGATTTCCTTTCTTGAAAGTGATCGTTGGACACGAGGCCTGAAGGAGTCCCCCGTGGTGTCCAACGTGCCCAGGGCACGTGGGGCGCCTCCCGCGGGTGTGTCCCCCTCCACAGTCCCCAGCACCAGCGCGTGCATCGGGGGCTTCTCACGCCCAGCCACGCGCCCCAAGTTAGGGGACTCGGAAATGTGAGGGGCTTGGGTCTCCTGTTTGTATTTTCAATGTCTTCCAACCCGCGTGTGCTAGCTAGTAGTTTAAGTGTAGAAACGACATGTTTGGGGCCCCTGGGGGGCTCAGTCAGTTAAGTGTGTGGCTCTTGATTTCGGCTCAGGTCGCGATCCCAGGGTCGTGAGACCCAGCCCCACGTCGGGCTCCACGCCGGGTGTGCAGCCTCCTTAAGACCCTCCCCCGCTGCCCCCATGATACCTTTTACTGCTGTTTTAACCCAAGAGCGCTGGGGCCCGTGTGACGCCGTTAGAGCCTCTGTTGACTGCACGTCTTCCTGATTTTCTCACACGGTTTAGACTGTTCCAGGTTGTTGGGAAGATAGATGACACGCTTGCCTTGCTCAACCTGGTGAGTCCTTTCGTTTCTTGAGAAACGATGACGTTCGGAGGCCCGTCCTCCTAGGAGGCCAGCAGGGCTCGGCCTTTCCGGCGCCTCTGGCGCAGGGAGCCTGGCGCCCGCCCCCGCCCCCCCCCCCCCCCCCCCCCCCCCCCGGCTCCTTGCGCGTCCTTCCTGCAGGCGCCCCTGTGGGCGGTGAGGGGTGAGCTGCCCGGGGCGAGGACTCGGACGTGACATACATGGCTCCGAGGGGGCGCCACCAGAGGTCCCCCGGGCAGCAGGGCCTCCAGGCGCCACGCAGCCGGCCTGCAGCGCCTGCCTGCCTGCCCTTCCTCCCCCAGGCCTGCATGATGACCATCACCTTCCTGCCGTTCACCGTGAGTACCTGCGGTGGCCCCCCGGGCGACACACTCGGCCCAGGCACGTCCTCCGCAGGAGCCCTCAGCCCGGCTGGGCGGCCCCAGGCCGGAGCACGGAGCTGCAAAGAGGAGAAGAGCTCGCGGGGAGCTGCTCCGGGGTTTCTGGGCTGGTTGAGGAGGGGAGGCCTCCAGGGGTCCCGGGGGGCCCGCAGTGGTGGGGACACCTGCCGGCGCCCACGCTCAGGGCTGACAGCTGTGGCCTGGGCCTGCTGCGCGGCCGGGAGCTCTGGCCTCCGGCTCCGGGGCTGCGGAACCTGGTTGTGTCTTGTCTTGGTGTTTGCAGTTTTCCTTAATGGTGACGTTCCCCGACGTGCCTCTGGGCATCTTCCTGTTCTGCATGTGTGTGATCGCCATCGGGGCCGTGCAGGTAGGCACCCCGGCCTGCCGCCCCCACCTGCTCGTCCTCCTGGAGAATGTGATGTACACGTGTTGTGCACACGTGCGGGACGGGACATGGTGCATCGGTGCGGTGGTGTCGTGCCCTCGGAACACGCTGTACAGCGACTGCCCCCGGCCACCTGCCGCAGGGTGACCCAAGATTCCTGGAGCCTGGCCCGGAGAGCGGGTGCAACGGGGCCACCCGGTGTCCCCAGGGCAGGGTGGGGCAAGGCGCGGAGACCACCACTCTCCCCCCCCCACCCCCCCGTGGCCCCAGGAGCAGAGCAGAGGCTCCCGTGGGGGCCTCGCAGCGGCGCGTGCGTCTCGGGCTTGTGTCCGCGCACATGGTGGGGGTACCGGCCAGCGGCCTCTGCTCGTGCCCTGCAGCCTGCCTCTCCCACAGGCGCTGATCGTGGTGTACGCCTTCCACTTTCCCTACCTCCTGAACCCCCAGATCGAGCGCGCGCCCCACAGGGCCCTCTACCGGCAGCACATCCTGCGCATCGTCCTCAGGGGCCCGGCGCTGTGCTTCGTGGCCGCCGGCTTCTCCTTGTTCTTCTACCCCTTGGTGAGTGGAGGGTCAGGGGACGGTGAGGCGTGACCATTCCCCTGAGCAGGTGCCCCCGGGAGGCACCGGGCCCTGGCTGCCGCGGAGGACAGCTGAGGGCAAGCCCCCCTCTGCACCCCCACACCCACCACCAGGACCTGCTGTGCAGGGAGGAGGCCCAGGCTGGGGGAGGACACTCATGTCAGATGGGGACAGCCAGGGACGCGCTCCCCCAGTGGGCGCTCTAAGACGGGGGGGGGGGGGCGCGCGGCCCAGGGAGGGTCTGGCAAGGCCGCCAGGGCAGCCGACACTGGAAGGCTCCTGGGGGAGGCGTCCTGGCGGCGCTGCCACCACAGCAGGCGAGAGGCGCCTAGGGAGCACGAGGATCAACCCGGGGGAGCACGGGGAACGTGGGCGGAGAAGCGGAGGAAGCCCGAGGCCGGGACTGGCCGCCGGCCCTCAGGAACACCGGGCACAGCCAGTGTGGTCAGAGGTCAGGACGTCCCCGGACCGCTTGGCCTGTCCCCACCGTACCCTTGAGTGGGTGCGCGGACGCGGAACCGCAGCAGCCAGGTCGCAGGATCAAGGGGCCAGTGCCCTGTTTTTAGCCATCAGCTAGTTTAATAGCAGCATTGTTCTGGAACACTCCGTCCTGCAGAAGCGCGGACAGATAGACAGGCGGCTGTTACAGGGGTGGCGGGGAAGCTGCTGCGTGGCTCCTGCCTTTACCGGAGCCCCCATGCAGGACGGTGACGTCTCCCACCCAGAGCACAGCTGCGAACATCTAGGAAACCTGTGTGATTGCAAGTTTGACACAGGCAGGCTAGCGGGGTCCCCGCCGAGCCCCATTCCCCGAGGACAGAGCCGCATGCCGGGGGTGCGCGGCCCAGGCGTCCAGAGGCCCGGCCCCGGCAGGCAGAGCGGGGCAGGTGCACGCAGGGGCCACGAGAGGTGGGGGCACGCCTCGGGCTTCGGTCTTGGGCATGTGGAGGTGCAGGGGTGCTGGCGGGGGATGCTGCAGGAGCTCGGGGTTGGGCCGGGCGTGCCTGGCTGTGCCTACAGCAGGCTAGCTCTGCGTGGGGAGGGCAGGCCCAGCGGGGGATGCGTGGGACGGGAGTCTGGAGCACAGGGGTGGGCTGAGGCCGTGGGCACGTCCTGGTTTCAGGCGGGGCGTTCAGGGCGGCCGCAGCGGCTTCTGCTTGCACAGTCGGGGGTTGAGGGATGACGAGGGCCGTCGCGTGGAGGATCGGAGGGACAGCTGCGGTGGGGGGTGGCCTGGGCCAGCAGAGCCGAGGCGTGAGGTAGGCCGTGCCTGGGCTGCGGGGCAGTGTCTGGTGTGCCACCTCGTGGGGCCCGGGGGAGCCGGCGGTGACCACGCCCGGGGGGCTGACGGCAGTGTGGGGGGACACCTGCACCAGCACGCTGGGGAGGAGGAGGGCGGGGGCCCCGTGGCCTCAGGGTGGGGTCGGCGGGGCCATGGCGCTCCGTGGTGGCGCAGCCAGCTGTGCGGCCCCCCACTGCCCTGTCAGCCTTCCGCCCTCCTCCCCTGCATGTGGCTCTGCCCTTGCCCCCTCACCTCCTCACCTGGAGCCCCAGGCCCACCACCACCTGTGACCCCCCCAGGCCAGCCCGGCCCTGGCCCCAGCCCCCTCCTCCCAGATGCCATGCTGGGTCCACCTTCCAGGCCCAGCTCCTTCTCAGCAGCCTGGTCCCGGCCACCCTCCCTCCCCGAGGACCACCTTCCTCGATGGTGCCCACGGTCCCACGGCCTGCGCCCCAGCCTGCCATGCCGGCCTCCAGTTAGACACCACTCATGTCGATTTCTGTCTCTTGAGGCAGCCCTCGTGCTGCTCCTGCAGGGCTCAGCCTCCCCTGGAACATTCCGCGTCCACTGCCTCACACCTGGGAGGCCCGTCCCTCAGTGTGCCTGTCGCTAAGGCGCGTGACGCCGTCTGTTAGGCGTGGAAACGGTCACGAGCAGATCTGTGGTGCATCTGACGTGTGCCGCTGTCCCCCTGACGGTACTGAGGACACAGTCACTGAATCCCCATCAGGAGACCTCGCGGTACGAGGTGTGCAGGTGGGGTGGCAGGAGGAGGCCCCCCGGGTGCTGTGAGCACAAGCAGAGCCCCGCCGGGACCTGCTGAGCCGCCTCGGGGTCAGGGACACCGGCCACCTGGCCCCACGCCCTTTGTCAGATCGCGAGGGATGTGCACGACATACACTTGACCTCCCTGCCCTCGCCCGCTGCGCAGTCGGTGACGTCGGCTCCGATCAGGTCACCGTGCAGCCGCCCCTACACCTCCTTCTGGAATGTTCCCATCAGCCCAACACAAGCCCCAGCCTGTTTGCAGTCACCACCCCCCTGCACCCGCTCCCTGGGACACCCTGATCCACCTCCTGCCTCTGAGTAATTCACGTACGTGGAGTCATAAAGCAGGAGGCTTCCGTGTGGCGTCTTTGATTCCACAGTGTCTCCCAGGTTTGCTCATGTGTAGCAGGCGTCTGATCTCCCTCTCTGGGCTCCTTGGGGGCCCCACGACGCGTCCCTGGACACGGGGGTGCTTGTGCATCTCGGCTGCTGTGGCTGTGGGGGCCCTGCCCTCAGTGCTGGGAACCGACCCGGTCGTCCCGTGCTCCGTTGAGGACCATCCACGCGGTCTTCCACAACGGCTGCCCCGTTACCCCCACAGTGCTTGGGGTCCAGTCCCCCACATCCTCGCCAAGGCTTGCCGGTGTCTGCTCCATGGAGAGCAGCTGCACCCGGGGGTGGGGGTCAGCTGGTGGTGCTGCCCGTGTCCCCCCGATGCTGCTGCTGCTGCTCGGGGCCCCGTGCAGGTCGGCCACCCCGAATCTTGGGGGAAGCATCTGCCCAGGCCGTCCGCCGCTCTGGGTTGGGGCCCGTCGTGTCCGGGCTGTGGAGGGGAGTCGGGCGCGTGCTCCCCGCGTCTGCGCTGCTTGCGTTCCCGGCGGTACTCCCAGCACACGAGGTCCCCCAGCTGCGGAGGTTAATCCACCTGGTTTTTCTCCTGGTGCCCGAGCTCCCATCCCTGCAGAGCGGACGGCGTCTGGGTGGGACTCCTGGCACTGCCTCGCCTCCTGACCTGTCGTGGGTCTCGCGCAGTCATACCTGCTGATGGCGATGGTCATCTTCCTCCCCTACGTCAGCAAGGCGTCCAGCTGGTGCAAGGGCAGGCTCGTGGGTAGGTGCTTGCGCGGGCCGGTGTGCGGGGCCTCGGCACGGCTCCCCGAGACCCGTGGGGCGTGGGAAGGGCCCGGGCACCGTGACGGGCAGGCGTCCCTGCACACCCCCTGCCCAGGCCAGCTCCTCCTCCTGGCACGCCCACAGGCCCCCAAGAGCCCCCAGCTCACAGCGTGGAGTTCTTCACTTTCGACCTGCACGAACCTCTCAGCAAGGAGCGGGTGGAGGCCTTCAGCGACGGGGTCTACGCCATTGTGGCCACGCTCCTCATCCTGGACATCTGGTAAGGCCCAGGCCCGAGGGAGGGCGTCCGCAGCCCCCGTCTCCAGCCCCGCGGCGGCTCCTGGCCCACTAGCCCCGTGGGGAGAGGGCCCCGCCCCGGGCGCAGGGCCTCCTTGCTGGGGACCCGGGGTGCACACCAGACCCCTCCCCGCGGGGCTCCCCCCACCCCAGCTCCCGCACCCCCCTTCTGCTCACCCTGCCCTTCACCGTGTCCTTTTACCCTTCGCTCTGTTAAGGTTCTAGCTTTAGTTTCTGTATTTTCATTGCTGCGTTTCACCTCTTTTTTCCTTCGTATTTTCCATTCTTATTTAGGGTCTCTTGTTCCTTTGGTCACGTTTCAGCACTTCCTTACTTTGTTGGGTTACGACACGTTGATTTCTTACATCGATTATCTGGGGGCCTAAGCCATTAGCTCTCCTAATTCTCTTGATGGCTTGCTTCTCCTGTCATTTATGATTTCTCACAAACTGGGCACAAATGATCGTTGGTGCTGATCTCTGAGGCTTAGGCCCGAGGTTCCAAAACAAGGCAGCTTTGCTTCTGCCCTGCAGCCAGGGCCGCGCTGGCCCCAGGTCCCTCGCGAGTGGCCGCGAGGAGCCCGTGCCTGTGGGGCTGGGCCCGGGGGTGTGTTCTCTGCTCTGCCCAGAGCCACAGCCCAAGGACCTGAGGCAGCTCCCCGACCCCCGCAGGCACGTGCGTGGCCCCCACCGTGAGGACAGAGGGTCTCAGGGCGCTTTCCTGGCCAGGGCACAGGGACGGGCTCTCTGGGCCACGCAGGTGGGGACGTCCATGGGGGAGGACCCCAGACGAGCCTTCGAGGGGCTCGTAGGGTAACATTCAGCCCCGCGGTCTCAGAACTCTCCACGTGCACGCACAGGCAGGCGGCTGCAGGGCAGTGGGCAATGGCAGGAGCACCCGCCCGTGGGGGCCAGAGGGCTGGGGGCCGGGCCGTTAGCGGACGGGGTGCCGCACTCTCCCAACTTCAGATGAAGCGCGGGGAGGCGCCCGGGGCCCTGCGTGCCTACGCGGAGGCCAAGGACCTTCCCGCGTCCTTCACCTGGACCTCGGGGCCCGGGAGCTGGGTGCCCTGGGGGGGCTGCCACAGATGCCATGTGTTCACCGTCCTAGTGAGGACAACGTCCCCGACTCCAAGGACGTGCGGGACAAGTTCCACGGCAGCCTGGTGGCCGCGCTCAGCGCATACGGGCCGCACTTCCTGGCGTACTTCGGCTCCTTCGCCACGGTGGGCCTGCTTTGGTTCGCGCACCACTCGCTCTTCCTGCACATCCGCAAAGCCACGCAGTCCATGGGGCTGCTCAACACGCTGTCGCTGGCCTTCGTGGGCGGCCTCCCCCTGGCCTACCAGCAGACCTCGGCCTTCGCCCGCCAGCCGCGCGACGAGCTCGAGAGCGTGCGCGTCAGCTGCGCCATCATCTTCTTTGCCAGCATCTTCCAGTTTGCCATCTGGACGACGGCCCTGCTGCAGGAGCGGGAGACGCTGCAGCCCTCCGCTCGGTTCGGGGGCCGCGAGCACGCGTTCATGTTCGCCAAGCTCGCGCTGTACCCGTGCGCCAGCCTGCTGGCCTTCGCGTCCACCTGCTTCCTGAGCAGGGTCAGCACGGCCATCTTCCACCTCACGCAGATCGCGGTGCCCCTCACCTTCCTGCTGCTGCGGCTGCTCGTCCGCCTGGCCTCGGCGCTCCTGCGGGCCCTGCGGGGCCTGGCCCGGCCAGCCCCCGGGGCCGAGGAGGACGTGCGGGCCCCTCTCCTCCCTTCCACCTGCTAGCTCGCCCCCTGCCCCGCCCCGCTGTTCGCCCGTTGGGAGTTGGGGTCTCCCCCAGTCCTGCCCCAGGGCTCCCGGGAGGGGCTTTGCTTCTGCCGAGCCGGCATGCACCTCTGCAGCCCAGGCCCCGTGGCCACGTGCGTTCAGCCAGGCCACGTGGGTGCCGGCCCTCGGCGGGGGTGTCCCCAGGCCCCAGCGTGGCCACCCTGCTGCGTGCAGAGCTCCTGGGCAGCTGCCAGGCACCCCCCCCCCAGTCCCCGGGCACAGAGGACACAGCAGCAGGACAGCAGTGCCCAGACTGTATTTGTCCTGGATATAAATTAGGGTTACATTCAGGTAGTGACAAGGTACACACGAGGGCCTGGCTGCCAGGCGCACACTGCCCCGTCGGGGCGCACAGACTCACTTAAATACAGAAGGACACACGACGACAGACCAGAACCCACACCGAGGCCTGCAAAGCAAAAGTAATGGCACCATGGGGACGTCAGAGCAAACACACGTCTGTGTGCTGGAGGCACGAGATATGAATGTTCCGCCACAAGTGGCTGCGACAGTGCATTTGTGCGGTTTTGGCAGAAGCTCGGGGGACACGGGGCAGGCCCAGCCCAGCCAGCCGGCACCAGCAGCGACGCCAGGACAAGCGGGAGGTGCGCGGTGGGTGGGCCTCTCGGGGCACAGGAGACTCCCCAAGCTGAGGGGCTGGGGCCGCCCCTGCGGGCGCAGTGTAGACGCAGGCGCAGTGTAGACGAGCAGGCGATTAAAGCTCCTCCCACCTCACACCCTGTAAACTTTCTCGGGGCCTCCAGCGGGGCTCCCGTCCGCTCCATCGTCAGGGCGGGGGCCAGCCCCGTGGCCGCGGCCTCCATCCCCAGGTGCCCTCGGTCACCACGAGGCTCCAGCCAGCCGTCCGCGGACAGCAGCCAGGGGACCGGTGGCCACGGCAGCCCCAGGGCTCAGAGAGCCGGCGGCTGTGGAGGAGCGGGCTGGCTCACAGGTGGCAGGGGACGCAGAGCAGGGACGGCCGGGACCACTGGCCAAAGCCCCACGCCCACCCTATCCCGGGATCGGAGGGCAGCAGGTCCGCACCCGCCACCCAGCAGCAGCTTCCATGTGGCCCGGGGATGAGGGGACACCCCACTGTCCACCAGCGGCAAGTCCATGCAGCCCCAGTCACGGCCGCCCTTGGACACGCAGGCTGCTGCGGGCCCTCCTCTACTTGGGGTCCCCCTCAGGGGCGGGCACCCCGTCTGCTCGGGCATCCTTGGGGGCCCCGGACTTCCTGGGCTTCTGCTTGGTCTTCCTGAGCATGTGGACCTGTGAGGACCAGGCAGGTGAGGGGGGTACTCAGCTGGGGGCAGGATGGCCATGCCCCCCACCCCCGGGCACCCAGGGGCCTCCACACGAGGGGCGCCACCGGCCCTGCCCCGCCTCGTACCTTGGGGCCTGCGGCCGAGATGATCATGTGCCCGGGGGCCTGCACCCAGGGCTCGCCGTCCACCTGCACGGGCGTGGCCTTGAGAAGGGTGACCCGGAAGTAGGAGCCCTGGGCGATGCGGATGCCGGAGCGCAGCCCCCCCTGGACCTGGCCCTGGAGACAGCAGGGGCGGGGGCTCAGTGCGTCGCGGTGCCCCCACCCCCCGCCTGCCTGCACCCACTCACCATGTGCATGACGCCCGTCACCCCCACCACCTCTAGCAGCCCGTCGTCCATGCGCGGCTTCTCGAACCTGGAGTCGCTGTCGGAGCCCCACAGATCGGCCCCCGACCCCCAGCTGCACCGAGGGAGGGGCGCACGGGTAAGCGGGCGGGGGCACCCGGGGCCTAGGGCGCCCAGGCCGAGCCCCCGGGAGCCCCCCACGGGCACCTGGGGATGTTGATGAAGATGAGACCCTCTATGCTGGGCAGCTCCACCTCCTGCTGCTCCACCTGCAGCCGGATCTCCTTGTGCAAGCCGCGGGCGTGGCTGATCTTCTGCAGCCCCACCCGCACGTACACGCCCTTGTTGTGGAACCTGGGGGCAGGCGCATACCCACCGTCGGGGCGGAGCCCTGCGGGGCCCAGGACAGGCTGCGGAAGCCCCAGGAGGCCCCGGGAAGTACGCCGCCACCAGGGGGCGGCCCCCGCTGTCCTCAGCTCCCAAGCCCCCTTGCGATGCCCCGCACCTGCTTGTGAACTTGCCGGGCTCCTCCTCCCGGGCCTGGTGGAAGTCCAGGCTCAGCTCTGCGTCGATGCCGATCCCACAGTAGTTACTCATCTGCACGATCTGAAGACAAGACCCGTTCTCCCGTGACCTCGCTGGTCAGCCCCCCGGGTCTCCCCACCTCCCCGTCCCCAACCCAGCTCTGCGCTGTCGTCGGCACTGCCCGGCAATAGGGGCGGCCAGTGAGGCGGTCAGCTTCCCCCACGGAGGGGACGGCCCGGCACCCAGGCCCCGCTGGCACCTTGGGGGGCTCCACGTCCGCCACGCCGGTCTCCCCACCGCCGGCCTCATGGGCGTCCAGCAGGATGGTCCAGCGGTCCATGAGCACAGCGTCAGCCTCGTCCACCGACACGAGCACGGACAGCGGGTCCTCTCCGCTGTAGCCCGCCCCCCAGCGGAGGACCCGGCCAAGGTCATTGCCTGGACACAGGCAAGAGGACACTGACCCTCCACCCCCAGCACCGCCCGGCCCCGTCCCCGACTCGCGGGCCGGCCCCACCTGTGCCCAGCGGCAGGATGGCCACGGAGGGCTCCGGGCAGGCCAGGCGGGGCCGCACCTCCTCCAGGGCAGCGAGCACCCAGCCCACGGTGCCGTCCCCTCCGCACACCAGCACCCGGAAGCGAGGCACCTGGGAGAACACGTGGAACCTGGCGACGGGCACATGGGAGGAGCTGTACCGCCAGCGTCCCTACCGCGGCACCCGGCCCCGCGCACAGCGGCCTAGGGCGTCTGGTGGGGAGCCCCGGCCTGTCCCCCCCGGCCTCCCCCGGCGCCCCCGCTGCCTCCAGGCTGTGAGCAGCCGCATGGGGGACCCCCAGACTCACCCGGGGAGGGGCCCCCCGTTGGTCAGCTCAAAGACCTGGTGAGGATTGAGCAGCTTCCGGAAACTACAGAGAAGGTCACGGCCCTTGAGGCCTCCACTCTTGGGGTTCACGAACACGAGGAGGGGGCAGCAGTCTGGGGGCAGCTTCGAGTGCTGACAGATGGGGGCGGGTCAGTGCCTGCGTCTCCCCCTGCACCGCCCGGCAGCCCGAGCCCCCGCCCGGGAAGCACACGGGCCTGAGCGCTGGGCGCATCCGCCATCCCCGCCTCGCCACTGCCCACTCAGGGCCCCCCCACACGGGGCGCACCCACGCTCACTGGGCAGCCGGGTGGACGTCCGGCCCCCACCCCAGGCTGTGCCCCCTGCCGAGCCACACAGCCCAGACACCGGCTGGACGCCCGGTGGGACCCGCCGCCCTCTGGGAGCCACGAGGCACACGCCCCGCGAGGACGGTGGTCCCCAACAAACCAGCCCCACCGCGCGGTGCCCAGGGACACGGGCAGGGCTGAGGCCCCGCCAAGGACGCGGGTGCCGGGCATGGGCCGGGGGCACCCCTGGGCAACGTCCCTCACCTGCTCAGCCCGAGGCAGGCGGCCGTCGGGAGAGACTGGGCAGTGGGCACAGGCCCCCGACTTCGCCCCCGCGATGCCGCGCTGCCCTGAGCAGGGGGGACGGCCCCCAGTCGGGGCGCAGTGTAACTCGCTCCACCTGCCCGGGCGCCGGGGTTGGGGTCGGAGCAGCCCCACATCTGGGGAAGGCCTGGGGCCTGCGGGGCCGAGGGCAGAGGGCTGTGCCCTGGCCGGCGTCCGCCCCGGCCCTGCGCTCACCCCAGCCCCCTCTTTGGGTGCCGTCCCGTCAGGAGCCCCACCGGCCGGTCCGGGGTGGCCCCAGGGACCCTGTGGAGGGTCTGCGTGTGGCCCCTAGGAGGCGGCCACCCTGGGCTGGGACCCGCGTCCCGTGCTCTCCTGCCCGTTGGCCCAGGCAGGCCTCTCACCCCGGACCTCAGGTCCTCCCTTGGCGCGAACTGGGCCACTACCCGCGCCTCGGCCAAGCAGTGGTGGCGCCAGGCGCCCAGGGCCCCGACGCCGTCCACTCACCAGCACGTCTGGGAGCACCAGGGCCATCAGTGGCCGGCCGTGCACCGCCGTGTCCCTGACCAGCATGTACAGCCGCTCGGCCTCTGCGAAGCAGGCCACGTCCAGCACCACCGCACCTGCAGCAGGGGGGCCGCACGCTCAGACCCGCCCCCGTCCCGCGCCCAAAGGGACCCTGGGCCGGGCCATCTGACAGCACCCACGCGGCGCAGGACCCCCTCCCCCGCGGAGCCTTCCACGATGGCCGAGCTCACAGACGGACACAGCCGCTGGACGCGAGGGGTGGCGTGGCTGGGCACACGGAGCCCCCGGGCCCACGGCGGGAGGACCCCACCCACGAGAACAGAGGACACGGATGACCACCGTGGACCTCGGAAGGGCCCCGCGGCTCGTGGCAACGTCCTCCCCTGTCTGGGCAGACTGGGAGCCTCCCGCGAGAAAAGACGCAAACCCAAGAGCAGAACGGGTCTTGGGGGACGCGCTGCGACTCCGTCATGCTTGAGCAAAATTACAGCCGGGAGCCCGGAGGACGCCCAGAAGTGTTTCTCTCCCAGGGGCCTCCCCGGGAAAAGGTGGGGTCCTACACAGAGTGGGGCGTGTGACGCGAGGCAGGAAGGGCGGCCCTTCCCCGACCAGAGAACGACCCCGGCCCCGAGGCGGCTCACCTTGGGAGGAGTAGACGCGGCTCACGGACACCAGGCCAGCTGCAAGCACAGGCTGCCATCAGGGCCCGCGGGGACGTGGGCTCCCACACGTCCCCACATGTCCCCGCACCCACCCCAGGAAGCCCGACCTCAGCTCGGCACCAGCCGCCCAGGCCGCGGACAGGAGGACAGACCCACGTGGGACCCGGCCCCAGTAGCCCCGGGCCAGCCCAGGCGGTCACACCTTTGGCGGCCACGGCCTCGTCCAGGAGGCTGGCATACTCCTGGGTAGACAGGCCGGGAGGCAGGCCCCCCACAAACAGGGAGACGTGCGGGGCCACGACCCTGTTCTCGGCCACGTAGAAGCGCGTCTGGCTCATCTGCCGCAGGGACGTCTGTGGGGGGAGCAGGGCACTGAGCGGGCACCGGGGGGGTCGCCTGGCCCCCCACGTCCTCCCCCACAGAGGCGCCCTTGGGAAGGTGCCCTGGCTGAACCACGAGCGACGGAAAGGCCTGCTCCCAGGGGCGGCCCCCACTCCCCTGGGGCAGCCCGGGGCTGGGAACCCCACCTCCCAGGGAGGGGGACATCAGGGAGCAGCTGAGCGCCTGGCCCGGGAGGGGCAGCACCAGCAGCCAGGACGGCCGCGGGCCCCAGGGGCAGGCTCCCCGCTGCGACGCAGGGACCAGCATTCACACCCAATGACCTGCCGGATGTCGCGAAGCCGGGCGAGCAAGGGCTCTGCGTCCTGCAGCACTGTCCGCTGGACTGTGGGGACGACAGACGAGGCCGGTGAGGACCAGGACTCAGGGCCCCAGGCGGGGATCGGGGGACACCCCGCAGGCCACCCACTCACCTTGCCGGCTCCCCATGAGCACCTCCACCAGCTGGAAGCCCTCAGGACCCTCGGCCTGTGGAGGGCGCAGTGGGAGGCATCAGGCCGGGACCCCCCCACCGGCCCGGGCCAGTCTCACGGGGCCGCGCCCCAGGGCCAGGCCACCAGCCAGACCCCCTGCCGCCAGCCAGGCCTCCCGCCGCATACGCACCTGTCGCCCAAGCAGCGGGAGAACCTCCAGCACCACAGTCCTGGCTGTGCTCTGTGGGGTCACACGGATGGACACGTAGGCCACACCCACCCTGCGGAACAATCCCAGGAGCGTGGGTCGCAGGGCCCCACCCCCAACTCCCTCCGCAGAGCCTGGGCCTCCGGCCTGGGTCTCACTTGAGCCACGCGGGGTAGATCCTCAGAAGCTCCTGCGCGTGGGGCACGGCGCGGACGATCCAAGCCTCGGGGCCTCTGCCGCCCTCCTCCTCTGCGGCCCCACTCCCCCGCGGCCTGCCCCGCGCCCCCGAGTCACCCGCCGGCACGGGCGCGGGGACTGGCTGCAGCTCGAAGTCTCGAGGGTCCTCCAGGACGTAGTAAGCCCGCAGCGCCGCCTCCTGCAGGGCGGGGCCGGTGTGGACGGGAGCGGGCGAGCCGGCCACCAGCACCCCAGGACCCCTGCCTCGGCCCCGCCCGGGGGCTCTTACCAGCACCTCCTCGTTCCTGGCCAGGCGCGGGACGCTGATGACTCGGAAGTGGTTTCTCTGCAGAGCGTCGTTGCCGTCGAAGATCTTCAGGGTCAGCTTGCCTGGGCCACGGAAACGGGTCTGAATCCACGGAGCGGGGGAGGGGATGGAAACACGGGCCACGGGATGGGGGGTGGGGCGACAGGGGGCTGGGGACGGGGACCAAGCCAGGCAGCACTTACTGGACTCCGGGGCCTCCCTGCCCAGGCCAGCGGGGGTGCTCCCGTCCACCCCGTCGTCCTCGTCACCTGTGGGAGGGGCACAGCCGAGCTCTTCCCAGGGCCCACCCACCCCAGCCCCCAGCCGGCACCCCCAGTGCCTGCCCCCTCACCTGGCTCTGGGACCGCGCCCTCCGAGATGCGGAAACAGTGCATCTTGCTGAAGTTGCGGGACAGCAGGCGCACGCACGCGGGGGGCAGCACCAGGGTGTGCAAGCGCCCAAACGTGCACTCGGGGGCCAGCGCGGCAGAGCAGACCGAGTGGGCCTGGGGGCGGCAAGGGCGGCCCTCAACTGTGCGGGGCCACGCAGGGCCCAGGACCCCTCCCCAGGCCGGGCGGAGCGGGCAGGAGCCACCCTCAGACCAGGTCCCGGACAGAGTAAGACGCAGTCGGGGGTGGGGGGCCGCGCCCCGCCCCAGGACCCCGCCCCCCAGGGCCCCCACCTGCACGCCGCACCACTCGCAGCGCACGCCGGCCAGCACGTCCGAGGACCCGCACGTCTTCCTGCAGACCTCGCAGCGCGCTCCGGAGGGCAGGTTCCCCTCCCGCCAGTGGTGGTGCTGAGCGTCCTGCGGAGGGGGCGCCGTCAGTGGCCGGCCGCCCCCGCACCCCGCGCCCCCCCAGGCCGTGCACTCACGTGGTCCCGGTGCCCGTCGTGATGGCACTGGCGACAGTCGCTGCAGGCGAAGGGCACACATTCGGGGTGAACGTGCAGCTCACACACTGAGGGGCGGGCAGGGTTCAGGGCCTCTCGCCGCTCCCCCAGCCCTGCCCCTTCCCTGGGGCAGCTCTGCGGGGCCCAGGCCCGTCCTTGGTCCCCCCTTGGGCAGGCAGGGTCAGCCTCTCACCTCTGCTGCCCCCCCTGCCCCGCTCCCGGTGAGGGGAGCCCCGGAACCCCCACCCCCACCCCCACCCCGGGCCGCCGAGACCAGGGCCCTGGGGCGGGTCAGGGCGGCCGCGGTACCTTCACAGCGCAGCGCGGGGGCCTCCAGGGCCTTGCGACACACGGCGCAGAACTTCCGCTTGTAGAGCCCCCTGGGGCCGAAGCAGTGGGCCACGGGCACCTGAGGGAGCGGATCCACCTCGCCCGCCGCCGGCAGCCTCACCCCCTGCCCGCGGTCCTGCCCCGCCGGCCCTCCCCGCTGTGCTCGGCCCCGGGCCCCCGGGCCCCCGGGGCCCCCGGCCCTCACCACGCGGCTCCCTCACTGGCCCCGGGGGGACCCCCATGTCTGGGCCACCTGGTGAAGTGGCGCACGGCGGCCCGCGGACAGGCAGGGGCTCCAGACGGGGGTCGTGGGCACAGGGAGGGCACCCGGCTGCCGCCCCAGGAGGGGCTCACGAGCAGGGGTGCGGTCGCACAAAGGATGGCTCTGCTGCCCCCATCCTGCGAGCTGGCCTCCCCCCAACCACCCCCTGGCCGGGCTCCCCCCTACCATCCCCTAGCTGGGCTCCTCCCCATCCTCCAGCCAGGCTGCCCCCCCCATCCTCCCCTGGCCAGGCTCCCCCCTCCAGCTAGCCAGTGGGACTCGCAGCCCGGGACCGGCCATGGAGCCAGCTTCCCCACGGCCCTGCCCACTGTCCATACGCACTCGGACGAGGCTGGGGGCCACACTCGCGCAGGGGGTCTTCACGTGCTTCAGGCACTTCTCGTGGGACATGAAATTGCAGACTGCGGAACGACAGCAGCGGCAGTTGGCTCCCGACCCGCCCCAGCGCCGAGACCCCGGCCTGGGCACACGGGGGGTGGCGGCGCCAAGGGCCGCGGCGGGGCCAGCCCGGGACGGGGCGTGCGCCTGCCACAGGCCCACCCTGCCAGAGCTCACGGGGGCCCGCCCACCCCCCCCAAGCCAGCCCTGGGGGATGGAGACCGTGACCCCCTCCTCCTCCGTCAGGAGCCCACGTGGGGACAGGCTGTGCCCTAGTCCTGCCCCTCGCACACCGGCCAGCCCTCCTCCCAACCTGCTGCTTGGCCCCCGGTGCCGGCAGGTCGGCGGGCACCTCCCACATCCCCCCAGACCCGCTTCCCCTCGTGCCCCAGCTCTCAATACCCTCATGACCCTCCCACGTGTCGTGCACCTGCTCAGACCAGAGCCAGGCTGTCGTGGCCAGGACCCCTGACGCAGGCAGGACGGCAGCCCGGTGACGGCTGCCCTGGCCCCGAGGCGGTAAAGGCGCGAGCTGTGCTCCGCGGGGCCGCCCACCCTGGGGTGCGGGCCTCTAGGGAGGGAGGCCTGGAGATGGACGGGACGGGGGAGGGGCGCGAGGGGAAGCCGCTCGTGGCAGCACCTGCAGCGAGTGGGCCCAAGGGGGCCTGGGCTGGGACGGGTGGGCAAGGCTCCCTGGGGAGGCGGCAGGTGCAGGACTCACTGTCCAGCAGAGCCTTTGGTGAAAAGTGGGGGGAGCCTAGAGGGGGCCCTGCCCACCCGGCCCTGGGCCCTGGGAGGAGGGAGGGGACACACAGGTCCCTCCCAGGCTGGCGGCAGCCGCCTGGCATCAGAACACCTCAGAAGGCTGGACTCAGAGGAGGGAGAGGCGGACAGGGAGGGGGGCACCCAGCGGGCCTCCCTCCAGGCCCAGACCAGCTCCTACGCGGAGGGCAGCGGCGCACAGATGGACCTCCGGCCGCGGAGATAGTGCCTGGCCCCCCCGCACCCTGTGCCCCGGGTGCTCCCGCCGGGGAGGACGCTCTTCCTGCCACACCCGCGTCAGGCCCCTCTGCTGGCCAAGATTACCCCCGTTCTGTGCGAGGTGGGGGGTGTCCACACAGCGGCCCACTGGCGGCCTCTGTGTCACCCCAAGCCCGCCTCCTCCGTGAGCTGCTTCGCCCTTTAGACCTAGAGCCGCACCTGCAGGAAGTCCTGGCTGAGAGGGACCCTGAGCCCTGCCCCGCCACCCCTCCCCTGTGCAGGGCCTGAGCCCACCCTCAGACCCTGAGCCCTGCGCCTGCCACCCCTCCCCTGTGGGTGGCCTGAGCCCACCCTCAGACCCTGAGCTGTGCCCCTGCCATCTCTCCCCTGTGCGGGGCCTGGCCCAGCCTAACCCTGAGCCCTGCCCCACCACCCTTCACCTGTGCAGGGCCTGGATCCAGCCTGACCCTGAGCCCTGCCCTGCCACCCTTCACCTGTGCAGGCCCTTGTCCACCCTGACCCTGAGCCCTGCCCCGCCACCCCTCCCCTGTGCAGGGCCTGGGCCCACCCTGACCCTGAGCCCTGAGCCCTGCCCCGCCACCCCTCCCCTGTGCAGGCCCTGGCCCACCCTCAGACCTAAAGCTGAGTCAGCCTGCCCAAGCACGTCTGCAGCCTCAGGTGAGCCTGTGGGCCGGCAGGAGAGGCGGGCGCAGTGCTTCTGGCCGCGGGTCCGGGAGGCGCCCCGCCAGCCGGCCAGGCCCCGCCGCCCCGACCGAGGGCGTCCTGCGCGCGCCGCGGCCTCGACCTGCCGGCGGAGCCCCCTTGACCCCGGGGCCGACCGGGCGGGCCGCACACCTGTCCGCGCGGGGGAGCCGAGGGGCCGCGGGCCGGGCCGGGGCGGCGAGCACGCAGGCAGGAAGGGCCCCGCCGCCGCCCCCGCCGCCCCCGCCGCCCCCGCCGCCGCCCCCGCCCCCGCCGCGGCGCTCACCGTCGCACAGGAAGCCGGCCAGGCCCCAGATGAAGTCGGAGCACAGGTGGCAGAAGGTGGGCTTGGTGAGCGTCGCCTTCCGGAAGCTGTGGCCGCTCTGAGGGTGGCTCCCGCCCGCCCCGGGGCCCGGCCCCGCGCCCGCCCGCGCACCGCCTCGGCCGCCCAGCTCGGGGCTGCAGGACGGGCTGCCGGAGCGCGGGGAGCCGCCGCCGAGCCAGGCGCGGGCCCGGGGCTCGGCCGCCGCCGCCATCCCCGCCCGGGAGCCCGAGCCCCCGCGGCGGGCGAGCGCCGGGTCCGCGCTGCGGCCGACGGGGGCCGCCGCCTCCCGCCTGCCGCCCCCCGCCTGCCGCCCCCGCCTGCCGCCCCCGCCTGCCGCCCCCGCCTCCCGCAGACCCCGCGGTCCGCGCCCGGCTTCCGACTGCGCCCGCCGCCACTGCGCACGCGCGCGCTTGGGAGCGGGGCCGGGGCGGGGCCCGGGCGGCGGGGGCGGGGCCGGGGGCGGGGCCCGGGCGGCGGGGGCGGGGCGGGGGCGGGGCCGCGCGAGGGGGGCCGCGCGGGCCGGCGGGGAGGGCTGGGGACCGGGCTGGGGCTCCCCGCCGCGCGTCTGCACCTGCCCTGAGCCGCGCCTGCGCACACGGACACCTCCCACGCGACACGCGGGTCCCGCCGGCGGTTCGGGGCTGCCCGCGGCCCAGCCCGGGGGCCAGAGGGTGGGTCTGCAGCAAGGCCCGCCCCCCGCCCCCTCCTGCCGCCGCCGGCCCCGCGTGGATCCTCGCCGCGTGGGCCCCGCCTGCCCGACAGGGCGAGGGCGCGGCCGCGTCCTCAGCAGGCTGGGAAGTCACGGGTCCGGGCAGCCGTGGCGGGCACCCCCACCCGGGCGCGGTGCCCCTCCCGACGGCTCTGGGGGAAGGCCCGAGGGGCCGGCCCCCTCCTCGGCCCCCTCGCCCCGCCCCGCTAGGACAGGCCCGGCGTGTCCACGAAGGCCACCCTGACCCCATCGCCCGCGCACAATCACTCGGTCCCTTCTGTGGGCCTGACCGAAATGGGCATCGCGGGCCAGGGGCTCCTGGGGACCCGCCTGTGGTGCGGTTCCCACCTGCTGCTGGTGGGCCGTCCTCCCGCCGCGCGCCCACCCTGGCAGACAGGCAGGGGCTGGCTCCCCTGGGTGCCCGGAGGGTAGAGCCCCAGGTCCCAGAGGAGGAGGAAAACAGGGTGGGGGTGCAGCCAGCGGAAGATAAGGACCCAGGGGAGTGACTACACACCAGGGACACAGAAGGCAATGCCAGGAGGTGGGCTGGGCCTGCAGGGAGACGGCAGAGTCCCCAAGGGGCAGGGGCCCCAGGGCGGCTCCAGCTGCGGGCTGCAGAGGCACACAGGCAGCGGCAGAGACAGGTCCTAGGGGACAAGGTCCGCTCCCCTCTCCTGATCTCCTCCCAGCACCCCCCGGCTGCCTTCCACCCACCCCGCTGCCCAACCTTGCCCTCGGCCCCTCCGGAGCCACCAGGGAGGCCCCGGCCCCAGCCCCAGCCCCCACCTGCCTCCTGGCCCTGGAAGGTCAGCCGCCCCCACGAGCTTCTGGAGGAGCCGACCCTGGGGCCTGAGGGGCAGGGAGCGCCTGAGGAGGGCTGCTGTCCCGCACAGCCTGCTCCGACACGCAGCCCTCAAAGCCGCCCCAAACTTCTCAGGCCACCTGCCAAAGCGCTTAGCAGCTCGTAGCGGAGGCGGGACACACCTCCTCCCGCCCCCCCACATCCGTGCTCCCTCGGTGGCCTCGGAGCGCAGGCACGGAGCTTCCCCCTCCCCAGGCTGAGGCCGAGGCCCAAGGTCAGGGGATGCACAGCCACGTTCAGCGGGGGTCGTCCTGACTCGCACACGGCGGCCTTCACGGGCAGCAGAGGGAGCACGAGGTGGGCAGTGTCTCCGAACAGGGCCCTGACCCCGTCTCTGTCCCCACTACCACCCTCCAAGGCCCCACCCCGCAGGCCATCCGTGGGGGTGAGAGTCTCAACACACGAATCAGTGACGGAGTGACTGTGTTGTCGAGGCCACTCCGTCTGTGACGCTTTGCTACGGGAACCCCGTCAAAGCCCCAGGGGCCAGCTGGCTGCGCACCGTGGGGTCACTGGCGCTCACACCCTCGAGCCCGTGGCTGGGCCTCTTTATTGCCGGTCACATCAGGCGCACACAGCCGCTCCACTGCAGGGGGACGACGGTCGCGTCTGCTGCTCTGACCAGGCTGCTGCATGGTTGCCGGACCTCGGCTGTTGGGAAAAAATGCTTCCAGGAACTCTGGCCCATGGACACGTGGCCCCTGGAGTGACACTGCTGGGCCACAGGACATGCTGCGTTCCCCTCTACCACGTAACCCCGGAGAAAAATAAACCCGCACAGAAATAAAAATGTTATGTCCGCTGGCAACGTAGGAGGGTTCCCTCTGCTGCGCGTTTCTGACAACCCCGCACACGCACGGTTTCACAATTTCAGCCTTTCTGGTAGGTTTGGTGTTGAGGAAGGCTCCAGACCCTTGCCCCAGCTTCATCTGCCACCTGACGCTCTTCCCGTAAGGCCCTGGCCCGAGCTCCACCATTTTTCTATCAAGCGTCTTTTCCTTAATGACTCATAGTTCATCGTATGCTCTGGAGGGGACAGTTGTGTCCGCTGCAGTCCACACTCCCCAGCCGCGCGCCCACACCCCAGAACTGGGACCACAGGGACAGGGAACCAGGGCTCCTGGGGAAATGCAGGCTCGGCCTCCTGGGAGCCCCTGGTCGCAGGACTCTTGCCAACGGGTCCACGCAGAGCCCTGTTTCGTGCGGCTTCCGTTTACAGGTCCCTCGTCCAAGACACTGCAGACCCATGAGGAACCGTGGCGCCGGCGCCACTGACCTTGGCCGGGTCGGAACCCGCGCAGCTCGCGGTCACAGCCGCGGGTGCTGGGGGCCTGGGATCTCCAGCACCACGCAGGGGGCACGTCGGGCCGGGGCCACCGGCCAGAAGCACAAAGTGAGGGGAAAGCGGCCCAGAGAGACACCACGAAGGACGCTGCTTTCCTGTGTGAGCTGCGCGCCGCCTTGCTCTGCCTCCGCGTGGGACGCCAGGCCACTCTCATTTCTCGGTGCTCGGTGTGTGTCCCCGAATGACCGAGGAAGTGTGGGGACTGTGGACTGTGGGCTTACAGACGTGGCTTCGTGAGTGGGCCAGTGGGCGATTCCAGGGCCGTGGATACGGACGTGTGATGGTCAGCGCCGCCTCCGCGCAGGACATCCCGGCTCGCTGGGCGGTGGCTGTCGTGAGCAGGCCGACCGCGGTCCTTCCCGGGGCCTCGGAGCCGGTGGAGCTCCTGCCTGCTCGGGGCGGAGGATCCTGGTTCGTCTCCCGAGTCCGCCGGCCGTGGCAGTGGGCATGGGCCTGCCCGCCCCGGGCTGCGTCTCTAAGTCGGGATGCGAATCACCATAGAGCTTCAGCCGTCCGCATCCAGGCCAGATAAGAAATCACCCTCATTTTAGAAATTGACTAACAGCACAAACATCTCCAAACCCAGAAAATACCAGGATTTTTATTCATAACTGCTTGCAACTCCCCATCATCATATGTTTCTTGGTGACATTTTTTTAAAGGTTTTATTTATTCATGAGAGACACACACAGAGAGAGAGAGAGAGAGAGAGAGAGGCAGAGACCCAGGCCGAGGGAGAAGTAGGCTCTACGCAGGGAGCCCGACGTGGGACTCAATCCTGGGACTCCGGGATCATGGCCTGAGCTGAAGGCAGACGCTTAACCGCTGAGCCACCCAGGCGTCCCGGTGACATTTTTTAAAAAAGATTTTATTTATTTATTCATTCATGAGACAGAGAGAGAGAGAGAGAGAGACACAGGCAGAGGGAGAAGCAGGCTCTCTGCGGGGAGCCCGACATGGGACTCGATCCCAGGACCCCAGGATCAGGCCCTGGGCCAACGGCGGCGCTAAACCACCGAGCCCCCCAGACTGCCCACAGTGACATTTTTTATTGTTTCTTCTTGTAACAATCTTCAGTATTACTTTCCAGGGAGAAAAGAGGAGAACTGCGAGTCTCTAACGCCGTGTGTGCTGCTCCACCGACAGCTCCCTCCCCACTGCTCGCAGCCACCGCCACCACCACCGGGTCTGCAGGGGCCTTCTGCAGGTGTCGCCCACAGGCTGGCAAGCGTGCAGTGCCTGGTCCCAGGCGCCCCCACGGATCGGATGAGCCTTCTTCCGTCGTGTCCTTGTCACGTTGGCCGCGAGGGCTGTACGTTATCTCGGTGTCAGCATTTCCTGGTAAAGCAGCAAATGTTTAATCCTGTTGCGAAAGTCCACGTGATCCAGTCCTTCGGGTTAACTGCCAGGGCCGTTCCTGGAAGCTGTTTCCTGTGCCAGGGTGACTGGTGTTGACGCCGCGACACAAGGAAGTGACTGGGAACACCACAAATGCGCTCGCCGCTCGGCTAAATCGCACCTGAGGTTTCCAGCCCCTGGCGTCCCGGTGGCGGATCCACAATCCCAGAAGGCTCGCCACCTCCCCAGAGGCCCCGGTGGTTGGGAAGCACGGGGAGCTGCGGTGGCGGGGACCCCTGCGGTCCTCCTGTCGTCCTTTAGCAAACTGTACGGAGCCATCTGCCCTGACGGCACCACCAAGGCCCTGCGGGAACCCGCCAGCCTGCGAGCTGCTGCGTCCCTGTCCACCTCCGCCATCCTGACCCCAGCTGGCAGGTGCTCCGGATGGGCGGGCCGCGCTCCCTCACACGCCTGCTGCCTTCTGTCCTCCAGAGTGTGAGCCCGCCTTCCCGAGCTCGTGGCCCCTTCCTCCATCATTGAACCGCAGCATCTTTACCCTAAAATGTGTACCCAGGATTTTTCTTAAAGATCGTCTTTATTTATTTGAGAGAGAGAGAAAGAGAGCGAGCAAGCGGGGGAGGGGGGCAGAGTTAGAGGGAGAAGCAGACGCCCCACAGAGCAGGGAACCGGATGTGGGTCTGGATCCCAGGACCCGGAGCCGATGCTTGCCCACTTGCTCCACTGGGCCCCCCGCCCAGGACATGTTTTAATCAGATGGGGTTAGGTGACAACAACCAAGCTCTGCCCTTGGAAGGGTGATTTATTACTCACGTTCCCCAAGAGAAGGGGGTGCACCACACTCGGTGGGCCCCAGGGGAAGCAGAAACCAGAAGCCGGAGCAAAGGGAACCTGGCCCAGAGCCTTTTCTGGGGTGACGATTGGGTGGTCTGAAGAATTTCGCAGGCCCAGGCTGCAGCGCAGTCCCCAGGTGTCCCGTGCCTGGCCTTGGGGTGCTGTGGGGGAAGAGGGTTGGCTTGGCGTGTGAGACACGACGGGCGGGTCGGGGGCCTGGGCTCCTCTCCAGGAGCCGCGTGGTGCCGGAGGGGCCCCGGGACCACGACCCCAGATGCCGGAGCATTGAGAATGAAGAAAATAGGTAGAGTCAGGGGTGCGGGGTGGGGGGGTTACGTGCCAGGAGGTTCAAGCCAGACTGTGTTTCAGAGGGAAAATGTAAGATTCGGCCTAGGAGGAGGACGGGGAAAGGTGCCGGCCCAGGGGAGGCGCCCGCCGGCCCTTCCCTCCCAGCTCCCTCCCGCCAGCCAGAGGCTTGAGTGAAAAGCCTGAAACCAGAAGGAAAGAAAAACAGAAGAAGGGAGAAAATGCACGCCTGACTTTGCCTGGAAAAATTAAGAGCGACTAGCGGTGGATTGGCACAACCTGGTGCCGTGCTCGCACCCATCAGGGCCCCACACCCAGTCCCCCACGCCATTTACGACCTACCCAGCCGCGGGAGAAGGGTTTGCTCTTGCCCACGGGCTGAGACTGCGGCTCTGGGCGGACCCGAAAGCCGCGTGCGCCTCCCCCCCGCCCGTGGGTGCTACACGGCCCCCCGAGCCCTCCGAGGGGACTCCTGGACAGGGTCCCATTGGCTCCCACTGGCGACGCACTCGTCCCCAGGCCCCGGCTGCCGGGGGCCCCTGGGAGCTGGCAGGCCGTGTGAATGGCACCCTGGGCGCAGGACGGCCCTGCATGGACGGACCCAGACCCGGCGCAGCGCGTGCCCCAGCGACAGCGCCCGTCTCCACACTCGTACACGTCGGGCTGTTGCCGAGACACTGGCCCTTGAGGAAGAACGCTGGGAATCTCTTGCCTCAGAGATGCCAACACTATCCCCGAAGAGCACGCGTGTCTCCAGGTATGCCCAGGCCACCGTGTGCGTCCTGAGCACGACACGCTCACCCTTCGCAGTTGCAGAGCTACGCACACGGTAACCCCGAGCCCCGTCGCTAACCTGCTGCATCCCAGCAGGCCGCACTGAGCCGCTTTCCCTGGGACACACCACGCTCTTCTCGCAATCCCAATCCTACCCCAGCCCAATGGCTAGGCCCCCCATCGGGTCCCCATCTGGCCCCAGGCCCCGAACTCCCTCAATGAAGGGCCCTTTGCCTAGTGCGCAGCTGGCACGAACCTCAGGAGCCTTCCTGTGGCCCTCCCTGTGCCAAAGGGGGGTTTGCTCAGCCTCCGTGTCACCGACCCTCGTCCCGTGAGGCCCTTTCCGACCTCGCCCCACCCATAGGGTCCCTGGGTGGCCTGGTCCCTGGTCTCCTGTCTCTCAGGATGTCTACAAACTTCTTCCTTCATGGGCATCGTTTCCCGTGTGCGTCTTACTGCACCTGCCTACGCAGACCCTGAACAGCAACTTCAGAACAGGCTCCGAATCTCTCTCTTCTGAGGTGTTCCAGGGCTGCTCCCGGGTCACACTTCCTCTGCCTCCCCCACACGAGGAGGCTGTGATGACACATGGGGCCCATCCGGATCATCCAGGATTATCTCAAAATCCTTAACTTAATCAGGCCTGCAAGTCTCTTTGCCACATAAGGTCACACGCAGAGGCTCTGGGGTGAGGACCGTGGATAGTGGGCAGCGCAGTGGGCCTGCTGATCACGGCCTTTCTTCCACTCACAGCTTCTGTGTGATCATCTTGTGCCCTAATCCTCTGCTGTATTCAAGCCCCAGGAGCCCCGACACTATGGTTTTGTGTAGGTTTTTTTTTTATCTTTAAGATTTTATTTATTATTCGTGATATATATAGAGAGAGAGGCAGAGACACAGGCAGAGGGAGAAGCAGGCTCCATGCAGGGAGCCCGTGGGACTTGATCCCGGGACCCTGGGACCTGAGCTGAAGGCAGGCGCTGAAGCCCTGAGCCACCAGGGCTCCCGGTTTGCGTAGGTTTATGTACAATGTACCTGCCCGGTACCCCTGGCTGTGCTGGGTACTCTGAAGCCAGGTGAGGCTGGCAGTGACCGAGGTCCTCAGACTCCATTTCTCTGAAACGTCTTTATTTGACCGTCTCTCCTTTCTTTTTTTTTTTTTTTTTAAGAATTTTATTTCTTTGTTCATGAGACACAGAGAGAGAGGCAGAGACCCAGGCGGAGGGAGAAGCAGGCCCCTGCAGGGAGCCCGACGCGGGACTCGATCCCGGGACCCCAGGATCACACCCTGGGCTTCGGGCGGCGCTAAACCGCTGAGCCACCGGGGCTGCCCCTGACCGTGTCTTTCGAGTATAGTCCTGCTGGATTTGGCGTTCCAGGTCTCGGTGTCCTCGCCGCGGGTTCGGCGCTTCCCTCCCAGGCCCGGGGGCAGCGGGCCTGGGCCTGTGCCTGTGCTGGGGGCCCCGGGGCTCCGGGCTCTGCTCCGCCGCGCCTGCGGGCCTCCCGCGCCTCTGCACAACCGCCGGCCTGGGCTCTCCGGACACGGCTTCTGACACCGGCCCGGGGGCGGGCCTCGCGGGCTGCGGTCTCGGTGGTCGCTGAGCACGGGCCGGGCCGCACCTGAGCACCCCAGCACCGGCGCCGGGCCTCGCGGTGGCGGAGAGCTCAGGGCGGGAGGCTGCGCGGCTGCCCGCGGACCCTGCTCCCAGCCCTCGCCCCACGCACCCGCGCCGAGCCTCACCGCCGCGCCCCCGTCCCGCCGCCGCAGGTCGGAGCCGCCCAGGGGCCGCCTGGCCCGAGCACAGGCTCCTCCGCGGGCGGCGGGGAACCGCGGGAGGACCCGCCACCCAGGGGCGGCGCTCCGGGTCCGCAGGCTGCGGCCCCGCCCCTCCCGGCCCCGCCCCCGCAGCGAGGCCCCGCCCCTCCCGGCCCCGCCCCCGCAGCGAGGCCCCGCCCCTCCCGGGCCCCGCCCCCGCAGCGAGGCCCCGCCCCTCCCGGGCCCCGTCCCTCCCCGCCCCTCACTAACCCCGCCCCCAAAGGCCCCGCCCCTCCCCGCGGCCCCCGCCCCCAGAGACCACCCCTCCACAAAAGGCCCCGCCCCTTCCCCGCCCCCACGGAGCCCTGCCCCTCGCCTCGAGGCCACGCCCCCGCAACAGGCCCCGCCCCTCCCCGAGGCCCCGCCCCCAGCGACACCCCCACAAGGCCCCGCCCCCACGGGCCCCGCCCCCTCACCCCGAGGCCCCGCCCCGCCCCGCTCCGCGGCCCCAGAACCCACCCACGTGGTGTGCGACCCGGAGGCGGAACCGGCCGGCGCGGCGTAGACCCGGGCTCCCGGAGCGCTGTGGGGACGCGCCCCCCGCCCCCGCCCCCGCCCCCGCGCCCGCGACCCCCGCCCGGCCATGCGGCCCCCCGGCCCCCGCGCCCCCGGGCTGGCGCTGCTGGCCGCGCTGCTGGCGGCGCCCCGGGCCCTCGCAGAGGCCCCGCACCTGGTGCTCGTGGACGCGGCCCGCGCGCTGCGGCCCCTGCGGCCCTTCTGGAGGAGCACCGGCTTCTGGTGAGGGCTCCGCGGGGGAAACTGAGGCCCGACAGGCCCGGCCCGGGCTTCTGGGCCCCCGTGGCCTGCGGGAGAGCCGCGGCCCCGCCCTCGCGGCTGCACCCGGGCCCGCGGGAGGGGCAGGGCCCGGGACCGTCCAGGGGCAGGCGCCGTGACCTCGGCCGTCCCTGGGGTGACCGCACCCCACCCCCCCCCCCCCCCCCCCCACCCCGGCCCCAGCTGCGGCCCCGCCCAGGGGAGAAGGAGCAGGGTGCTGCCGGGGGGTGCTCGCCCCTCCGAGCCCCGGTCTCCGTAAACACGAGACTCCACCACAGCCTTCCTGCTCTTGGGGTCATTTTATTCCGGGGCGGAGCGGGGGTTGGCAGGCACTGCCCGGGCCGCTGCTGGAGCCTGGCGTCCTGGGCCTCCCGGGCCGTCGGGGGCACTAATGCCCGCCCCCTCGCTCTGCCCCAGCCCCCCCCTGCCGCACAGCCAGGCTGACCGCTATGACCTCAGCTGGGACCAGCAGCTCAACCTGGCCTATGTGGGTGCTGTCCCTCACGGGGGCATCGAGCAGGTCCGGACCCACTGGCTGCTGGAGCTCATCACGGCCAGGTGAGTGGTGGGCAGCTGGGAGAGCCGGCTGGGGGCTGGAGAGCGAGGCTGGGGCAGGTCAGGTGCGGAGGTGGGCGGGAGGCAGGAGGGAGGGGGGCCCATCGTCCACTGTTCCTCGTGGAGAGGCTGTGTGGGGGCCGGGCGGCCCCTGGACTGGGCACAGCTGGCTCCCCGCGGGGCTCACTGAGGGGCTCAGGGTCAAGGTGGTGTCTCCTGCAGTGGCTCCGTGGCTGGACACACCCACGCAGCCCGGCCCTGTGCTCACCGGTCAGGCCTTGGAGGAACGCGGCCCAGGGGCCCTGCCCTGCAGGCTGCAGGCATAGGGGACACCCAGGGGTGTGTTTGGAAGTCCAGAGACACAGAGATCCTCGCACCCCCGGCCGCGGTGGGACTGGCACGGGACAGGCCAAGGGACCAGTACCCGATTGGCACCTGGGAGGCATCCTGACCACGTCGGGGCCCTTGTTCAAATAAGACGGTGACACCCGGCGTCACGTTGACTTGCAAGACCACTGTTGAAGCTCTTGACTTCAACGGGCCTGGGTCCCTGTGTGCTCCCTGGCTCCCCCAGGCCAGAGGGCACAGCCTCCGCTTGGAGGGTTGAGGTGATGGACACGGGTGACTGAGCCGGAGCCTGCCTGCCGGGGGCCCCGGGGTCGGGCGCTGGCTCTAGAGGGTGGAGTCGGTGGCTGCTGCCTCCCTGCGGCGGGCTCGGGCCACCTGCACGGCGCCATGCACGCTGTGGAACAGCTGCGCCTCCTCGGCCGCGTCCCCCGGGTCGTCCCCGAGGAAGCCACCTCTCCTCAGGGTGTTCCTCACCAAGGGGCTGCAGCAGGCCAGGAGCAGGGTGATGTCCAGGGCCCCGTAGTCCCGGCGCAGGTCCCGCAGCGTAGCCACGCCGGCTGCATCCAGGAAGAGCAGCGGGGCGCAGTCGATGACGACGGCGTGGAAGCCGCCCTCCGTGGGCATCAATGCGGCCGAGCTGCCCGCCGGGCCCAGGTCCACGCCCCCGACGGCGTCCCCCTCACCCGCGCCTGCGCCCAGGCCCCGCTCCTTCCTCCTGGCGGCGGCCTGCCCGGCATCCAGCCCCGTGAGGCCGTACAGCGACCGCAGGAAGAAGTCCTTGTTGGCGTAGTAGAGCGGCCCCGCGAAGCGGAACACCCTCACCCCGGGCTCGGGGACCAGGCCCTCGAACTCCGCGGCGTCCTCGTAGAAGCCCGTGTCCCCGATCTGGGCGAGCAGGACCGCTCGGGGGCGCTGCGTGCGGCCGGCCAGGCTGAGCAGAGACAGGACGAGGCCGGCCAGCAGCCCCGCCTCCACGCTGAGCAGCACGCACGTGGCCGCCGTGGCCACCCACACCAGCGCGTCGGCCGGGCTGAGCCGCCACAGCTGCGGCACGTCCCTCACCTTGCGCAGGGCCCCCCGCAGGCTGACCACGATGACGCAGGCCAGCACGCAGCGCTGCAGGTCCCGGAACAGCGGCGCCAGAGCCAGCAGGACCAGCAGCACCACGGCGGCGCTGACCACGCTGGACAGCTGCGTGCGGCAGCCGGTGGCCGTCTTCACCAGGGTCTTGCTCAGGGCGGCACTGGTGACGTAGCAGTGGAAGAAGGCCGGCAGCACGTTGCAGCAGCCCACGGCCAGCAGCTCCTGGTTGGCTCGCACCGAATAGCCGTGGCTCCGGGCAAACATCTCCGCCAGCGAGATGGAGAAGGCGGACGCCACGAGGGCCAGGGGCACGGCATCCAGCACCACGCGCCACATCAGCCCAGGGTCCGGCACCCGGGGGGCCACGAAGCCAGTGGGGATGTCCCCGGCCACGCTGGAGCCGAAGCGTTCGTGGAACTGCCCGTAGTGGGACACTAGCGTGGCTGTCACGATGACCAGCAGCTCCGTGGGCAGTGGCACCTTGAGGCGGTGCCGGCAGCGGTCTGCGAGCTCCTTGGCGGCCAGCAGCACGACCAGGCACGTGGCGCTGGTGAGCACGTCGCACAGGTTGGCCTGGCCGATGGAGCGCAGCAGGCTCAGCCACGTGCTGACCACCATGCCGAGCCCTTGGTGCCGCGGGATCTGCACGCCTAGCAGGTGCCTCAGCTGGGAGGTCAGGATGGTCACCGAGGCCCCCATGGCGAAGCCATCGAGCAGTGGCTGGGAGAGGTAGGCGGACACGAAGCCCAGCCGGAGGATGCCCATGAGGACCTGAGGACAGAGTGTGGTCAGGGCAGCAGGCGGCCGGGCGGCACAGGGTGGCCGTGGCACGGAGCCTAACGCCCCTTCGTCGCTGTTGTTCTTTCCTGAGTGAACTGTGTCCAGAGTCCCCTGCACACGCGTGTGCTCACACAGGCACAGCGGACCCTGGAGGTTCCCGGTCTGGTCCTCTCACACGTGTGGGCTCCAGACATTGGAAAGCAGCTCCTTCCTCCCGCCCTGCGAGTGGCACTGCCCCCTCCCAGGAGACCTGGGGCCCCTCGGAGGGTGACCCTGGGGTGGACAGGAGAGCCCTGGGTGTGGGGACGCTGCGGGAAGAGAGGCAGCCTCTCGGGGTCTCGCCCAGGACGGGAGACCGGGGAGCCATGTGGGCCACACTCGGGCCAGCCGCTCGTGTCGGGGCTGCAGGCCTGGGGGCCCACCCTGGGGAGCCGGCCCAGCCCACCTGGGCCCCTGCCCGCTCTGTCCTGGCCTTGTGGGTTAAAGCCGGCGTTCTCCGAGCCCCGACCCCATGCTGCCCTGGGCTTGGCCCTCTCTCGGGGTCGGCCCCTCACCTGGTAAATCCCGGCCACCAGGGTGAGGGCGGTGGCGACGCGAATGGCGTAGCAGTCCTGCCCGCAGTCCGGCGGCCCGAGCCCCGCGGCGGAGGCGGAGGCGTTGGCGGCGCTGCCGTTGGCCGCGGGCCCGGGGCCGTCCTGGGCAGGGCCAAAGCCGGCCAGCAGGAGCTCGCGGTCCACCACCTGGCCCACCATGAGGCACAGCAGGCTGAAGATCCCCACGGACACGTGGCGGGACGTGCCCATGACGAAGTAGATGAGGTTCGCGAAGAACGACGTGTAGAGGCTGTAGATGGGCTGCAGCCCCGCCAGCAGCGAGTAGGCGATGGCCTGGGGCACCAGGATGATGCCGATGACCAGCCCCGACATGACGTCGCCCGCCAGGGCCTCCCGCGGCCGGTACTGGCGCAGCCAGCGTGTGGCGGGCAGCAGATCCTGCACCCATGCCCAGGCGCCCCGCGTGCTGCACGTGCAGCTGCGCCACAGCCTGGCTTTGAGCGTCTCGCGCAGGCCCAGGGGCACCGGGGACCGCCTGCGCACCAGCACCGGCCCCCCGCCCCGCCGCGGGCACTCAGGGGACACCTCCATCCTGGCGAGCCACGCTCTGGGGAAAACCTGCAACGCAGGGGGCGTCAGGGCGGTGCGGGAGGGCCGTGCAGGGACCCAGGCCTCTCCCCTGCTCGCCGGCCACCTCCCTGTACGGCCCTGCCCCGCGCACGGCCGAGGCCCCTCCTGCTCCCCTCCGCACCCCTGGACCCTCGGCCACCCTTCCATCACCTCTGTACCCTGGGGGGTCTGCCCCCCCCACACACACGGCGGAGGCTCCTCCTCCTCCCCTTCTGCATCCCGGGACCCTCACCGCCCTTGCGTCACCTCTGCACCGTGGGCTTGGAGGGAGGAAGACGGCCCCGGCTGCCCCCGATGCCCCCTGATGCAGAGACCCCGCGTCTGTGCTGGGAGGGCTGCTCCGACAGCGGCGCTGGCCGCCCCAGGTCCCTGCAGCGGAATTCCGGGACGTGCTTTGGGGGGGTGTCAGCGGGGCCGGCGGGGAGGGACGTTGGGGTGAGTGGCCTCTGTGCCCTGCTGGGGCACCCGGGGCCGCCCTGACATGGGCTGGGGTCAGAGCCCATGGCTGCGTCCCTGTTCCGAGGTGGCTCAACCCCCAGGACTCGGAGTGGAGGACAGGCAGGCACAGGCCCCGTGAGCCCCGGGGGACCTGGGGTTGTGGTTCCTTCCCGGGAGGGCCTCCCCACCCAGGCCCCCCGCCCGAGCCCCCAGGGTCCAGGCCTGTGCCCAGGGTCTCCAGAGACTCCAGGCCGCCCTGGCCCCTTCAGCGGGGCTACCCCGCGGTGCGCCCGGGACTCCGCGGTCCTGCAGCCCCCGGGCTCTTACCTGCGGGAGCCCTGACGGCGGCGGCTGTGCTGGTCGGCGGGGCCGGGGCCGCGGGGTCTGGCCGGGCGGGGGCCGCCGGCTGCGGGCTGAGCTGGGCTTGCGGTTCAATGATTTACCCCAGAGACTGCTGAGTCATGGGCTCCCCCAGACCTGCGTTACCTGAGCGGCTAATCCAGGTGCTCCGCCCGCCCGCCCGCGAGCCCAGCTCCCAAACAACTGCGCGCCTCCCCGCCGCCCCGCATGTGCACAGTGTGGGCGAGGGCGCTGGGGTCCTTGGGGAGGCGGGCGGCCCGTGAGCGCAGCCAGGCCTGGGCGGGGGCAGGCGGGCCGTGACCCCCAGGCTCCGGGGCCTGTGCGCAGTCAGGGCTGACCACGGGTGGGCAGAGGGCAGGGCCCGGGAGGCCTGGTGTCTTCACCCCCCATCCTCCCCCATTCTGCCGTGACACGGGCTGGTCTCTGCCGGAGCGTGGGTGCCGTGTCCCCGCGACCGCTGTGCACTGGGCCGCTAGGGCCCCGGGCTCTGTTCTGTGTGCTGGGCGGGCAGAGGCCGCTGGCTAAGTGCGTGTGCACGTGCGTGTGGATTGCCGAGGGCAGGCGGCCAGCAGGCAGCAGGACGCGCCGTGGCCGGGTGTGCACCAGCAGATGTGCCCCACCAGTGACTCGCTGCGGGGTGCAGGTGGCCGTCTTTAAAGTGCTGTTCCGCTGTCAGTCGTGTTTCCGTGGAGTCTGCAGGTGCACTTCCACCACCCGGATCTGGGGGTCATGCGCAGAGGGCGCACCCCACGGGCGGCCTTGGCCAGAGCTCCTGCTGCGCTCCCGGGGCAGAGCTCGGGTCTTCCCTCCACAGTCAGCCTGGACCCCCTTGGCCTGCGCAGCTGTTTGCCAGCTCAGGAGCCGTGTCGGGGACGCGGGTGGACGTGGGGGGCAGCTCAGAGCCTCGGGCGTCCCTGGGGCCTGTAGGCGCTCAGGTGCTGAGGCCAGTAGCGGGTGAGGGGGCTCGGCCTTTGTCTCCTGCCCCAGCTCCTGCTCAGCCCCGAGCAAACCCCCGGGGGGGGGGGGGCACAAGTTGTGTGACACAGAGGACTCTGGTGCACGGAGCGGTGGTGCCATGCACGTGCGTGCTGGGTGCTGGCGTGGGCCCCGGGTGACTCCGGGTGGAGGCCCGCTGTGGGAGGGGGCCCTGCCTCTGCGGGAAGGGGAGGGCGGCAGTGTCTGGGGCGCTGGGCCGCAAGCGCCTGGGGGGAGGCTCGGGCAGGTGGGGATAGTTCAGGGAGGGCTCCTTGGGGCCCGGAGCCCCCAACCCGCGGCTTGGGCGTGGGCCCCTCCCGCCGCCTCCCTGTGCATGGAGGCCGCTGGTGGGCGCCGCCGTCTGCCCCGCGTGACCTAGGGCCCACTCCCCGCCGCCCCGCGCCCCCAGCTGCAGACCTCACCGGCGGGGTTCACCCCCTGGAACCTCCCCCACGGGCCTTCTGGCCGGCCCTGGGCCACGGGGCCAGCTTCTGCATGTGGGCCTGGAATCACCGCTGTGAAGTGCCCAGTACACTGCGCTGCGAAGGCAACCGGGGGCCCTGGGCGCAGAGGCCGGACGCAGCTCCGCTCGCAGGGCGCCCCGCCCCGCCCTCTCCTGCCCCCCCGCCCCGCCCTCTCCTGCCCCCCCGCCCCGCCCTCTCCTGCCCCCCCCCCGCCCTCTCCTGCCCCCCCCCCCGCCCTCTCCTGCCCCCCCCCCACCCCCCTGCCCCGTCCAGGCCGACGCCGGGCGCGTAGGGGGCGGGGCGTGGCCGCGGCTCCGAGCTCCTGCCCCCGCCCCCCCTGCGCGCCCCCCACGCCCGCCCCGCGCACGTGCAGCCGGGCCCCCCCACGCCCCGCCCCGCCCCGCCCCCGCCCGCGCACTCACCCCGGGGCGCCGCTCCGTCCCCCGCGCACGCGCCGGCCCTGCGGTGGGGGGCGGGGGCCGCGCGCCCTGAATGGGCCCTTTGTGCCGCCGCAGCCGCCCGCGTGCCAGGAGCCGGAGGAGGCCGGGGCCGCGGACCGAGGCTGTCGTGGCCGGTCGCAACCCCCCCGCCCCCGCCCCCGCCGCGGCCTCTGGCACCGGGACGCCCCGCGGGAGCCCTCAGCGCGGTCTCGCACGGCCTCCCGGGCCCCGACAGGTGTACTGGCCCCCAGGGCATCCCGGGCCGAGGCCGGCGGGGGGCGCAGGCTGGGGAGGGGCGGGAGGCCCCCCAGGCCCCGGCTCCAGCGGTGCAGGCCCGCCGGGCGCGGGCGGGGTGCAGGGGAAGGGGAGCCCCGCACAAGCAGCCCCCGCCCCTCCCCCCGAGCGGGACTTTGGAACCGTCTGTCTGCTCATTTAATTTTTACCCAACGCTTGTTGGTTTTGCTACCAGTCCTGACCTTTGGATGGGAGGGAAATGGGGGGGGTGAGCCCCGCGGCGGCCCCAGGGGTGGGAGGACGCAGCCCCCGGAGCGGAGCAGCCGCAGGCAGGGCTGGGAGCGGGGGACAGCGCGGCGCGGGCCGAGGGGTGCACGGGGGCCGCCGCCCCGTCCCGCTGCGCCACCCAGCGTCCGGCCAAGCCCTGGGCGGTGACCCCAGCCGGCGCCGCCCCACCTGGCGTCCACGCCGTCCCCCCGGCTGCCACGAGGGGGCGCACAGCAGGCCCCCCTGCCGTTGGCCACCTGCCCGGCAGATGGACAGACGGACTGACGGACAGACAGGGGAGCCCTGAGATGCCTGCCAGCCGCCTGCCCGTGCTCCTGGGCAACACCCCCACACTCAGTGCTGACACTGCACGAGCCCCACGGCCAGGTCCGCCCACGCCCCCCTGTGCCCCACACCCCTGCCCAGCCAGCTGCTCAAACCCAGGCCCGGGGCTCTGCGAGGCGGCCCCCGCACCAGCAGATGTCCCTCGACCGTGGCCACCCATCTGCAGGTGCGCCCTGTGCCCCGCCGCGCTCCAGGTGGCCACCACCCCGTCCTGGCACTTCACCCCGCCCCCGGGGGCCCTCTCCAGACCTCATGGCAAGGGCGGACCTCTGGGGACAGTGACAGGGTCAGCGGTGGTCGGGCTGGGGGGGTGAACGGGGGGAGGACGGCGGCCTCGGGGCCGTGACGCCGGGCCCTGGGATACCGCAGGGGGCACCTGCCGTGATGCGTGCACCCAAACCCACAGAACGCACAGCCCAGGGGGTGACCCTGACGCCCGTCTGTGGCCTGGGTGAGGACCACGCGTCTCCATGACACGCCCACTCCGGTGCAGGTTGGGGGGGCTGTGCCTCTGGGTAGGCGGGGGAAACGGGCTGTCTCCGTACCTCCTTCTCGGTTCTGCTGGAGACCTCAAACTGTCCCCAAAACGTCTAACAACGTCATGGCAGTTTTCTACTGGGATCTGTGAAAGGACTCCCCGTTTCACTGAGTTGGGGTCCCATCCTCACCGGGGTCATGAGGCCTGCGTGACCGTGTCTGTCACGACCACACCCTTCCTGCCCCAGGTCCACTAGCTTTCTGCTGCTTCGTTACATTTTCCCACCACAGGGCCTTTGCCCGTGCCACTCCGACTATTGTCTCTGGTATGCTCATTGCTGGCTCTGTCCCATTATCTAGCAGGTCCTAGGTGTCACCCCTGACGTCCCCTACCTCTTAAAGGTTCAAGTAGTTGCCTGAAGGTTCTATCCCCTTTGGGAACGTAAGCCTGGAGGGAACCAGTCCAGGAGGAGTGTAGTGGGGTGGGGCGCTGCGCCCTCCCAGTTCCCACTGCCTGCGGCACCTCCCAGAGCGTGGGGGTGCAGAGGAGGAGGCCATGGCGCCTTGTGGCCTGCTCCATCCTGTTGCACGTTCTTCCCGGGAGACCTGCCGCCTCCTGCCACCCCTGAGGCCAAAGCCGTTGCCGGCTCCTGAAGGCTTGGGGCGGGTTCCAGTGCAGGCTGGGCTGTGAGTGACCCAGAGACTTCCATCCTCAGTGTTTTCCAGGGGAGGGGCCGTGGGGCATGGGGACTGGAGTCCTGTGTGGCAATTTGCAGGCCCCCTACCTGCTCCAGTGTGGCCACAGGTCCAGCCGGGGTGCCGTCCCTCTGCCCTGACTCCAAGCGTCCTTCTGCAGGGAGTCAGCTGGGCAAGGCCTGAGCTACAACTTCACCCACCTGGATGGCTACCTGGATCTCCTCAGGGAGAACCAGCTCCTCCCAGGTAGGCCGCCAGCCCCGTCCGGGGACCTGGTCCCTCTGGGTCCTCACTGGCCGCGTGCGGAGGACTGGCCTCCGTAGGCAGGTGGCAGCTGACGGCCACCTTCTGTGTTGCAGGTTTTGAGCTGATGGGCAGCCCCTCCCAGCGCTTCACTGACTTCGAGGACAAGCGGCAGGTGTTGGCGTGGAAGGAGCTGGTGTCCCTCCTGGCCAGGAGATACATCGGTGGGTGGGCACGGGCCGCGCGCCCCGCAGGCGGTCCTCCCCCATCACCCAGGCCCCACGCCTCCCGAGCCACGGTCTCCTGATGGGGGCAGGGGCCGGGTGGGGTGGACGGGGCCCAGGGGAGCCACATCCTGGTCACAGCCAACATCACCATCAGCATAGGCGGGCCTCCCTGTGAGCTGGGGCAGGCGTGGCATTCGGGGGAACCATGGGTGACCGTGGGGCGCTCTGCAGGGAGGTATGGACTCTCATACGTTTCCAAGTGGAACTTCGAGACGTGGAATGAGCCAGACCACCACGACTTCGACAACGTGACCATGACCCTGCAAGGTGGGTGGTGCCTCCCGGGGTCCTGTGAGTGTGGAAGGGGGCCCTCAGGCACCAGGGTGTGGACGCCTGTCCCTGTGCCAGGCTTCCTGAACTACTATGACGCCTGCTCCGAGGGTCTGCGTGCTGCCAGCCCGGCCCTGCGCTTTGGCGGCCCCGGGGACTCTTTCCACCCCTGGCCGCGCTCCCCCCTGTGCTGGGGCCTCCTGGAGCATTGTCACAACGGCACCAACTTCTTCACCGGGGAGCTGGGGGTGCGCCTGGACTACATCTCCCTCCACAAGAAGGTACGGTCGTCCCTGCACCCCCTGCCTCGCACCTCGGCTCCGTGTCCCTGCCGTGCGGCCCCTGCATTGCCCCCCTGCTCCGTTTCCCTGCCCTGTGGCCCTTGCATCACCCCCCGGCCCATGCTCCATGCCCCTGCCCCACCCACCTGCCCTGCAGCCCCTGCATCACTCCCTGCCCCTGCACTGGGGCCCCTGCATTGCTCCCCGGCCCCATGCCCCTGCCCTGCGGCCCCTGCCCGCCGCCCCTCTGCCTGCACGCGCTCCCGCTCCCGGGGCCGCAGGAGGGCTGCCCGCAGTGGTGCTGAGGTCAGTCTCCGCAGGGCGCGGGGAGCTCCATCTACATCCTGGAACAGGAGCAGGCCACCGTGCAGCAGATCCGACGGCTCTTCCCCAAGTTCGCCGACACCCCCGTTTACAACGACGAGGCGGACCCGCTGGTGGGCTGGGCCCTGCCGCAGCCCTGGAGAGCCGACGTGACGTACGCGGCCATGGTGGTGAAGGTAGGACCCCAGGCCCTGCCCGGGAGCGGCCTGCCCCGGGGCGGGGGGGGGGGGCGGGGGGCGGGCGGGCCTGGAAGCGCCTCCCGCCCGCCCGGCCCGCCCGCCCGCAGGTCGTGGCGCAGCACCAGAACCCGCCCCGGGCCAACGGCAGCGCGGCCCTGCGCCCCGCGCTCCTGAGCAACGACAACGCCTTCCTGAGCTTCCACCCGCACCCGTTCACGCAGCGCACGCTCACCGCGCGCTTCCAGGTCAACGACACGGAGCCGCCGCACGTGCAGCTGCTGCGCAAGCCGGTGCTCACGGCCATGGCGCTGCTGGCCCTGCTGGGTAACGCGGCGGCGGCGCGGGCCCGAGGCCGGGGGAGCGCGGGGCGCGCCCTGCAGGGGACGGGCGGGCTGGGGGGCGCGGGGGCGGGCGCGGGGCGGGCGCGGGGGCCCGAGCCGCGCCCGCGACCGCCGCACCCCCGCCCGCAGACGGCCGGCAGCTGTGGGCCGAGGTGTCGCGGGGCGGGACGGTGCTGGACAGCAACCACACGGTGGGCGTCCTGGCCAGCGCGCACCTGCCGGCCGGGCCCCGGGACGCCTGGCGCGCCACCGTGCTGCTCTACGCGAGCGACGACACGCGCGCCCACGCCGCCCGCGCCGTGCCCGTGACGCTGCGCCTGCTCGGGGTGCCGCGGGGCCCAGGTGAGCCGCGCCCGGGGGCGGGGGGGGCGGGGCGGGGCGCCGCGGGGGGCGGGGCGGCCGGCGTGGCTCCAGCCGCAGGCTCCGCAGGGCTCGTCTACGTCACCCTGGCCCTGGACAACCCGCGCTGCAGCCCCCACCGCGAGTGGCAGCGCCTGGGCCGGCCCGTCTTCCCCACGGCGGAGGAGTTTCGGCGCATGCGCGCAGCCGAGGTCCGCAGGGGCGGGGCGGGGCCTAGGTCAAGGGGCGGGGCTGCGGGGCGGGACCGAGGGCCGCGGGGCGGGGCCTAGGTCAGGGGGCGGGGCCTAGGTCAGGGGGCGGGGCCTAGGTCAGGGGGCGGGGCCGCGGGCCGCGGGAGGGGCGGGGCCGAGACCGAGGCCCTGAGTGCCGCTCCCGTCCCCAGGACCCGGTGGCCGAGGCGCCGCGCCCCTTCCCCGCCAGCGGCCGCCTGACGCTCAGCGTGGAGCTGCGGCTGCCCTCGCTGCTGCTGCTGCACGTGTGCGCGCGCCCGGAGAAGCCGCCGGGACCGGCAAGTGGCCGCCCCCGCCCCCGCCGCCCCGGGCCCGCCACCCCCGCCGCCCCCATCACGGAGCCTCTCTCCCTGCAGGTGACCCGGCTCCGTGCCCTGCCCTTGACCCGTGGGCAGGTGCTTTTGGTGTGGTCGGATGAGCGCGTGGGCTCCAAGTGCGTGAGTGCGCTCTCCCCGCGCGCCTGGGGCCCTCCGGCCGCTGTCCCCCCGCCCGGCCCGCCCCTCGCGGCCACAGTGCCCACGGGGTCACTCCAGTGCTCCTCCCCGCCCCCCCCCCCCCCCGGTTACCGCCGCACGGTGGCCCGGACCTCACACCCTGCTTGGCCTGGGTCGGGGCACCTGCAGGGAAGGTGTGCAGGTGGCGCCCAGGCTCCAGTCCCCTTCCTACCCCGAGAGCGGCCTGTGGCCCCTGCAGGGAGAGTCCAGGGCCCCGGGGAGGGCTCAGAGGGGGAATGCGGCTGAGTCCACCCCGTCCCCCCACCTGGGTGCCAGTCCTCCTCCGGTCCGACCCCCCCAGGTGCCTGTGGACCTATGAGATCCAGTTCTCCGCGGATGGAGAAGTGTACACGCCCATCAGCAGGAAGCCATCCACCTTTAACCTGTTTGTGTTCAGCCCAGGTGTGCTTGCCACCCTGTGCCCTGCCCTTAGCAGTCCCGTTTCTGGGCCTCAGCCCGCGTCCCCTAGGGTGCGGCCCAGGGTTTGCCGAGCCCGGAGCTACGGAGCTCTAGACCCTTGGGGTGGGCCCAGGGGGGCACACATTCAACAGGTGTGTTTGCCTCCTCAGAGTCAGCCGTCACCTCTGGCTCCTACCGGGTTCGAGCGGTGGACTACTGGGCCCGACCGGGCCCCTTCTCGACCCGCGTGCACTACGTGGAGGTCCCTGCACCGTCAGGGCCGCCACGGCCCAGTGACTGTGAGCGGTGCTGACCTCGGAGCCGCGGAGGCCAGGCGCTGAGATGGGCCTCCAAGGAAGGCCCTCGTCCGCCGGGGATGGACGCAGCCCGTCCGTGGGCTCCGCTCCTTCTGTGCTGTCTCACTCCCTTAAAGTGCCTTTGCGCTCACCAGTCTGGGTCGGCCTTTCTGGGCAGGCACGGGGCACACTGGGGACCGTGGCTGCCCTCAGCCTTACAGCTGGCAGTAGCGACGTGGGCCTGAACCGGCAGGTGGAAGGCCAGGCCCAGGCGGCCCCTCTGGCCCCCCCAAACCTGCCAGCCCCCGCATCTCACCAGCTGCCTTATCCTGGCGGGACAAGTTTCTGTTCCCTTTTCCCCGTGCGGGTGCCGTAGGGCCGATGCCCAGGGGCCCAGGCCTTGTGTGGAGGGCACTGTTCCTGCTGAGCGCTGCTGTCATGCAGGGCACAGGGGTGCGGCCCCCCTGCCTGACCACGAAGCCCCCTGCCAGCCCGCGCACTGTCGTGACACAGTGGGACGAACCACAGACCTCGGGGCTCAAGCCCAGAAGCGCGCTCCCGCCCAGTCCCGGAGTTCCTGCAGCCTGGTTCCTCCTGCACCACCCCCCTCCCCGGCTGCTGCGTCTCCTTGAAGGTTCTGTCTCCAAACTCGGTTCTATTTGGAGGCCCTGGGAGGTGGAAGCTCAACAGAAGGATCCCCGGCGGGGGGGGGCTGCAGTCCCGCCCCTCATGAGCAGCCCCCCCAGCTCTCCTTGGTGGTCGGGTCCATCGCGCCAGTAGGAGAGCGGCCTCTTCTCAGGGCCCCTGACGGAGGGGCCCTCTCAGCTTGCAGCTTACGGGTGGGGGCCTGGGTCCCCGGCGGGCGGGGGCCTCCTTGGAGGCCAAGACCTTCAAGCCCGCTGGCAGCGACCCCTCAGGCTGCGAGGCTGCTCCCCTCTCCCTTTCCGGGCCCCGCGTCGCCTGGCGTTTGCCCCGCAGCCGCGCTTGTGCCAGGCTGGCACCCCAGCCCCCTGCCGTCGTCCTGGTGCGGAGACCGCGGCGCGGGCAGCCCGGGGACCTAGCGCTGGCACCCCTGCGCTGCGCCCCTCTGCCCTGGGGACGCCACTGGCTCCGCCGCGCTCGCACTGCTCACGTTCCAGCCTGTCGCCGGGTGCCGGGCGCGTCCCCGTTCTCCGACCGCGCTGACGGGGTAGCTTTGCTCTGCGCGGATCTGGGGGTGGCTTTCGGGGCGTGGGCTCCGCGGCGGGTGCGGGGGTGACAGAGGCCTGGCCACGCGTCTCCCGTCCACTCCCGTGGGGGCTCCTCCCCAGCCCTCGTCCCCAGACTTCCCATCTGGGGCCTCACGAGTCCCGCTAGTTGGTCACCTCTGGGCTGCTACCTTCTGTGGAGCCGAGCTGGGGCCCCCGGGGTACGCCGGCGTGCGGCACACTTGCCCAGGTGTCCCAGAGCCGACGGGCAGCCCCCCGGGAGCCCCAGGTGTCTCCTGCTGGCACGACCCTTCCAGAGCACCGCGCGTCCTGGGTTCTCACCGGGCGCTGGCTCGGCCACCTCGGCCTCACCGAGACTCCGCGGCCAGAGCCTGTCGAAGGGATGAGTGACTCTGGCGGAGGACACGGCTGCGCCCTCGGGGCTGGGCAGGCGTCTCTGTCACAGGCCTTGGACAGCGTGGGCCGCTGGGCCGCCCGACGCGCTGCAGGGCCCGACGCCCAGGACGTTGGCGGGTCGGGCCGCATGCCGCCCCCAGAGCGGAGTCTCCCGGCCCTGGCCTCTGAAAAGTGGGGGCCGCGGGGTGCAGAACTTACCTGCGCTACAGGACGTCCCGACATGTTCCAGGCCATCGGGTCCCTAGACCGTCCTGGAAGCCCCCGCCCCCACCCGGGCCATCGCACACCCCGTCCCCTCAGCGGGGTGTGTCCGGGGAAGCGGGACCCCTGGGGATCCGGCTAAGCCTGGAGAGGCGGTGCGGCCGAGGCCCTCCGCGGCAGGACGCCACGTCCCCTCGTGTGCAGGAAGCCGCCTCGGACTTTCTCCTTCGGGGGGAGAGCGTCTGCCAGGTCAGCCGCACAGCGAGTGAGCGCGCCGCCTTCCCGCGCAAACGCCTCGGCCGTGACTGGCGTTGCCGGGAGCTCCGTGCTCACCTGTCCTAGGGGCACCTGGCCGGTTCCGCGGGGAGCGTGGGAGCCCCGGCAGCTTCCAGGTACCTGATACCTGCGGACTCTGCAGTTTCCGTGGAAATGGGGAGGTTTGGGCTTGGGGGGGCGTCGGGGCGGGCGGCCCTCTCCCTGGGCCTGGCCACGACGACGCGAGCGGGAGGGGTCTGCGCAGGAGGGCCCCTTGGGGAGGCTGCCCCAAGCGCCCGGTGGCGACCGATGGCTTCCAGGCCACAGCGCTGGCACCAGCTCAGGGCGTCCTCCGGCAACCCCAGGAGCTCTGAGGGCGGGGACCCAAGTGGCCCAGGCCCCCCACGTGCCCGTGGCCACATGACGGTAGCTGGATGCCCAGCCTTCTCCCCAGGGCTCCCGAGCCGTGTGGGGCGGGGCAGGACGTATTTGCAGGCTCCCGGGAGCGTGCAGGGCAGAGGCAGGGCTCAAAGTGCGTGGACAAGGGGGTGAGGCGGGCGGTCGCGCGTGTGCCGTGGGCTCCACGGGCTTCCCAGGCTCCCTGTCCTGCAGCCCGTGTGAGGATCTGCACTCCGGTTGCTTCCAGGGGCCGAGGGGCGACCCCCGACCGCGTGGTGGCGCGGGGCGTGACGGCCAGAGGACACAGCAGGTCTCCTGCCATCTGTCCCCGGTCGTCCTCAGGCCTCAGGGTGTCCCCCCCTTGAAGACCGTTGCTCAGCAACTGGAGGCTCAGCGGGTCGGCGGTGGGTCGGGGGCAGCAGCAGGGCCTGGGTGCCCCCCTGTGGCCGCAGCTCCCTTCCCTCTCTTTCCTTTCAGGGGAGGGGCACCCGGCTTTACAGGCCCCGAGGTTGCTATGGCAACCCGCCCCTTGACATCACCTGCCCCCGGGGATCCTCCCATCCCCCCGGGTCAGCCCCAGCGCCTCGGACCTGAGTCCTGTGATGCCAGCAGCCTGCATGGAAGGTCTGCGTGCTGGGGGCCCCGTCGTCAGCGCCCTGGCAGGGAGGACCCCCAGCCCAGCTCTGATTCAGGTGCTGGTGGCAGAGGTGGCCGGGGCAGGGCCAGGGCGGCAGGCATGGGCATCAGCCTTCCCCAGGGGTGCGGGAGGAAGGAGGGGTGCCCCACAGGCCCGGCACTTCGGACCTCACCCTTGGACCCCTGCCAGGGTGCGCACAGACCCAGCCCACGTGGAAGCCAAGGCAGGAGGCAGGTGCCACCAACACCTGGGCATGACCTGGACTCCGCACGGGGAGGGGACGCAGGGGGCCAGGCGGGGGAGGGAGGGGGTAGACAGGCCGCGGGGGCGGTGGGACCCTTGTCAGGCTCCAGAAGGGCGGGAGGGGCTGTGGGAGGCCGTCCTGCGCCCAGAGCCTTGCCCACGCCTGGAGGGGGCACTGGGTCAGCCTGGGCGGTGGGGTATATGGAGCCTCCTGGACACGCACCCCGTAGGCTGCAGAGGCTGGGGGTGCCACCCAAGCACCCTGACAGCAGGTCAGCCGCCTTCCTGGCACCCTCCTGGCCTAGGGTCTCCACCGGGGCTGGCAGGGGCCGGGGGCCGCCCCGCCCTGCCCCAGCCACTTGGGCTGCAGACGCCCCACTCGGCCAGCACACGCGGCCGCAGCCCCCTTGCGTGCCCTCCAGCTGGCAGAAGGCCTCCTCCTGGGGCCCCGGGGCAGCAACAGAGCAGGCTGACCGGGTGACGGCGGGGAGCCGGGCTTCTCCGGGGGAGGCTCGCCCACCCGCCAGCGCTGGTCTGGACGGCCTGGCTTGCCCGGTCCTGCCCTGGCCTCGGTGGGGTGTCCTTGGGGACCTAGGGGCCCGAGGCCCAATCACAGGGTGCTGCTCAGCTCCAGGAGCCCTCACCCCACCCCGCGAGAGCCGGCCGTGAAGCACGAGCGGCGTCCTGCTGGGCGAGCTCCTTGGGGACGGCCGAGCCTGGCGGGGCCCTAGGCCGAGGCGGGGACAGGGGCTGCCCACCCGACCATGTCTGCGGCGAGATCGCAGCCGGCACCCCAAGTGTCCCTGGAAGGGGTCAGTGGGTCCAGGGCCTGGCACGGCGGGTGCAGAGTGGATGGGGGACGAGGCCTGCGCCGGGCCCTGTGAGGGGAAAGTGGGTTGTCAGGCTGACAGCAGCTCCTGGAGGGGAGGGGAAACCCAAAAGAGGGTTTTTTGTTTTTTGTTTTTTTAAAGAGGGGGTTTGTGCGAGAGAAAGCCAAGAGTGGTTTCCGGTCCGAGTCAGGTGTTCACGCAGCCGCCCAGCAAACACCGAGGGCGGCCCCTGTCACCGCCCGGAGGCCCCTCCTCTGACCCTCAACCTGCTTTGTCTTCTAGAACATCGCCACGACTGCAGAGAGCACGGCCTGGCGGTTCCGACGCGCATCTGTCCGGGTCCGGTCCGGGGGCGCAGTCCCGATGGCGCGTGCCGTGGCCCCCAGGAGTCGCCACCCCTGCCCTGACCCGGCCGTCCAGTACCCCCGCTGCTTCCTGTCGCCGTGGATCCCTGGCTCGTGTTATGCCGACGCCCCCAGACGACGCCGACTCCCTTTCCCGCCTGCGTTCGTCCCACCCCAGGGTGACTACCTGGGCTCCCCCGGCCGCGACAAGCTGATAGGTGCCGGGCGCGCACGTGGGTCACTTGGGCTGCCCCACGCCTGGGGAGTTCCCAGTGTGGGGCCTTACAAATAAAGCTGCCGCAGACGTTGGTGCACAGGTGTGTGGACACGAGCCTTGTTTTCTGTCGGGGGAACACCTGGGGGACGCGCAGCCTCGGGACTGGACTCGGAGCGGGCTTGGCCCCGGAGCGCCTGCTGCATGACTTCCCAGGGCAGGTGCCGGCGGCGCGGGAGCCCCGTGCCCCGCGCGGGACCCTCTCCCCTGCGCTGCCCTTGCCCCTCGGCACAGGCGCTAACACGGTTGGTTCTAGTGGCTTCTTTCTTGTAGCTCACGTAGAAGTTTCTACGCAGCTGGTCGTGTCACCTACCAATCAGGACCATTCTACTTACTTCTTCCCAACCTACTGGCTGGAACCCGCGGGGCGCCGCTGAGCAGCAGCCGGGAGCACGCCCGACGCGCGGTTCTGATCTTAGGGGCAGTTGGAGCTTCAGTGTTTGCAGCCGGGTGGCGTCGGCCACGGTGTTTCCTCAGGCTGGAGACGCCTTCCCTAGGTCGTTTCGAGAGTTTTGTTTGTTTGTTTTTTGTTTTTTTGTTTTTGTTTTTGTTTTTTTTTTTTTTTGAGAGTTTTTAAAATCAGGAATGGTGTCGGTCCTCTGTCTGGTGCTTTCTCCGTCTCTACTGAGATCATGTAACCACCTTGCTGTTACTGGGGCAGGTTCGGGGGGCGCCTGGACGGCTGCATCCGCTAAGCGTCTCCGTTTCAGCTCAGGTCACGGTCTCGGGGCAGGAGATGGAGCCCGCCTGGGGCTGCGTGCCTGGGATCCTCTCTCCCTTGCAGCCGCCCGTGCGGGGGCTCGCTCCCAAATGAATACGTAAATAAAATCCTCAAAAAGTATCTGGTAAGTCACATTAGTTGATCCTCAAATGTGAAAGCAACTTCGCGTCCCTGGGATAAGCCCCACTCGACCACGCTACGTCTTCACACGGCTGCTGGCTTCACAGGTGCGTTGGGGGGAATTCCCTTCCCTTCCCTTCCCTTCCCTTCCCTTCCCTTCCCTTCCCTTCCCTTCCCTTCCCTTCCCTTCCCTTCCCTTCCCTTCCCTTCCCTTCCCTTCCATTTGTGCAGAATGGGTTTTATTTCCTCCCTAAATGATTTTTAGTGATCTCTGTGCCCAGTGTGGGGCTGGACCTCACCACCCTGAGATGAGGACTTGTAGGCTCGACTGGCGGAGCAGCCGGCGACCCCCACAAAATGTTTTCAGGAACGTCTCAGTGAAGTCCTCTGGGCTTGATGTTTCCTTTGTGGGAAGGTGTTTGCCGAGGAGTTCGCGGTATTCAGTGGGTCTACGCAGGCTCTCCGTCTCCTCCAGAGTGAGCTCTGGCAGCTTGTAACTTCCAGGGAGCTTGTCCACTTCACCTAATGTGTCACATCCGTTGGCGTAAAGTCATTCATAACGCCTCCTACTGTTATTTTAATGTGTGTAAAATCTGTAGTTCTGTGTGGCCTCTCTCCCCCATTTATCAACAGTGTGTCTTCCCTCTTATTCCACTTCCATGTGTAAGATGATTTTATCGACTTCTTTTTTTTTTAAGATTTTATTTATTTATTCATGAGAGACACACAGAGAGAGAGGCAGAGACGCAGGCAGAGGGAGAAGCAGGCTCCACGCAGGGAGCCCGACGTGGGACTTGATCCCGGGACCCCGGGGTCTGAAGGCAGACGCTCGACTGCTGAGCCCCCCAGGTGTCCCTGATTTTATCAATTTCTTAAAGAAACAGCTTTAGGTCATTATTTTTCTGTTTTTCTGTTTTCCTTGATTTATCACGTGACCTTTATTATTCCTCATCTTCTGTCTACTTGGGGTTTCATCTGTTCTCATCTTTTCTAGCTCCTGTACGTGGAAGCCAAGGTTACTGGTTTGAGACATGTCTTTTCTAAAATAAGCGGTGCTATAGGTTTCTCCAAGGACTGCTTTAACTGCATTCCAAATAAAGGGTCCTTTTACATGTTGTCTTTTCATTTCCATTCAGTTCAAAATAATTTTTATTTTTCCTTTTGGTTTTTCCTTCAATTCATGGAAAATTAAGAAGTGGATTATTTGGTTTACAAATATTTGAGAATTGTCCAGATAGCTCTCTAATATAATTGTAATGTGGTCAGAGAACATTCTTTTGATGACTTGAATTATTTCACATATGTTGAGACTTGGGCCCAGAAGATGAAAGACTCTTCTATAAATATCAATCAGGCCGGTTAGTTGGCAGCCTTCTATGTCCCTAATTATTTTCTGCCCACTTGTTGACTCTAATATTGGGAGAAGACAGAGGAACTCTGCATATGTGGATTTTCTCATTTTCCCCAACCAGTTTTTGACTTTTATTATCTGTCATTAGGTTCATGCACATTTAGGGTTGTTGGGTCCTTTTGGTGAAGTTGTCAGTTTCCTTTTATGAAATTATGCTATTTATCCCTGGCGATATTCTCACTGTGAAATCTCCTTCGTCTCTACCTTCTTTTGATGACTGTCCGTGTGGGATAACTTTTGCATCCTTTTATTTTCACCTATTTGTGTCTGTATGTGAAGTGTGTTTATGTAGGTAGCACGGCGTTGAATCTTTCTATTTTACCCAATCTGGAACCTCCGCCATTTATTTACTTTTATGCATTTTTAAAATGTATTCATATGAGAGAGAGAGAGAGAGAGCACGAGCAGGAGGAGGGTCAGAGGGAGAAGGAGAAGCAGACCCCTCACTGAGCAGGGAGCCCGATGCGGGACTCCATCCCAGGACCTTGAGATCATGACAAGAGCTGAAGGCGGACACTTCACCAACAGAGCCCCCAGGCGCCCCAAAAACCTCTGCCTCTTAATTGAGATATTTAAACTATTTACGTTTAGTGTGATTACTGATGTGCTTGGGTTTAATCTACCATCGTGCTATTTATCTTTTATTTCTCTTGTCTGTTATTCCTTTTTCTGCTTTCTTTCTTCTTTCTTTTTCTTTTTTTAATTATGCCATCTGTCTCCTTTGTTGCCTTATTAGGTGTAATGCTTTCTTAGGCTATTTTGGTGACTGCTTTGGGGTTTATCCTTGGGGATGTGTCCTGTCCAGTGATGTGATGCCATCTCCATGCAGTAGGAGCCCTGCGACGCCATATTTCCACTTTGCCCTCCCAGCCCTTGTGTCTGTGGCCCTAGGCCTTACTTCGTCATGTGATCTAAGCCCCACCACACGCTGTTGTAATTTTTTGCTTTAAATAGCTGGTGGGGGATCCCTGGGTGGCGCAGCGGTTTGGCGCCTGCCTTTGGCCCAGGGCGCGATCCTGGAGACCCGGGATCGAATCCCACGTCGGGCTCCCGGTGCATGGAGCCTGCTTCTCCCTCTGCCTGTGTCTCTGCCTCTCTCTCTCTCTCTCTGTGACTATCATAAATGAAATTAAAAAAAAAAATTAAATAGCTGGTGGTCAGGGCGCCTGGCTGGCTCAGCCGGTAGAGTGTGCGACTCTTGTTCCCAGGGTTGTGAGTTCAAGACCCTCATTGGGCACGGGTCCTGAAAAAAATAAAGAAATGGCTGATTGTGTTTTAGAGATTTTAATAATAAGAAAAGCATCTTTATTGTTACTCACACAGCTACTATCTCTGATGCTCTGTTCTCCTTCTCCTCCTTAGGATTACTTGGTGGGTGTGAGCGTGGCTTCAGGTTTCCGTCTGGTGCCCAGAGGCTGTCCTTTACCACTTCTTGTAGTATAGATTTGCTCGTGATTAACCAGCTCCTTATGTCTGAAAAAAGTCCTCATTTCATCTTTTTTTTCCAAATGACATTTTTGCTGATAAACAATGTAGGGTTGGCAGATTTTCTTTCTTTTGGTTCTGTGGAGAGTTGGCTCCACTGTCCTTGTGCATTGTTTTCATCCAACAGGAATCAATAGGACATCCTTTTCTTTGCTCTTGTATACAAAATTTTTCCCCTGGATACCTTTATTTTTGTTTTGTTTTAAGATTTATGTAAGAGAGAGAGGTGGGGAGGCAGGGAAGCAGCAGAGGGAGAGGAAGAGTCCGGAGCAGACTCCCTGCTGAGCGCAGAGCCTGAACTGGGGGGCTCCATCCCACAATCCTGAGACCACAACCCTGGGATCCCGACCTGAGCCAAAACCAAGAGTTGGACGCCTTCCTGACTGACCTACCTGGACACCTCATCCCCCGGATACTTTTAAGCTGTTATTTCTGTAACTGGTCCTCGGCATTTTGAGAATGACGTACATGAGTTAGTGTAGCTTCCTCCATGTTTCTTGTGCGTATATTTTGTTGAGTTTTGGGGAACTGTGGATTTCTGTGTTTCACCACATTTGTAAAAATTCTGGCCATTTTCTCAAGCTATTTTTTCTTTCTCGCTCCACTTCCTATGCTCGGGGGACTCCAGCTCCACCTGTACCTCACTGTGGGGACTTGCCCAAAGGCTCGCTGACACTTAGTTCATTTTTCTTTTCAGGCAATTTTGTTTCTGTGTTTGACTTGGACAGTCTTTATTGCTTTGACTTCAAGGTCACAATGTTTTCTCGTGCAATATTCTATTAATCACATTCAATATATTGTTTATCTCAGACATTCTAATTTTCATTTCTAGAAGTTCAGTTTGAGGCTACCCGGGTGGCTCTGTGGTTGAGCATCTGCCTGCGGCCCAGGGTGTGACCCTGGGTCCTGGGATCGAGTCCCACATCGGGCTCCCTGCATGGAGCCTGCTTCTCCCTCTGCCTGTGCCTCTGCCTCTCTCTCTCTGTGTCTCACGGATAAATAAATAAAATCTTTTAAAAAATCTTACATGTCTCTACTGAACATAATCATCCCTTTCTGCAGCAGCTTGAACCTATGGAATATAGTCACAGTAATTCTGCTGTGTTTGTTACATCTGAGTTAATTTTGAGTGATTTCCCCTCATTATGGGTTATAATTTCTTGTCTCTTTTCATGCCTAATGATTTATGGTTGTATGTCATAGATTGTGTACTTTTTAAAAGATTTTATTTATTTATTCATGAGACACACAGAGAGAGGCAGAGAGCAGGGAGCCTGATGTGTGACTCGATCCCGGGACCCCGGGGTCACGGCCTGAGCCCACGGCAGACGCTCACCCGCTGGGCCCCCGGGCGCCCACACGTCGTCCGCTCTACCTTCTGGGTGCTGGGTGGTTTTACATTCCTGTAAATATCCTGTACTTCTCTCTGGGGTGTAGTTCAGGTATGTGGAACCTGCGTGGTCCTTTGGGGCCTCGTCCTTAAGCTTTGTTGGGCGGGACCGGAAGCACATGTAACCTGACGTTCATCGTTTCCCTGCAACCGAGGCAGACCCTTCTTTCTGCTCTGACGCCCCTTCGGTGGGAGGGTCTCTACCCTGGGGGTCAGACGCGCTGGGGGCCGCGCCCTTCTGGGCGGTGCTGGTGCTCCCCGCGCGGCCGGGACGCCGCTGCAGGTCCCCGGGGTCCCCCTCCGCACGGCTCTTCGTCTCCAGGACTCTACCCTGTGAACTCTGGCCACTCGCTGCCCCGAGCCCCCCGGCCCTGTGCCCCAGCGAGGGGGACCCCTGGGCTCTGCCAGGGTCCCCCCTGCCTCTGCCGACCCTGGAGGCACTGCCGGCGGGAGCAGGATGCCCGGGACCTCCCGCTTGCTTCCCGCTCGCAGGGATCACGGCCTTCGCTGTCAATGCTCTGCGTGTCCGGAGCTCTTCTGTATTCTTATTTCTGCCGTTTCCCCCCGTTTCGGGCAAGAGCATGCGAACCTGCCCCCTGTCACCTCACCGGGAGCGGGAGCCGAAGCCGCACGTCAGCTGTCTCCAATTCCCGGCCCAGCGCTCCCGCCATCTGAGCACCGCCCGGCCCTCGCACCTGCTGCCAGGATGCCACCCTGAGGGCGGGCCCCGGCTGCGGGCATCCCGTCCCCGGCCCTCTGACGGAGCCTGGCACGGAGCCGGGGCGCCGCCTGTCGGGGTGAAGGACAATGTGAAGAGCACCATGTGTGGGGCCCACTGTGCCACCCCAGGCTAGTTCTGCGGGGCAGATTGTGGCGGGGGGGGGGGGGCGTGGGACGGAGACCGGGAGCTCGTCCAGTCGTGCCAAGTCTCAGTGCTACAGCCGCAGGGCTTGAACCGGCGTCGTATTTCAGGTCCGGCGTCCTGAAGGGCCAGTGGGAGCTTGCCAGCGGGAGGGCTTCCTGGAGGAAGTGGCCTGGGCTGGACATCCAGACAGGCCTGGCTCCCGCCTGGGGACTCAGAAGTGGGGAGGCCGGGGAGGGGGTCCGGGTGCCCTTTGGTGGGGGACACCTCTGCCAGGGGGTAGTGCATGCCCGCACGGGGAAGTGGGCCGGCAGCACTGGGGCCCCCCACCCCCGGCAGGTCTCTGGGACCCTACCCAGCCCCGGCTGAGCGGGCCACGCCTGCCCCCAGCCTGTGGTGGCTCAAGGGTGCACGAGCCCGCCCTGCTCCCCACCTTGTCCCCACCGGCTGGCAGTGCCTCCCATTCCGCTCACTTCCTTGTCTCTGACCTCCCCCCACCCGGGGCCACCTTTCACACACCTGCCTTGGGCAGCCTACACACCTGCTGGAGCTTTTCACGCTCCAGTTGTGTCTCCTCACAAACCTGTTCCGAAGTCCGGGGCAGCCTTGGTGCTCACGAGAAGCCCTCCGTGCACCTGCCCACCTTGTCCCAGAGCACCTGTCTGTGACCCCCCCAGGGCCTGCCCCCTTCTCTGGGGACCCTGAACCAGCTGTCCTTGCTTCCCCCCACCCGCAGGGCCGGAAGGGAGTGGCGGGTCTGTGGTTTGGGCCTGCCCTCGGGGCGCAGATGGGGCGAGGGAGGGCTGGGCTCGCCCCGGCTGGGCCGTGTGGTCCTTACATGGGTCTGGGCATGGGACCTGGGACCCGCCTTCTCACCTGCTTGGGAAGCCTGGGTCTGGGCGTTCTGGACCTCCATAGGCCCTGGCTGTTGGCACTGCGTGGCCCCGCTCCCCTGGGCCTCGGGCCAAGGCCTCTGCAGCGTTGGTCTTCCCTAGGAGGCTTCCTGGAAGAGGGGACTCCTTGGGGGACAGAAGCTGTTTGGGTCAGGGTCCTGATGGGGCGGCATGGGTTAGGGTCCAGAGGGGATTGAGAGGCTGCAGGGACTGTTATCTGGCCCCAGTTTGGGTGAGGGCGGGGATGCGCACAGGACCCAGCTGTCCAGGGCCTCAAGGGTCATGGGGCTTACGTCCAAGGCACCTGGATCACGGTTGTGTTTTAAATTGAGTTTTCAAATTGGAGAGAAGCGACAGCGGAGGGGACGCGGGGAGAGCCTGGCCAGGGTGGGTCAGAGGTGGGGAGGCCCTGATGGGCGGCGGGGCAGGGCGGGGCAGGGTGGCCAAGGACCCGAGACCTGCCCGCCCGGGCGCGGCCCCCTGGGAAACCTTGGCCGGCCGCTTCGGTGGCCTCGGCTCCTGCGGGGCCCCGGGTGACAGCCCCCCTCGCGGCGGGCGGCGGAGACACGTGCCCTGGGTCAGGGGGCCTCCGAGCGGAGCCGCTGTGCCCCAGCCCCGCCGCCGGGTCCGGCCAGCGCCTGTCGCCCCCCTGCTGCCCGCGGCCCCGGGGACGCCTCCGGCCGACCGTGCGCCCCTCCCGCAGCCAGGGGCGGGCCCCGGGGGTGGGGTCTGCGACGCGGCGCGGTGGGGGCAGGGGCGGCGGGGGCGCCGGGCACCTGGGGGCGCGCGGGACCGGGGTCGGGGCGGGGGCGGGTCCAGCCGGGGGCGGAGCAGGGGGCGGGGCGGGACAAGGGGCGGGCCCAGCCGGGAGGCGGGGCAAGGGGCGGGGCGGGGGCGGGGCGGGGCAGGGAGGCCGGGACCCACGGGGCGGGGGTGGACCGGCCGGGGCGGGGGCGGGGCGGGGCGGGGGCGGGGCGGGGTGGCGGGCGGGGGCGGCCGAGACCCACGGGGCGGGGGCGGGGGCGGGGCGGGGCGGGGCGGGGCGGGCCGGCGCCCCGGGGAGCCTCCCGCCCGCAGGCCGCCCGCACGGCGAGGGTTAAGGCCCGGGCGGGGCGGGCGCGCGCGGATTGGGGGGAAGTTCGGGCGCGGGGCGGGCCGGGGCGGGCGCGGGGCGAGCCGGGGCGCGCCGATTGGAGGGAAGTTGTGTCGGGGCGGGGCGCGCGGCGGGCTCGGCGCTCGCTCCGGGAGAGTTGACAAAGCCCCGCAGGGAAGGACGCCTCGCGGCGCGCCGCCCCGGGCCCCTCGCCCCGCCGCCCCGGGACCCGGCCCCCGCCCCGGCCGCTGCCCTCGGCGCCCCGCCCGCGCTGCCCCCGGCCCCGGCCCCGCCGCCGGTCCCGGCCCGAGCCGCCCGCGCGCAGGTAGCGCCGCCCCGTCCCGAGGCCGGGCCCGGGGGCGCGGGGGCCGGGGTGCGGCGCCCGGGGCGGCGATGACCGCGCAGCGCGCCCCGCGGGCCCGGCCCTGAGCCCCGCCGCCTGCCGCCCCGCCGAGGTGAGCCCGTCCGCGCGCCCGCGACCCCGGGGTCCGGCTGGGGGGTCCGGCGGGGGGGGCCGACCGGGGGCGCCGGGGGCGCCGGGGGGCGGGCGGGGGCGGGGGGCGAGGCCCGGGGCCCGGCACGCGCCGCCGCCGCCCCGCGGGGCCAGTGGTCCTGCCCGCGCCCCGCCCCCGGCCCCGCACCCCACGTGGGCCCCCCCCCCAGCGCAAATTTGTCCGCTAATGGCGCAGGCGATTATCTGCGCGGCCGCCGGTGTTGTGTGTCCCGCGGGCAGGGCCCGAGTCACACGCGCCAGGAATCCAGACGGTGTTCGGAGACGGGGGGCGGCGGGGGAGGCCGGCAATTAGCGTGAACCCTTTGTCTGCTTTGATACCGCGGGGCGCCCCGCCGCCGCCTCCTGCGCCCGGAGCGCCCCCGGCCCGCGCCGCCCTGACCGCCCCGCGCCCCCAGGTCCGCACAGGCACGATGACGCCCGGCCCCGCGCTGCTGCTGCTGCTGCCGCCGCTGCTGCTGGGGGCCCTGCCGCCCGCCGCCGCCGCCCGAGGTGAGTCCTGGCGCCCCGCCCGGCGCCCCGGCCCGCGCCAGCGCCGCCCCTTTCGCTCCCGGCCCTGAACCCTGCCACACTGCCCGGCTGGCGCGCGTGCCTCGCCCCGCCCCGCCCCGCCCCGCCCCGCCCGCCGCGCGGCTCCGCCGAGCTCTCCCCGCCGCGCCGGGCCCACCCGCGGGTCCCCTCCCGGGGGCGCCCCAGCTCGGCCGCAGGGCACCCTGGCTCCCCGGGCCCCTCCCCCGCTCACCCTCGGGACCCCGGCTCACCCAGGGCACACCTGCCCCGGCGTGGCGGGCTCACCTGCGGCCCCGCGCCTGCCGCGGAGTCGGCTGGGCCCCGCGCCTCTGGGGACACTCGCATCCACACGTGGGCCTGAGCTTGAGAGCAGCGGGGTACCCCGGGGCTTTGGTGGCGCAGGCTGCTTGGCACCGTGGACCCAGTTAGGCCCCGGCAACCCGCAGAGACGCCCGTGGTGCCGGGGCCGGTCTGGGGACAGCGGGGACATGGCGGGCACCTGGGACTCGAGCCCCACCCCTGCGCCCCGAGCTTGCCCATCCCCGCAAAGGTAGAGGGCAGGGGCCGCTGCAGGGGCCGCGGGCTTGTGTCGGGCCCCACAGCACCACCTGCTCCAGCGGCGTGCCAGCCCTCGGCGGCCGCTCGCACACCTGATGTCCAAGGAGGAGGGTCTGCGGCGCGACCCGAGGCCCAGCCCCAGCACCCTGTCCCCCGCCAGGTACATCCTCAGCTGCTGGGCCATGGGAGATCCGCCTTGGCCACCACACACCCGCCATGCTCCGCGCTGGCCGGCGCTCAGCTAGGCGGGCCCTCGGGCCGGGCCAGCCCTTGGGCGTGCTGACCACTCAGGAGCGTCCCTGCCCTGTCCACCAGTCCTCGGAGGCCTCGCACCCCTCCCCCCGCCGGCGGGTACACCGAGCCCAACCCGGCCTTATATGGGCACGTTTGGGTGTTGGGTGGCAGGCGGCAGCCCAGGTGGGCCTAATGCCACGGTACCCCCCCGCCTGCCCGGCAGGGGACTGGCCACTCGGCCGGAGGGTGGGGGCTGCCCAGGCGCGGCGGGGCCTGGCAGCGTCCTGGCACCACGGGCACTCAGGTCATACCCCGCAGGGCCCCCCCGGTGGCCAGCGGCCTGCACTCCGGTTCCTCTTTGATCTGCGTGGACTCCCCTCATCCCCACACCTGCCCGTCCTCTGGCTGCTGGGCCAGGGAGGCTCTGAGGCCGCCGTGCTGGCCTGGGCCTGGGCCGGAGCCCGGAGCAGAGGGGTGGACGCGGTGATGGCAGCGGGCGGCAGGGCCTGCCTCAGTGCCAGGGGACCCTGGAGGGGCCACACCCTGCTGTGTTCCCTTCGGCCTTGGCCTTGGGACCGAGCCCGGGATCCAGCCGCGGCGGCAGCAGGGACGGGCGCCACTCTCCAAGGGCAAGGGCCCCCGCGGCTCTGGGGGGCGGGCGGTTGTCCTCCAGGCCTGGCCCGAGGGCCCGGGCGCTTCCCAGGGTGCGGGGAAGCGGGCCGCGGGCAGACCGGAGCCCGGAGCCAGGCCGCTTGCCGAAATCCCTCCCCGGGCGTCACGCCTTCTGGAGTCAGCACGTCTCTCCACTCGGGTCATGTTTTTAAAGTTCCCCTTTCTGGAAGTTTCACAATCCTGGTGGGTTTGTCTGAAACAGCCTTTTCCAGCTTTGAGGCAGGATCGGATTTAGGTTCTTCCAGCGGGAACTTGGGTTCCGAACCCGTCGCGTGGCTTTAGGAGGACCCGCGGGAGGGCTTGTCAGGCCGCAACTGTTCCAAGGATGGTGCCATGGACGGATCTCTGAGCAGCCAGGCCTGGAGGCCGCCTCCCGGTCCTCCGGACCCCCGGTGCGCCCTGGGCGCCCCCAGCACCCACCCCGGGGCCAGGCGCCCCACTCTGCGGGGATGGCGCCTTCTTGCCCTCGGGGCTGTGTCGGGGAGGGTCGCCGGGTGCGTGAATCCGCGGGAGGGCGCGCGGCCGTGGGGCGCCGGCTGACCTTGGCCTCTGGCCAGGCCGGCGGGGGGCCTTCCCCCGACCCCTCGGGCTGAGGCGGGTGTGCGGGAGCCGGGCCCAGGCGCCGCGAGGTGGGGATGCAGGCCAGCCGCCCCATTTACGTCTCGGGCCTCACTCCTGGAAGAGAAAATAAATCACTGTCCCCTCTGGGGGGAGGAGGGAGCCCTGAACAAAGTGGCCTTTGGCTGGGCCTGGAAACTCCTACCGCAGGCTCTTCATTGTGCGGGAATCAATGGGCCTTCAGCCCCCGCCCAGCGCCCTGGGGAAATGTTGGTTTTTCCCAGCAGCGGCCCCAGCCTGCTTGGGGTTCCGGGCTGCTCGCCGTGCGTGCGGCTGCCTACCTGCTGGTGGCCGGCCTCCTGCGCCGTCCCCGGCGTGTCCAGGTGGCAGGCTCCGTGGCAGGCGGTCCGTGGAGGGGCGGGGATGCCCAGGCCGCTGCCCCAGACCCCACAGGCCTGCCCGGTGCCCCGACCCCACCCCACCCCACCCTGCCTGCCGTCTGCCCTCCCTGGTGATCCCCTGGTGTCCAGCGTGGCTCTCTCGGCCCCGTCCTGGGCTGCTGTGGGTGGAGCTGCAGCCAGGCGGCCCACACTCTGGGCAGGCTCGGGGGAGGCGGGTTGGGGGCCGGGAGTGGGGGTAGGCCCGGGCTGGGCCGAGGCGCTGCTTGGCCAGGGGTGTGGGGAGCGGGGGGCGTCCCGGGGCCTCTGCACTCTGTGTCCCCACTGGGCGGCTGGCGGCAAGGCCTAGAGCTGTGGGCCTGGGTGGGGGCCCGTGCCCCTTGGGGGGAGCCGGTGTGAGGTGGGGGCTTCCCAGAGGCGTCCTGACACGTAGGACAGGGTTGTGGCAGGGACGGGCTCCAGCCTCAGGCCTGCTGACCCCGCGCTGCCCATCTCAGCAGGAAGCAGTTGCTCTCGTCCCCAGGTGGTTGGAGGTTCGGGCCAGCCCTGTGCCGCGAGGGGCCGGAGGACGTGATGGGGCCCGGGCAGCAGGCGGCAGGCAGCTGGGCCTGGCTCTGGGCCGGGACCCCCGCGGCAGTGACGCCCTCTGACTCCCACGGGGCCGAGCCGCAGGAGTGGCGGGCCGCCAGCCACGGAGGGGCCCAGGGTGCCCTCTGCACCCCTGCAGCGGTGTGCCCGGCCCGCGGGGGCTGCGGGGCTCACAGTGAAGCCCAGCAGCGGGGCCGAGAGCCCAGGACAGTGGGGACAGCGGGGACAGCGGGGTGGCCTACCCTGTAGCCGTCAGAGCCCTCGGGTGGGTGGGAGGGAGGGGGGCAGACACCCTCTGGCCTGGGCTGGCCCGGGGTGGGGGGTGCCCGGCACCCGCACCCTCGCCCTAGCTGGCGCGTTGGTCCTGCCTCAGCGTCAGCTTCTGGCCCAGGGGCTCCAGGCTCGCATGCGGCCTCGCGGGTCAGGGGCAGGGCCCTGAGGGTCCGGGCTTCTTGTCACGTGAGCGCGTCCTCTGGGTGCAGGGGCAGCAGGTGAGGGAGGCCCTCCTGGCTTCCTCGGCCCGGCCTGCGGGGGGCCGGGTTGCTTGTGTGCGGTGCATGGGGGCCAGCTGGGGGGTGGCTGGGGTGGTGGCTGGGGGCCGGCTGGGGGGGGCGGCTGGGGGGCGGCTGGGGGGGCGGCTGGGGGGCCGCACACAGTGGCCTGCAGCTCGCCCTGCGGCAGTGGGTCCAGGAGCCGTGCACTGTCAGGGCGCTGCCCCGTGGCCCCTTGGGTTGTCCTGCGAGCGGCAGGGAGGGGCCCTGGAGTCAGGACCCGGTGGAGGTCCCCCCGGGGTCTCGGGCGAGGGGCGGCCTCTGGGCAGTGGGTTGGGCGGCCTCGGCTGGCGCGGTGGGTCAGCCTGGCCCTCTGCTGCACGCAGGACGCCTGGTTTCTGGGGCAACCACCTGTCCTTCGGGTCCTACCAGTTCCACCGCAGGTCCTGTGGGTCCGGGCCCCAGGGGCCGCCCCAGGCCTGCTGGTGACCGGGAGTCTGTGCGCGTGTGCGCGGGGACCTGAGCGGCTCGGAGCCAGGGCGGAGGTGGAGCCTGCCTGTCGGGGCCCTGGGGTCCCCACCTGTGCCCTCGCCTTGGCATCCCCGCCTCCCGGGCCATCTCGGGGAGGATGCTGGGCCCAGGGCCGCTCCCCCTCCTTCCGCGGGGGGCATGGCAGCTGCGCCCCGCTCCCCCGAGAGCCCCCTGCCTGCCCTCTGGTCAGGGCCGCCCCGCTGGCCACGAAGTCGCTGCACAGCCAGCCCGTCCCAGGAGCTCAGCCCGAGCACCACCCGCCAGAGGGCGCGTCCGGGCTGGGGGCTCCTGGGGCTGCTGGGGGTGACCGGGGATGGAGCCAGCTGGCCTCACCTCCCACCCGTGACCGTGGCCCCGGGGGGCACTGGTCTGGCTCCTCATGGCTCAGCCCTGGGCAGGGACAGGGGCGGACGCAGTGCCCCCCCGCCCGGCCAACCGTCCCAGGGGGCTTGGGGTGGTTCAGGTAGAGGGGTTAGGGCAGCTGCGGTTGGGGCGGAGGGAAGGTGGGTCAGGACGGGACGGGCAGCGCAGAGGCCGTGCGGGTTACTGAGGTTCGGGGGCTGAGCTCCAGGTGCCCCCAGGGGGTGAAAGCGCCGTTTGGGGGTCCTGTCCCCATGCAGCCCTCATGTGTCTCCTCCGTCTTTCTGGCCCTGCCCACTTCAGCCCTCCTTGGGGCCACTGGGGAGGGAGGGGTGTCAGTGGGGTGATAGCAGGACCTAAACTCTGGGAAACAGTGGTGTCGGCGGGCGGGGGTGGGGGGTCGGCATCTGCTGTTGGGGTGTGTGCCTGCGTGTGCACGCACGGGCGCTGTGTGGGTGGAGGGTGCCCATCTGGGGGCAGCCTTGTGTCACGAGGACGGTGTCGGGGGTCAGCGTCGGGGGGACGGTGTCAGAGCAATGGTGTCTGGGGGGACAGCGTCAGGGGGACACCCTGTGTGCCCGGGGATGGCGTCGGGGGGCGGCGTGACATGCTGTACGTGTGACACCCGCGCCCTGGACGGCACCTGGGAGCCTGGCTGTGTACCTATATGTGTGGGGTCCTCTGGGTTGCTGCCCCCTGAGCCCCCCCGGGCCCCCGTTCCTGCCGCGTTCCCCCAGCTGACGGGGAGGAGGATGGGGGACGGGCTGTGCGTCCCCGCGGCAGCACCCCCAGCACCCCCACCGCGCGGTCAGCCCCTGCAGGGGGAGCCCCCGCCCCAGCCTCCGCGGACCGCGCCTGTCCCTCCCCGTGGCTTCCTGGAGGAGGTCCTGGGGGGGCCGAGGGGCAGCCCCGGGGCTGCTGGGAACCCGCCCCCCCGCCCCCCGCCCATCTCCTGGCCGTGGCCCCGGTCTGCCTCGGGCTGGGCGGCTTGGACACCTGACCAGGTGGAACAATGGGGGCTTGTGTTTCCCAGGCTAAATATAGAGCCGTGGCAGTCGCGGCGGCCAAATCCCCAGGAATCTGGGTGGGGGGGCTCCCTCGGGTGAGCCCGCTGGGGTCTCTGCTCGGCAGGGCTGGAGGGGGCAGGGCGGCTGGCCCGGGGCGGGAAGGGGGCTGTTTGCTTTCGGATAAGGCTGGCTCCAGCTGGGGCTCTGGCTGCCGGCCTGCCCGCCCCGTCCCGCTTGCCGGCGTCCTCGGGGCCGCACTTCCGGTCCGTCTGGCAGTCCCTTGGCTCCGTCCTCCTGTCCTGTCCACAGGGAGCGAGGGGCCTGTGGCTCTGAGGCCCGGTCGATGCCCCCCCCAGCTCCTCAAACCCTGCGGCCCCTGCAAGCACCGTCCGATGGCCCTTCTCTGCTCAGGGGGTGCCCCCGGCGGGGCGGGGGGGGCGCAGGCCGAGTCTGCCAGATGGGACTGCCCCGGGTCAGGCGCAGCCCGTGCCCTGCCCTTCCTGGGCAGTTTGTAGGCCTGCGTGTGCCCCGGGGTCAGCGGGGGGCTGCCCGCCCTGCCCTGCGCGCTGGGAGGCCCCTCGGACGGGGCACTTGCGGCGGTGACAGGTGTGGGACCCTGGGCGCGCTGGGGGCCCGTCCACAGTGGAGGACTCAGCAGCCCCTGCCTCGGTTCCCTCCTGGGTGCTGGGGCCCGTGTTGGGAGCCCCATGGCAGGGGGGCACCCTAGCAGAGGCGGAGCGGGGGTGCGGAGGAGAAGCATTCCTGGGGCTGGGGGGCCTGGTGGGCTGCATCAGGCAGGTGTCAGGGGGAGAGCCGGGCTGGGCCCAGGTTGGTGGCAGCCGTCGGGGAGGCCCCGGGATTCCCTGTGCCCCCTCGGGCCGCGGGACCCTCCCCGCCTGGACCCCGGGCCGCCCGCTCCCCCTGTGGCTCCGTCAGTGTCTGCAGGCCCGTGGAGGGGCGGCATCGGGTCCCCGGGGTGGGGGCAGCCTCCAGGAAGCTCTGCTCCCGCCTGCGAAGAGCCCACGGAAGCACCGTGGGTCCGGGACGCCCCGGCCGGCGGCTCAGCCCGCTGCTAATTACACACGCAGGAAGCCCCAGGTGCTCACTGGGAGCACACACCGCCTTGGGGTCGGGGTCGGGGTCGGGGTGCAGGACGCCGGCCTCTGCCCACGGGAGGGGTGAGTGCTCTGGCCGACACCTGGAGACCGGGGGCTGGGGGCGCACAGGGCAGGTGGGTGTAGGGAGCTGCGGGGGGGCACACTCTGGACCCCCTTGGGGCGCTCCCGCTGTCCGGGACGCAGAGGCTCCTGAGGCGGGCTGGCGACTGCGGGCGGCGTGGGCTGCTCCCGCCGGGGGCGGCCAGCCAGACAGGAACCCTGCCGCCCCCCGCGCCCCCCGCCCAGCCCCGTGGTCTGGGGCGACCGTCCTCGGGGAAGCCACCAACTGTGTCTGTGCTGCGTGGACTCACGCGTGTGCCCTACGGTGGCTGTGCGGGGCGTGCACCCTGGGTGCCCATCAGCGTCGTGGCTCCTCCGTGGGGGCAGCACGTGGGGGCGCTCAGGGGGGGACCGTTCCTCAGGGTGGACGCTGCCCACCGGGGCCTGGGAGCAGCCCTCGCTGCCTGGGCGGCATCTGCCCGGAGTCCTGGGGGGGACCCGACAGGCACGGCCCCCTTGCCCCGGGCCCCTGAGCACCCGCCAGCCCCCTCCCCGCTGACCGACCCCCCGACTGGCCCGCAGGCCCCCCAAGGATGGCAGACAAGGTGGTCCCAAGGCAGGTGGCCCGGCTGGGCCGCACCGTGCGGCTGCAGTGCCCTGTGGAGGGGGATCCACCGCCGCTGACCATGTGGACCAAGGACGGCCGCACGATCCACGGCGGCTGGAGCCGCTTCCGCGTGCTGCCCCAAGGCCTGAAGGTGAAGGAGGTGGAGCGCGAGGACGCTGGCGCCTACGTGTGCAAGGCCACCAACGGCTTCGGCAGCCTCAGCGTCAACTACACGCTCATCGTGATGGGTCAGTGACGTGCCAGGGCCGGGGGCGGGCCGTGCATGGGAGCCGCGAGCCAGCAGACCCGGGGGACCTTCCCCGAGTGGCCCCCACCCCACCCAGGGCTGCCAGGATGACGGGCCTGAGCGGTGCTGTGGCCGGACCCCCGCGGGCCTGTGCCCGGGGTCCCCTCCCCGCAGAGGCTGTGCCGACGGGGAGCCCAGGGTGCCCAGGGCACAGCAGGAGCGGGCCCGGGCGCCCCGGCGCGGTGGTCCCACCAGGGGATGGCCGGGCGGCCGGCCTGGGCCCTGGGCGTCGGTTCCAACTTTGAGGCTCAGGTTTCAGAGTTCAGAGGGGCCGCCAAGGGCCTTCTGTTCTCTGCTGCCTCTGGGGCCGGGCTTGGGGCCTGGCGGGGTCCCCAGCGACACACCCTGTGCTCCCTGGTGCCGGGCGCACGCCGGGCCCTCCCCCACGGCTCCTTGGGGCTGCGTCCCCAGGGACGGGCTCCCTGGCAGCCACGGTGGCCCGTCTCACGCTTGGGGACGCCCGCCCCGGCCAGCCCCTCGCCGGGTCCCCAGCTGGGCGGAGGTGGCGGGCGGTGGCAGGAGGGCATTCCTGGCCTGCCCCGCCCCCGGGGCCCTGCTCGGGACTGTGGGACGGGAGCGCTGCTGCGTCCCCCCACTGTCCTCTGAAAGGGGAGGATGACCAGGCGGTATGCGAGCCATGTCAGCTCACCGAGGCCTCGGCGCCTTGATGTGGGCTAGGGTTACTGCAGCTGCCGGCGCGGCCCGGCCCCCTCCTCCGCGGGCCCTGCAGACCCCCCGGAGCCGGGGTGGGGGGGCGGCTCCGTTGGGGTCACCTGCACCCAGGGGCAGGCTGGGCGGCCGCTCGGGCCAGCTGTCCCCGGGACACGGGGACGTGGGTGTGCTCCCGGGACTCCCGCTCCTGTTTCTGAAGCTTTCCCAGCTGGGCCCAGGGTGGGAGCCTGGGAACCAGCCTGGGGTCTGGGCGGGGGCCGCGGGGGCCCCGCTCACGTGCCCTCCGCTCCGCAGATGACACTGGCCCGGGAAGGGAGCGTCTGGGGCACGACGGCGCCTCGGGGGGCCAGGAGGACCCGACCGGCAAGCAGTGGGGTGAGACGGGGCGGACGTCGCCCTCTTCCTCGGGGCGGGTGGGGCGGCTCCCGGGGGCCTGGCTGACCCCTGCTGCCCGTCCCGCAGCGCGGCCCCGCTTCACGCAGCCCTCCAAGATGAGGCGCCGGGTGATCGCGCGGCCGGTGGGCAGCTCCGTGCGGCTCAAGTGCGTGGCCAGCGGGCACCCGCGGCCCGACATCACGTGGATGAAGGACGACCAGGCCTTGACGGGCTTGGAGGCCGGCGAGCACCGGAAGAAGAAGTGGACGCTGAGCCTGAAGAACCTGCGCCCCGAGGACAGTGGCAAGTACACGTGCCGCGTGTCCAACCGCGCCGGCGCCATCAACGCGACCTACAAGGTGGACGTGATCCGTGAGTGCCGGGCCGGGGGGCGGGCGGGCGGTGCCCGGGGCCGCGCTGACGTGCCCCTCCTCGTGCAGAGCGGACCCGCTCCAAGCCCGTGCTCACGGGCACGCACCCCGTGAACACGACGGTGGACTTTGGGGGCACCACGTCGTTCCAGTGCAAGGTGCGCAGTGACGTGAAGCCGGTGATCCAGTGGCTGAAGCGCGTGGAGTACGGCGCCGAGGGCCGCTACAACTCCACCATCGACGTGGGCGGCCAGAAGTTCGTGGTGCTGCCCACGGGCGACGTGTGGTCGAGGCCCGACGGCTCCTACCTCAACAAGCTGCTCATCACGCGTGCGCGCCAGGACGACGCGGGCATGTACATCTGCCTGGGCGCCAACACCATGGGCTACAGCTTCCGCAGCGCCTTCCTCACCGTGCTGCCAGGTGCGTGGGGCGGGAGGCCGGCGCGCGGGGCCGCCTGCGCAGGCTCCGGGACCCACGGCGACCGCCCCGCCCCGTCTCTCTTGCAGACCCCAAGCCGCCCGGGCCGCCCGTGGCCCCCGCGTCGTCCAGCACGAGCTTGCCGTGGCCCGTGGTCATCGGCATCCCCGCGGGCGCCGTCTTCCTCCTGGGCACCGTGCTCCTGTGGCTGTGCCAGGCCAAGAAGAAGCCGTGCGCGCCCGCGGCCGCCCCGCCTTTGCCCGCGCACCGCCCGCCCGTGCCCGCCCGCGACCGGGCCGGGGACAAGGACCCCGCGGCGCCGCCCTCCCTCGTCCCAGGCCCCGGCGCGGCGCTGTGTGACGAGCTGGGGCCCCCTGCGGCCGCCCAGCACCTGCTGGGCCCGGGCCCCCCCGCCGGGCCCAGGCTCTACCCCAAACTCTACACGGACGTGCACACGCACACGCACACGCACACGCACTCACACACGCACTCGCACGTGGAGGGCAAGGTCCACCAGCACCAGCACATCCACTACCAGTGCTAGAGGTGCCGCCCCGGGGACCCCGCACCCCGCACCCCAGCCCCAGGCGCCGGCGGCGGGCACACGGGGTCGAGTGGGCGCGCGGGGGCACAGAGGGCCGGGCCCCGGGACGCAGGCAGAGGCGGCCCCCAGGGCACCCCGGGTCTGAGGTCCCCCGGACACAGACACACGTGCACCCACGCAGCCCGCCCGGCCCCCCAGCCCCCGCGGAAGGCCCGTGTTGGTGACGCTGCGGCGCGCGTGCAGCAAGGGGCCCGTAGATGAAGGAACCCCCAGCTGCCCTGGGGAGGATCTCCCGGGGCCGCGGTCGGGCCGCCCGCCCCACGCCTGGCAGGGGATCTGAGAGGCCCCCGCTCGCAAACCCAAAGCGCCCGCCCCCCGCGCCGTGCCTGCCGCCGGTCCCAGCCAGCCCTCCGCGGGCACGCAGCTATTTTAGCCACCACCTGTCCGGGTGTCCAGGAGCCCCCAGCACCGCGGGCCGGGAGGTCAGGCGGAGCCGCGCGGGCCCTGGGCCGAGGCGGGAGCGCGGGGCTGACCCTGCCCCCCACTGCCGCAAGGAGGGCCCCTGATATTTATATTTAAGAAATTAAGATAATAATATTAATAATGCTGGAAGGAAGGTGGCACCCCGAGCAGGCCTGTGCTCGGGCCTGGGACGTCCCTGGCCTGATGGCCAACTGGGTGGGCGCCGTGGGGCCAGGCACCCAACAGCCCACTGCCCGTGGCAGCCCCAGACCTCTGTAATTTTATATAGAGTTTGAGCTGAAGCTTCGTATATTTAATTTATTTTGTTAAACAAGAAAATGTGCATCTTCTTCCTCTACGCTGGTGTGTCTCCCTTTGGCATCTGTGTGTGTGCACTTGTATTTGGGCCTGTGTGTCCAGGTGTGTGTGCACCTCTGTGGGCCTGTGTTTCCAGGTGTGTGTGCACCTGTTGGGCCTGTGTGTCCAGGTGTGTGTGCACCTATGTGGGCCTGTGTGTCCAGGTGTGTGTGCTCACATCTGTGTCCAGGTGAGTGCACCCATCTGTACAGGTGTGCGTGCACGTGTGGGCCTGTACGTCCAGGTGTGTGCACGTACACGCACGTGCGCCTGTGTGCCAGGCTTGGGCTTCAGGAGTCCCGCAGTGGCCTGAGGCTCCGGGGCTGACCCCTTGGGGCCCCTGAACTGAGCCCCGGCGGCCGTGTTGGGAACACTGACCGGCTCCCCGACCTGCAGGTACCTGCCTAGCTGGAGTCCTGCACACCGGCCCACGGAGTGCCCCCGCTCCCCCAGTATGGCCCCCATGGCCCTCGGGGCCAGGCCTGTGGCTTTGGCCTGGGCCTTGGGGTGCTGGGCCCCGTGGTCACCTGTGTCCTGGTGCCACCTGCCCAGAGGGCACAGTCCCGAGTCCCAGCCACTAGCGGGTTGTGCACAACGGTCTCGCCCTCCAGGTGGGGACATGGAGGCTCTATGACAACACTGCGGTTTTCACGCCGCCGCCTGTGTGAAGTGCTCGGGTCCTCAGGCCTCGGAAGGTCTGGCAGGAGCAGGGCTTTGCGGGTGTCTGGGGGGCCGGCGGGGACAAGAGTGGGGTCTGCCCAGCCGTGCGGGCAGGGCCGTCGTCTCCCAGGTGCTGCTCGTGCCCTGCACCCGAGCCCCTGAGGGCAGGGCCAAGCGTCCCCCGTCCCCAGCTGAGGCAGGCCTGGTGCCGGGCTAGGCCCCTGCCGGGGTCCTCTGCAGCGGGCCGCCCCTGCCCCAGGATGGACCCCATGCTCTGGTCCGGGGCAGCGCCCATGAGTGACCCTAATTCCATGGCCGGGGCTGGTGGCCTCTGGGTGATGGAGACCACCTTGGGTGGCCCGAGCCCCGGGGTGGCCACAGGGGGTGTGGGGGCTTCAGGCAATCCCGTGGCTGACCCCGGACACTCCCCAGCTGGGACAGGGCTTCTGTCCGAGGCGGGGCCGGCCCCCCAACCTGCAAGGCATCTTCGCCCCCTTCCCAGCCGGTTCCTGGGTCTGCCTGGGGGCGGGGCTGTGGGAACTGCCTTCTGCCCTGGGGACTGTGGGGGCTGGTGGCCTGCCCGTCACGAGCCCCCCACAGGGTCTGGGTCCCAGCTCCGCAGCCCCGAGGCCCCCGCCGGGCACCAATGCACAGACCAGTCTGGGAACATGTAGGGCCACTGCGCCGAGCAGGGGACCCTGCCCGGTCACCCCAAAGCCCACACTTTCATTTCCTGCGGCCCAGACCCTGGTGCTCAGCATCCTCGGCCCAAGTGGACCCGCAAATCCGCTTCCTGCAGCTCTCCACACCCTTCTCGGGGGTCGCCTGCAGCTTCCAGAACCTTCTCCCTTGGCCCACCTCCAGTGGGTCACTCCTTGCCCCACACGTCTGCTCTGCCCAGGCTGGCCCAGCTCTATGCTGCGTGACCCCTGGGAGAGCGCAGGGTGCACCGACAGCTCCTGACCGGCTCGCGCACCCCACGCCCTGGGACAGAATCTCAGGGTCGGCCGTGAGGGCGGAGCCAGGTCAGTGGGTGCTGGTCCCGGGGGCAGAGCCGTGGCTCACAGGGCACTGGCACTAAGGGCAGGGCCCCCACCCAGGATGGGGCCTGAGGGGCAGAGGGGAGCGGAGGGTGGGGAGGCGGGCTTCCCCTGCCCCCACACGGTGGCCCCTGCATGAGGACATGACCAGGGACGCGGCGCCCTGCGCCCCACCCCGTCAGGGACCCGGGAGCCCCCAGCTCGGAGGCCCAGGACACAGACCCAGCTGCGTCCTCGGAGCGACCCTGGCCGCGTTGGGTTGGACGGGGACATCTGAGCGGCCATGTGGGGAGGACGCTCCTGGCGACCTTGGTGGGGGTGCGGTGGGCGGGCCCCGCGTCTGCGCCGGGCGGCACCTCCCTGTGATGTGTTCCTCGTGGTGATAAGCCGGCCGCGAAGCCGGAGAACTTGAAAGGGCCGCTGGCGCTCGACACTCGGGGTGTGACACCCCCACGCCCCCAGCGGCCTGCACGCCTCCCGGCCACCCTGGCTTCAAAGGGGAGTCTCATCCCGCAGCTGTCCGGGGGGGCGGGGCTCAGGCCGACGAGGATGGGGGTGCCTGGGTCGGGAGGGTCTGGCAGCAGATCAGAGCCCTGTCCTGGGGTCAGGCCAGGGGACCTGGGCAGGAATGCAGGATGTGGGACACAGGACAGGAGTCCTGGACCCAGGACACAGGACACGGGGCGGGCCAGCTCAGCCTCGGGCTGGACTCAGCTGCCGGCCAGGCTGCCCCGCCTCTGGCGCCGCGTCCGTGGGGCGTGTAGGGCCCGGAGCCGCTGCAGGGGCTGTGCGGCAAGTGCCCCCGGGAGACGCTGCCCAGGCCCTGGCACAGGGGGCGGCCTGTCGGGGAGCTGGGGTCCCCCGGCCGGGCTGCGCACGGGGCAGCAGACCCAGCCCACAGCTGGCACCAGTGTAAGGTGTGAGAACCGTCTGGGCACGTCCGGTGGGCAGGGGGCCGAGGCTGCGCACCCCATGGAAGGGCCGGCTGGGTGGGCCCTGCTGACCTCACCGCGGCTCTCGGGGGGCCTGGGCTTGGTGTTTATTTTTGGGCATCGTGACGGCGTCTCTGAGGAAGCATTGGCCCGGGGGCTGTTGCTCCCACCCAGGGTGGTGGCTGGGGTGCCGATGGAGCCCGAGCCCTGGGCGACCCAGCACGAGCAGGGTGGCCTGCAGCGGCCCGCCGGGCTCTGGAGGCCTTGGCCGGTGGCACCGCTGGCAGGGCCAGTGGTGGCGAGAGCGGAGGAGCAGAGCCGGTCAGAGGGTCCAGGCCGTGCCCCAGCCCCCCATGCCTGGCCCCCCAGGCCCTGTGCCTTGGTGACCCTGGGCGGGAGCTGGCGCATGTCCCTGGGCCTGAGGGATCTAGGGGTGCGGAGCCCGTCCCAGCTGGGCTTGTCCTGCGGGGACGACCCGGGGCAGTCCCCCTGGGCCGCGGGCAGCCGCTGCCGATGGCTCTGGCCGCACAGACCCGCCGAGTCTGCTTCTGCGGGCGGCAGCTGCCCGCCTGTGGGTGGGAGCCCGCCCGGGACTGGCCTAGCCCCCGCCCGCCCTGCCTCCGCGCCCCCACCCCGGGAATCTCGGTCAGCCGGGCGTGGGTGGGCGGGTGCGGGCTCGGCTAGGAAGCCAGCATCAGCTCGGGGCGGGCGAGGCGCGGGCTCCGGGGCCCCTCTGCACACGTGTCCCCTGGGGGTCCCGGGTCTGGCCGCGGCCCGAGGCTCCCTGGGAGCTGCGTCCCTGCTGCCCAGCCGGGGCTTGGGGCTTGCCTGGCGGACACACAGCCTCTACCCACCTGGGGCGGGCTCCTGTGGCCCGGCCGAGGCCGCTCTCCTGGGCCGGGGGGGCGCAGCCCGGAGCCTGCTGACCCCTGCGCCCTCGGCGCCCTCATGGTCCCTGGGGGACGGAAGGGAGAAGCCCGTGAGGCGGTCTGAGGACCCTACCAGCCGCCCGCAGCCCTGGGGGGGGAGTGAGCTGGCCTGGCGAGCGTCTCATGGGGAAGGAATGCCCCCGGGGGGCCGGGGCTCTGATGACTCAAGGGGGGGTCCACGCTGGGGCCCATGTCTGTCCCCCACCGTGGCGGGGTGGGAACACGCAGCCGGTCCAGGGCAGGGCGGGGGCCCGAGGCCCCGCAGTGGCCACAGGTAAGGGGTGCTGGGCCCGGCTGCCCGCCCCCGGCAGCTGCACACCCCTCCCCCCGCTGCCCGTGCCGACAGCCGTGGGGCATCTGGCCCTGGGCCGGCAGGTGGTGACAGCTGCCAACAGCTGGCCGGAGGGGCGGGCGCCGGCCTTATCCTGGGGGCGGGTGCTGGGTGCCCGTGAGCTGCGCACTGAGGCCCCGGGAAGGCCCAGCGACGGTGCTCCCGAGGGCCCTCGCTGGGAGCATGGTAGCGAAGCAGGGGTGCGTCAGCCCCGGCCCGGCCGAGGACATGCCATCTGCCTGCTGTGGGGCCCAGGGCCTGGGGGCTCCCCTAGGGGAGGGGCAGGGGCCGTGGAGCAGCAGAGGCGTGGACGGAGGCTGGGCGGAGGGCAGGCGCCCTTGCAGGAAAGCAGCGCGTGCCCCCCAGCAGCGTCCACCCCGAAGGGAACAGGAGCAGGGGGCCCGGCGGGGAGGCCCGGTTCCGGCACTGGCTCATCTCGGGGTGGGCCTCGGGATAAGGTGTGGGGGCAGCGGGGCCTTCGCAGGCTGGACCTTCCTGGGAAACCACGAGCCTCCCTGGTGCCTGCAGATCGCTGCGATTGCCCCCGGATCTGTGCTGTCCCTGCAGCCCCCCAAGGGCCGCCGCCACACGGGGGGCGGGCCACAGCTGCCCACTCCTGGCCGGGGGCCCCCCTCTCGGCCATCCCTGGGGACCTGGTTGGGGCCTTTGTCACCGAGAACTTGGTGGCCGCCTAGCTTTAGTGGGGACGGGGTGGATGAAGGGCAACGAGCTCGGTGGCCACGACCCTCCGCCCTCACGGAGACTCGTCTGAGCCCCCACTGCCCGGCCGGGCTCCCACCCTCTGACGCATGGGCAGGAAGGCGGCGTCCTGGGAGCCCGGCCCGCCCACTCCGGGCCGCGGTGAAGGGAGCTGACCCCGCCTGGGCCCCACGCACCCTGGGCAGCACCTCCTGCCGCGCTGGCCGCTCCCCAGCCCTGACTCAGCCCTGGGCACGGAGGGCCCGGCTCGGCGGGTGGGCGGGGTGGGCCGGGCTCGCGGGGGCCAATGCCTGTTCCTTCAGGCCTTTCCCTCTGCCTTTTCCAGTTTCTTCTCAGGGCCCTTCTGCACTGCTCCTTCCTGGAGCCCCTCCAGGACCACCGGCACCCGCTACCTGGGGCGGCCACAAGGCTCCTTTGACGGCGGTGGGGGGAGCTACAGCCACAGTGGGGCAGGGCCCGTGGGGGTGCGGGAACCCCTGCCCCCGCTGCTGGCCGTCGCCAGGAGGCCGTGCCCGCTCCCCCGCCCGGAGCCCAGGGCCTCTGGCTCTTCTGGGAGAGGCACGGACGTGGCCGGGGCGTCTTTGGAGCGTCCTGCTGGCCCGGCTGGCCTCGGGGGGCCTCAGAGCCCGAGTCGGTCGGCAGCCTGCAGCCGCAGGAGCCTGGGACGCGGCACAGCGCCTGCCTGACGCCGTCCCCCGCCCGTGTCCCCAGCCGTGGGCCCGCAGCCGCACACAGCCCCACTCGTTCACGCTTGGGGGTGAAGCAGCTCTCAGGCGCCGAGTGTCGGGGCGCGTGTGCCTCCTCCCACCCCTGTGACCCAGGAGGCCCGGCCACAGACAGATGGCAGGGCCTGGCAGGGTGGGGGTGGCGGCAGGCGTCCCAGCCACGGGGGACCCGGGCTGGGGGTGGGGCCGTGGGCCGGGGCCTGGCGACAGGAAGCGTCCGCAAGGGGAAGGCGTGGGGAGGGCGCAGCCGAGACATCCTGGCCCGTGGCCCTGATGGGACGGTGGCCACTGAGCAGGACGGCGGCCAGCTGGGCTGGGACAGGCTCCCGGGCGCCCGGGCCTGTCGTGCCGACCGTGGGCCTCTGCTCACGGAGCCCCTGCAGGCGGGCGTGGAGCCTCAGCCACGCACACAGCACCGGGGGCCCGGCCAGGAGCGGCCCGGGAGGCACAATCCTCCCTTTGTTCCGCGGCTGCCGGGAGCCCGCGGCCAAGAGGAAACGGGGGAGCGGCCAGCAGCCCTCACCGCCGGCAGGCCCCGCTCCAGGGCCCGGGGACGCCAGGCTGCGCCCGCGGAGCTGCAGGGGCCGCTGGGGGGGGGGGGGAGCACGGGGGAGCCTGGGCCCTCCGCCTCAGGTCAGGGCCCCCGCTCACGGCCCCGAGGGCACAGCCCCAGGTCACGGCCCGGTTACAGCCCCCCCCAGGTCACAGCCCCCAGGGCATGGCCCCAGGTCACGGTCCCCCCCCCACCCCGTCGCAGCCCCCCCCCAGGTCACAGCCTGTGGTCACAGCCCTCGGTCATGGTCATGGCACCGCCCAGGTCACGGCCCCAGGTCACGGCCCCCAGGTCTCAGCCCCCCACAGGTCACAGCCCCTGGTCACAGCCCCAGACATGGCCCCCAGGTCACGACCCCTGGTCACAGCCCCCAGGTCATGGCCTCAGGTCATGGCCCCAAGTATGGCCCCTAGGTCACAGCCCGCCCTGTCACAGCCCCAGGTCACGGCATACCCCCTCCCCCACCTGGGCAACCCGCAGGCTCCTCTTCCTCCGCCCTCCTGTCCCTAGGCACTGGTGGCCTGTCTGGCCGAGGGCGGTGAAGCAGGGTCCCCTCAGATGTGAGCAGAGGGGCCTGCGTCCGTCCTGTGGCTTCCTCCCCCACCCGCAGAGTGGGGTGATCGGGTCCCAAGGACCCAATAACCTGGCAGGTCCTCCCGGGGCAGTGTGTGCACCTGTCTCCGTGGCAGGTGGGGGGCTCGAGACCCCTGCACCGCCTCCCCTGACCCCCACCCCATGACCCTGCTGGGGCCTCACTCAGAGGCGGCTGTCCCCGGGGTCTCGACGGAGCGGGAGGGCGCCCGATGCCGACGTGATGTTTCAGCCTTTGTGGGAGCCGGGGCTGAGGCGTGGAGGTGGCCCCGAAGCCCCTCTGTGGCGCGGGGGTCCTTCCCATGTGCCCTGGGGAGCCGCCCCTGCCCAGCGGGGCCCCCCGACAGGCCAGAGTCCCCACCGAGGCTGCACAGCCCAGCAGCCAGGGCCGCACCCTGGGGACCCGAGCCCCCCTCCCCGGGCACAGCAGCCTGCAGGGCACCAGGTGGGAGCACCTGGGCAGACCCAGAGCCACAGCGCCCCGTCAGGCCTTAGGGGTGGGGGCCTGTCCGGGGCGGGGCGGGGGCGGTCACCCGGCGGGGCCAGCCTGGATCCCTGCACCAGGGAGCGTCTCAGGACAAGGGCAGGGAGCCTGAGCCCCGGGGCCTGGCCCCGCCCACGTGTGCCCGGAGGGCCCTGCAGCTCCCCCCAAGCAGCCCCTCGGCGGGGCGGAGGTGGTGGCCGCGGCGGGGGGGCCGAGGGCCCAAACGCGGCCCTAGAAGGTGCCCGGGCCAGCCTGGCCTCGCCCTGGCTCCCCAACCCCTGGTCCCCTCGACTTCCCATCAGCGTCCTGCTGGCGCAGGGAGCTCGCCCGGATGGAGGGGGGGCCCGGGGCCGGGGTTCTGGCCACCGCACCTCCTCCAGTCCCTGCATGGGGAGACTGCGGAGCTGCAGCCCCGAGTGTCCCCGGGACAGGGCTGAGCTGCCGACCCCATGCCCCCACTGACCGCGGCCCCCGAGCCCAGGGCTTGTCCTGCGGGGCCAGGAAGGTGGGGTGCTGCGCGCTCGGGACCGGGGAGCCCGTCCTGCGCTGGGAGGAACTGCCGCCCACGGACCCTCCCAACGTCTGGCTCTGCTGTCTCCCCAGGGCCCAGCCAGGCAGGGCAGCCGGGGGTCCCTCTGCTGGGGAGGGCCGGCACTTTCATGCATCAGGATAAATAACCAAGGGGCCCCGGCTGGCTCCGTCGGAGCCCGGGACGCTGGATCCGGGGTTGTGCGTTCGAGCCCCGTAGCGGGTGTAGGCTACTTAAAAAAAAAAATCTTTATAAAAACACATTGCCTAGAAGATGTGTGCCACGGCGGCCGGGAGGGTGAGGGCCCTCACCCTCACGGAGGGTGTCCGCCCCCGCAGGACAGGCTGTCACCAGGGGTCACCTGCAGTCACGGTGCTGGCATGAGCCCCAGGCCCTTTGCGTCAGTGGTGAGACAGGGGCCCCCCCGTCCCTCTGGCAGGACGTCCTCAGCTCAGGTGGGGGGCCTGATGGTCATCCACCTGCCCCAGCGCCCACCTGCAGGCGGCCCTTCCTGCTTTGAGGGCAGACTGGTCGTTCATGTCCTGGGGGGTGGACGTCGCCTGGGCCCCGCCTCTGCAGCCTGGCCTTCTCTGCCTCAGGGACCCATAGACCAGCATGTCCTGCTCAGGGGTGCTCAGTCTGCAGCCGGGGGCGCGTGGGAGCGGATGCCCCGCCGCAGGAGGGTGTTGGGGAAGCAGGCTGGGGCCCTCCTGTGGGGCCAGGGTTCTGGAAGCGAGCGTTGGGGTGCACACCTGAGGGGGCAGGAACGGCTGGGGTCAGGGCAGACCTGAGGGTGGGCAGCGCCAGCCACGGAGACGGCCACCACCAGGCTGCTCGGTCCACAAACGTGTGTGGGAAGGACGCGGGGGCCCTGCCTCCTGAAAGCCCCCGGGCGGCCGAGCAGTAACGGTGGTGGTACGAAGGTCACAGCGGTGGCAGCACAGTCGTTCCAAGGACAGGCGGCTGCAGGTGTGCCCCACCTGGCGGCTGTGGCCCAGGGCGGGGGGCAGCAAGAAGCAGCTGGTGGCCCAGTCCCAGGCTCAGATGCACACAGCCCAGTGGTCCAGGGTCACAGCCTTGAGGGCGCCCTTGGAGGAAGGGGTGTCTGCCAGGAGCCAAGTGCCCGTGGGCAGCTGGGGCGCCGGGATGGGGTCCGGGTGCCTCTCCGGGTCTGAGCCACAGCTTCCGGCTGGGCGGGCGTGAGGGGCTGCATCCAGGCCCCGGCCACACCTCGCTGGGGGGCTCCGGGCGGCCGCGCGGCAGGGACCACCCGGCGGGCTGGGGGGCTGGCTGGGACAGTCCCTGGGCCAGGGCGCCGGCCTCACGCGCAGGGGCGTCGGGGTGTCTCCGTGCGGCGAGCAGGCAGGAGCGGCTCTGGGCTCACATTACAGTTTCCACTGGAAAAACAGCCCCATTCTGAACATTGGCTCCAAGCTTTTAAAAAATTGCAAATATATCCAGTTTCCAGACGAGCGCTCAGTGAGTGAACTTGGTTGTTTCTGCCGGGCGGGCCGAGGGTGGGCAGCTGGCCCAGCTGCAGCGACGGTGGGGCCGCGTGGGCCGGCGGATGGCCAGGAGGGCGGGTGGCCCGCGGCTCTGGGGGTGCCCCTGCTGGCCGTGCCGAGGGGCACGGGGCCTGGGCACCTGATGGGCACAGGCCCAGGCCCAGACGCGGGAGCCGGAGGCCGAGGCCCTGCAGCTGGTGCGGCGTCTCCACGACGTGCAGGGCCGGGCAGGCCGTGCCCCGGTGCCCCCTCCCACGTGCCTCCTAAATCCTGCGCTTGCGGGCCCCTGACCTGTAGCCAGACGTCCAGCCCGGATGAGGCCTTGCCCGCTGGAAGGTGGGGACCAGGTGCCGACCCAGGCTTCTGGGGCTTCGGGGTCACAAGCTTGCTCTGGGGCTCTGAGGGGTGGACAGCCGCAGCCGCAGGTGTGTGTGGGGAGGGGTTGGGGGTGCGCCCACTAAGCGTGCGGTGTGCCCACGTGTATGTGAGTGACAGACCCTCCCACCTTACTTCCCCTAGAACAGCAAGAGACAGGGCCCCAGAGAGGACCAGGGGTGCCAGGCTCCCCCTGCCTGTTGGTCCCAGGCTGGGGTGGGTCGTGCTGGGCCCTGGCCCCTGTGTCCCCCACCAGGCATCCCCAGCCTGGGGGAGAAGGCCCTGAGCCTCCCTCCGGCCGGTCTGTTTTCCTTGGAAAGCAAGGAGCATTCTTGGTGCAGAGCGGCCGACACACCAGAGCACCCAAGTGCCCACTGGCTACACCAGGACCCCGACTCCGGCCATGTTCCCAGCTCCACAGAAGGCTCTGATGCCAAAAATATCTGGAAACTCTTGCAAGGACCGGATTCAAGCTCTTTGCACTTGGAAGCCAGGCAGCCCAGAGCAGGACGGGGATGCAGGCAGCCTGGAGCCCAGGGCCGACCCGGCTGCCCGCACCGCCTGCGGGAGGACACAGGACATCCCGGCTCCTGGGGAGGCCCTTCTGGGGCAGGGGCTGAGATGGCCTAGAAGGTGCTGGCCCATTTCACAGACGGAGCCAGAGGCCCTGGGGTTGCTGATGCTTCCTCCTTTTAAACCTGGTCCTGTCAAATGTCTCCCATGAGGGTGGAAATCCCTCAAAGGCATCCAGAAGCCCTGGTGACCACGGTTCCACCCCGGGGGTGGGGGTCCCCAGCACAGCCACACAGCGACCCCGGCCCCAAGGTCCATCCTTGCGGGAGACATGACCCTTCTGGGTTTATGCCCCGTAAGCGCCACTGAAGGAAATAAGCCCCAGAGGCCAGGAGGCCCCCTGTGCTCTGTCCGTGTTCACCAACTACCCGCCCCGGGTTTGGCTCTGAAAAGTCCTGAGGCAAATCGTTTTTCTGCCAAATTTCAGTCTAAGATGTAGAAAGGCAGAAACCAGAAGCTGTAAAAGTGAAAACAGAAAGAAAGGAGACTTTCCTGGGAGGAGAAAGGTCTGGAAGGAGCTTGGGAGCTGGCTGTCTGCCCACGGACGCAGGCTCCGGAGGGTCCTCGCCCAGGGCGTCCTGCTCACCTGCCAGGCACGAGCCCCTGAATCACCAGGACGGTCACTCAGGCCCCAGCCCCTCAACCAGGATGGTCACCCAGGCCCCAGGGCCTGAACCAGGACGGTCACCCAGGCCCCAGGCCCTCAACCAGGACGGTCACCCAGGGTAGGGGGTGCATCCAGCCCCAGTGCTGCGCCCCCCTCGTCCCTCCTCCCCTGCACACGTATGCACACGCACATGCATGTATGTACAAGCATCCCCAACCCCTCAGGTCTGGCACCACCCTGCTTGCAGCTGCACAGGGAGCCAGGAAGCCTGAGCAGGGGGACCGGAGACCACCACCCTCACGGCCCCAGGCCTCTGCCCAGGACGTGCCGCAGCCGCACGATTTACCCTGAACTCCACGCCCTGGGCCCTGCTGGGCCGCCTGGCACGTCTGCTAAGCAGGGGACAGCATCGGAGCACGCTGTGGTCCTCACATCATGCAGCCTCTGCGGAAGGCAACTTTCCAGTGGTGTTTGTGCAGATTGTAATATACGATTATTTCCTCGCGGGTAAAATGAGGAACGCCCCTGCAGCCCTGCTCCCAGCCCAGGAGCCCGCCATTGCACCTGGGAGCTGCGGTCCCGTCGGCAGCCGCCACCCACTCTGCGCCCACCCTGAGCATGCTGGACTTGCAGTCGCCCTCTCCCCAGGTCTCTCTTCGAAGGACAGAAGGAGTCGCACGCAGACTCCTGAGCACTCTGTGACAGTTGGAAATTTAAAAGCAAAAGTCCCGAGGCACCTGCAGGGATCAGTTAGGCTTCCAACTCTTGGTTTTGGCTTGGGCCATGATCACCTGGGTGGTGGGATCAAGCGTCGGGCTTCGTGCTCAGCGGGGCATCTGCTAGAGGTTCTCCCTCCCTCTGCTCGCTCTTGCTCTCTCTCTCGCTCTCTCTCAAATAAATCTTAATAAAACAAAGGCAGAAGTCCTGTGCCTTGGGGAGCTCAGGGCATCCTGGATCGGGGCCCACGGGGGCCGCATAGGGCTGGGAACCAGCAGGACGACAGGCCCAGGGTCCATCAATGAGGCAGGTCGTGCACCCCTTTGGGGGGCCTGACATGGATGGATTTGTATGGACATGAGCTGATTCTAACTCTCCTAGAGCGTCTACACGGAAGTGCCACGATGTCCCCCACCAAGAACGTCCCTGTGTGTCAGCTACGCACCTGGAAACCCACTGAAGGGAGAGGGGACAACGTGCAGGCCGTCCTCACACACCCCTGCACACATTCGTAAACACTGTGCTAAACAAATACACGTCGCCAGGGAGCTGGGCTCGCGGCTCATGTGCGTGCCCTGGAAGGATGCGGGTGGGTCACCGCCTGGAGCACCTGCTTTGGCCACCAGGAAGCATCGGAGGCCGGATGAGGATCACTTGGCCTGAACACCGACGCGTGTGCCCAGAACATGCCGACGGAGGTGCTCAGGGAAGAACGCGGCGCGGGAGCACACGCGGAGCACACGCGGCCCGCGTGCTGACATGGGAGGTGAAGTGAAGGGCTGGGCTCCGCCTGGGGAGCCTGAGGACGCCTCCGGATGCACAGCCTGGCCCCCGGCATCCGAGCACCTGTCTTGCGGGATGGCCCCCCTCGGCCGTGGGGTAGCGCGTGCTTCCTGGGACACAGAGTTCGTGGCCGTGCAGGCATCTGCAGGGTGGCTGTCCCGCTCGGGGCCGCCCCTCGCCCCCATGCGAGAGGGCACCCGCCTGCGCCGGGTCAGCCACGTTCCAGCTGGAGGACCTCCAGGGTCCAGGGGCCCGAGAGGGGGTGCACGCGGGCATCAGGGACGCCCACCCCCTCCCAGCACGCGTCTCCACAGCGCTCAGCGGTGCAACACAAACTTGGGGCAGACTTGGACTTACCACCTAAGAATTTTAGGAATTTCCTCCCGTCTGCAAAGAAAACTCGTTCCAAACCTCCCTCCCTGTCACAACCGTGGGGGCGTGAAGGACCTCCGCGCCCTGGGGGTAGGCTCTGCCCTCCGGCCCGCACAGCCTGCCTCCCACGTCCCCCCGCGGGGCACGGGCTTCCTCGGTGCTGGCCCCCTCTCCGGCGCCTTCCCTGCTGTCCTCCCGCTTCCTGCCGGGCCGGGGGCTTTCCACATATTCTTCAGATAAAGCTCGGCCAGCGGGTAGGAGGCCACGCAGGGCGGCCCCCGCTTCCCAGTGGGGAAATAGTGCTGGCTGGACACCCTCCTTCGCTCTGGAAAAACACATCCAGCAATTGTAAGTTAATATCCAATTTGAGACTTCATCCATGGAAATTTTATGGCTAAAAACAAAGGTTCTGACAGGCGGCCTCTGCTTTGCCTTAGAGACAGCTGAAGCCCGGGAGGAGGACCGGCTGCGCCCTTCCAAGCCCGGGGCTCCTGCGGGCCGCGGGCTCCTCCTGCTGAGAAGTGCCTGAAGCACCTCGGAGGGCGGCGGGGACGAGGGTCGGGGGCCTGTGGGGACTCGGAAGCCCAGGGCGAGGACTTGCTTTTACCCACGGAGAAGAGCGGCTGCACTGCTTATCCTAGAAATGGAAGCACAAGACTAGTTCCGTCCAGGGCAGCGGGGAGCAGGTGCGTCCAGTCAGCCGCCTGTCCTCTCCGGAGATTTGACTTTAGACCCACGGAAGTAAGGAAATATGTTCAGCCATTATAAAGAGAATTAGGTTGGAAGCACCTGCGCCTGCTGGAGGGGCACCCACTGTGGGGGGACGTCCCCTGGAGAGTCTCCTGGGGGCTCCGCACACCCCTGCCCTCTGAGCGCCCAGGCTCGCCGGGGTCCCAGGCCAAGGTCCCTCTGCACTGGGCCTCTGCGTGTCCTTTCCCAGCCCCGGGCCCGAGGTGTCCCTCCCCCAACCGGAGCACCCGGGGCGGGCGGGGGGGGGGGGCAGAGGCTCCCCGCGCTCCCCGAGGCTCTGCTCACCCGGCCGCAAGCACGTCTCCCATGAGTGCAGCCAGTTAGGAGCCGCTCCTGGGAGCCCCATTCTACCCAAACCAACAGGCACGGCTCTGGACAAGACAGTCTGCCGGGTGCTGGGCTGGCACAGTATAGACAGATCTGGAGGGTGTGGGGGGGACTGGGGGGACTGGAGGTGGGGGAGGGGGACGGGGGAGGAGGACAGGGGAGGGCAGGTGAGAGTGGGGTGGGGGTGGGGACAACCCCCCTGAGCCATTTCCCGGCACGTGCTGGCTGCTGTGAGGACCACCCCTGCCCCCCACGCTCAATGTTGGGGGCTTGAACAAGTGTCATGTAATTAAAACAAGACGAGAAACTGAGTAGAAACTGTGGAGTTTCTCGCTGTCAGGAGTCCACGCGGCTAGGCACCCGGAGCACCACCGGAGAGCGTCGCATGGGGGGGGTGGGGGCACAGCATCATACTGACCAGCCCACCCACAGGGCCTGGCGCGGAGCCCCGAGGGACCGAGGGTCCGAGGGACCCGAGGAGCCTCCCGCTCCTGCAGGTGTCAGAGCTCCAGCTGCGGATGCACCTGCGGCCACTCTGGACTCCCCGACTGCGGGTCTCCAGGGGTCACCCACCCCGCGGCACCTTTCAGGGCACCCGCAGTCCTGGAGGACCTGCGCCCCCGCCCACGGCAGGGCCACCCTGGCCTCGTGGTCTAACCCCTCATCCCCTTATCTCTGTGGTTTCCTCCAAGTGCCCGGAGCTTTCCACAGCCGCCCGGGCCGTCCCGAGGCTGCCAGGCGAGGCCGAGCTGAGGGACGTTCTGCGTGGATGCGAGGCTGGTCAGCAGGCCCCAGCCTCGTCCACGGTGCTCCCGCTCGGGCGTAACCTTGCCCTTCCGACAAAACCTACTTTAAGAGCAGCTGATGCGGGGAACGCCTGGGGGCCCAGGGCTGGAGCGTTGGCCTCCGGCTCAGGGCGTGACCCGGGGCCGGGGATGGAGTCCCGCGCGTCAGGCTCTCCCTAGTCTCTGTCTCTCTCTCATCAACAAATAAACTCTTAAGACGGCCCAAGCCGGAGCAGACCGGCCCCCCGCACACGCCCCTGAGCCTCGCTGGCCCAGCGGAAGCTCAAGTGCGAGAAGCAACAGAAGTAGAGACACAAACTGCTCAAACCGGAACCAAAGTTTGCGGGTGAGCAGCGAGGGAGCTGTGGAGGGGCAGGCGGTCTGCCGAGCGGGCAGGCGGGCGCCCTGGGGTGCAGGCTTTGGGTGGTGGTCAAGCCCATGCTCTCAGGCCAGCCGCCGGAGGGCAGAGCCGGACCAGCGCCCAGGGCTGGAGGGCGGCCTGCGCTTCCCGGCGCGTGCCAGGACGGGGGATTCTGTAACATGGAAACTTCTGGAAACAGAACCAACTCAGCAGCAGCGCCCTGCTGTAGGATTTCCGACGCTAGCGGCAAGACGCACCTGCGGGGCAGACATGGAAGCTGTGCAGGTGCCAGTGCGCCCCACAGCCTGGCCGGAGCAGGGACAGAGGGAGCCTCAGTCCCTGCGGGCAGAAGGGCCTGTTGGCTCCCTGCCCCACCGCACACCCACTGCACCGCGAGCGTCACCCTGAGAGAACACAGACCAGGGCTCCCCACCAGCATAGGTAGCTGCCACCTAAAAGTCCACGATTAGCCCTGGAAGCATCATAGGAACCCGTGTGGTCCTGACCAGCTGCCCTCCCCCGCGGAGCCGGAGGACTTGTTCCCGCGCGGGCGCCTGCGTGCAGGTGCAGGCGCAGGTGCAGGCCGTGGGGCCCCACCCGGCAGGCCCCTCCAGCCGGGCCTCCCGCGGCCAGCCAGCATGGGCCTTCAGTTTGCTTCAACACCAGCGTCTTAAGGAAGTTTGAAGGTAATCAAAAAAGCAAAGTTGCAAACATCACATATGTGCTGCCCCAGATAATTGGAAAAATACTTTATTCAATGGTATTACTTTATTCCACGAGAAAGAACAGATGACGACTTATGCCGCGTAAAGTATGGCTGGTGGCGAGGGAGCCCCGGGTGGACGGACGGGACGGGGGGGGCAGGACCTCGTTCACCTTCCATGCGCGGCTCCCCTGAGGCCAGCAGACCCTGTGGGACAGGGACAGCGTGATCCGAGGCGAACGCCCGTGAGCGCCACGCACCCAAGCTCAGCAGTGCAGCTCTCTACTCCCCCCACACGGACTCCCACGCGCACTCCACACACGCTTTCCCAAGAGAAGCATTTATGTGTCAAAGCAGAGCACACTTGCCTACATGCTGCCTCTGCAGCAGCGCTGAGATGCTGATGGGTGGCCTGGGGGCCAGCACCCGGGAGCCCACCAGGCTGGGCGAGTCCTCTACTCCCGCTGGGCCTGGGGCCTGGGGTGTCCTGCAGGGGACCTGCAGCGCTGGGATCCTAGGAGCCAATCCAACAGACACACATGGTCCTCGCCCCTGCGAGCGGGTCTGCGCCCAGCACTGGCCCTCCTCTGGGCTGATGCGCTCCGGCGGGGAGGGCCAGTCCCCCGGGCAGCAGGTCCCAGGCATGGCCCCGGGCAGGCTGGGGGCACACAGGGCGGGGTTCCAACATGCAGCAGAGCAGATGAAGCCCCAGGGTGAGGATGGAGTCAGGGGCTGTGGTATGTTTAGGGCTGGCGCTTGGCGGCCAGGCCAGCCCCACGTGCATCTGCAGACGGAGCTGCAGCAGGACAGCTGCGGCCACATGCCTACTTACCTTCCAGGACCGTGTCTACACCAGGCAGAACTGAGAGCATTACCACCCGCCCTTCTATAGACATGTTTGCTGACCTGGGTCTGTTCCTGGGACGAGATACCGTGTGGCCATGAAATGGCTCCTTTGGAGTGACAAGGTAACTCCTTGGTGACAAGGTAACTGCCTAAGTTACATTTTAGCTTCAAAAAAGCACAGCATACAGTGGTCTACACAATATACTCCTACTCAGGACACGCGCAAACTGGTTTAAGAGGAGCCCACGGAGGGCTGAGTACAGCATCTGCAGGGAGTCGGGCGGTGAGCGCGCCCACTTCTCCGCTGGGGCATCCGCGGAGCCGGCGGGACATTACCTGAGAGCCTGGGACCCGCTGCTGAGACTGGGCATCAGGCCGGGGAGCTGAGGGCCGCCGTGGGAGACGCTGCCTGCGTGCACAGGGTTAGAGGTGAGACAGGGCGGCGTGTCCCCCACAACCCCAGAGACCGCCCTCCACACCTCCCAGGTGGGGGGAGAACAGGGGGCACCCAGTGCTTTGTCCCTGCGCTGCAGCTGCTCCGGGGACATGCACCGGGGGCCCCGCAGAGCCTCAGCCTGACACCGCGCTCCGGGCTCCGCAGACGCTTGGAGACATGCACCCGGCCCCTCACTGTCGGTCTTGGCTCCTGTTACTAAAAACCACTGGAGGGAAAGAGCTGCTAGAAGCTTCCAGCTCTGGTGAGCCCTTGCGGCCAGCACTAGCTCGTCTCCACCCACACTGCAAGGTATCCACACTCCCGAATTTCTGCTGACATCCTTCACACTAATGAGAAGCTTCCTCTAGAGACGTAAACAGCCCCCGGCGTGCGTTAGTCATAGCAGAGAGCAAATCTCAAGGCTGCTCTTGTTTAACACCCGAACTCTGCATCCAGATTTTGGAGAATTTTAACAGGAGAATGGCAGGGAAAAAAAGGACAGCATTTCAGGTGTCCATGTTCCTTCCGCAGTTGAAGGACTTGGGTCAGAAAGGGCAGGGCCCCTCCCAGGGCTGCATGGCGCCCACGGGCCAACGGGGATTGTCTGTCCAGCTGTGGGAGGCGCGCGCCGCGGGAGGACTCCGCTGCTGGCAGCACCGCGGCAGCCCGAGTCCGCAGGTGACCCTCTGGAGCTCTGCAGACATACTGAGAATCCGGGAGACAAAGCGTCTCCTGTGTTTTATTCTCGGCATTTTGTGACGGTTTGACACCGTGGGGCCTTGCCTGCCCTGGAGGACCCCCCTCCCAAGGCAAGCTGACTCCCAGGCAGCACAGGTGTGTCTGTCAGCCCACCTGTGACGTGAAACCTGAGCCCTGAGCCCTGAGCCTGTGCTCCGGATCACCTCCCTACCCCACGGCGTCTACACGCGGCCAGCGTCTCACAAGACAGCCCCTACCCTGCCCTGCAAACTGCTCTTACGACCCCAACTAGCCAACCCCAAATCTGGCCAGCCTGCTCCCACCCCACCATAGGCGTGGTGCGCCTGCCTGCCACTTCCAGGAGACTGTGAGCACAGTGTCATCTGCACGGCAGCCCCTCCTGCTCCGCCGGCCACACGGCCGATGACACCAAGCCCAGTACGCCCCAACATGGGGCAGGACCACAAACAGTAATGCTGGCTTTCGTGCTCAACCCCTTACAGCTGACGGAGGCCGGGTCTTATTTATTCTTTACAGCAATTTGTGGAGAGAACGGTCACCAACAGAGATGAGGAAGCAGAGGCCCCCAGAGGTCATCTCACGGGGGCCGCTCAGGTGGAGCCCCCTGAACCCAGCAAGGTGGCCCCCCCGCCCCAGCACATGAGAACCCAGTGACACTTCTGCAGAGCAGAAGACCGTCCCCAGCCACGCAGGAACTCAAGAGCACAGCAGGACCCGGCACGTGGGTGCTCAGCTGTCCCCCTCCTTCCGCCCTCACTGAAAACATGTGGTCAGACTGATGCTCCACGATCGCAAGACGCCAGCAAGTCAAGGCCTGTAATTCCTGTTTAGGAAAGCAATACTATTAAATGCACTTTACAAAGATTTCCGCTGAGAAACGAAAAACCTTTGTTGTTTGGGGGGGTGGGGGTGGAAGTTTCATTATCCAGAATATGGAAAAACTCATCCCCCTGTGATGCCGGACGGACAAGAGCACTTATGGATGGAGCAAGGTGCCCCAAAAGCAGGTGATGTAGTGTGGCTGGGGCGGGGGAGGAGCCTGGGCCGGGTGGAGAGATGCCGGCACCCAGGCTCATTTACCTCCTAGAGGCTCTGTCTCCAAATACAGTCCTGGGGGTGGGGGTGGGGGTGGGGTTAGGGCTTTGACATATCAATTTTGAGGGGATAAGAAGCAATTTGTGTAAAATGATACACTGAATATATTTAATGCAAAAAAAAAAAAGACAGCTAAGGAGATACAGACGAAAAACAAACAGCAAATAACAAATAGCAAAATGGCAGATATATATCCCTAGATGCTGATAACCGTATTTGCCATCAACGGACCAAACACGCCGGTGAAAAGGCAGACAGGGGATCCCTGGGTGGCGCAGCGGTTTGGCGCCTGCCTTTGGCCCAGGGCGCGATCCTGGAGACCCGGGATTGAATCCCACGTCAGGCTCCCAGTGCATGGAGCCTGCTTCTCCCTCTGCCTGTGTCTCTGCCTCTCTCTCTCTCTCTCTGTGTGTGTGACTATCATAAATAAATAAAAATTAAAAAAAAAAAAAAGGCAGACAGTAGAAGAATGGACCAGGCAAGAAGAAAAGCAACATCTAATACTGTCTGCAAGCGGCATGCTTTGGATTCAAACACAGTTGAAAATTAAAAAGAATGGGAAAAGCTATACCCTGAGGACTGTAACTAACCTGAAAGCTAAATGAAGAGAATTCCACCATCAAAGGCAATTACTGAGGCATAAGTTGATCAATAAAAGACAGACCTATACACAGAGAGCCACAGAAGATCCCCTAGATAAATCAGACATCTAGCAAGTGGAGAGACAGGCACGCCATGCCAATGGATTCAGACTCAAAGCTGTTAAGACAGCAGTTCTCCCCCAAAGTGATGTGCAGAAGCAACACGATTCCTATCAAAATCTCAGCAAGCTTATTTGGTAGAATTTGACAAATGGATCTTAAGATTTATGTAAAAATGTAAAGGACCTGGAATGGCCAAAATCATTTTGGTAAAGCCAGAGGACCTACACTGATTTCAAAAATTTGCAGTAAAGCCAAAAATAATCAGGAAGATGGTATTTTTAAAAATTTTAATCTCTACACCCAATGTGGGGCTCAAACAACCCCGAAATCAAGAGTTGCCTGCTCCACCTGCTGGGCCACCACCGCCCCTAGGAAGATGGTATTTTGATCAGTGGAAAAAAATACAAAGTCCAGAAGAAACATGTGGCAGTTATGGCCAATTGATTAGCCTCAGTTTCAGGCTGTATCATATGCATGATTACAGCAGACTCATGTACAAGAATCTTGCATCCCGTAACCTCAGCAACCTTGATTCCTACTAGTAGTCTTAAAAACCCCTTAGGATTTTCTGCTCCAAGGGCACCGTCTATGATAAGGACACTACATGCATTCTCTCCCGCCCGACGGGGCTTTCACTTCCTTCTCTGGCCACCCTGCCCTGGCCAGGGCCCCCAGGGGATGCTGGACAGGAGAGGAGCCGTGGACTGTGGGCGCCACACCCCTGCGCCTGGTCTCAGGGGACAGCATGCTCCCTCTCGACGGTACCCTGCTGGCTGTGGGTTTCCTGCAGATGCTCTTTACCCGGCGAGCAAGATGCCATCTATATTACATGTTTCTTGAGAGTTTCTACCATGGATGATTACAGAATTTTGTCAAATTATCTGCTGAAAAGATCTGTTTTTTACATCTTTTACTTCTACTAACATACTTAATTGGTCTTTAGATGTCAAAGAACTTTGAGTTACCAGGATAAACCCCATTTGGTGATGGTATACAACCCTTTTTCTATGTTGCTAGATCTGATTGCCTCATATATTTTAAAAGAATTTTGCATTCAAATTCATAAGGAATGCTGTTCCATTTTCTTTTGTTGTCTTTGGCTTTAAGACATTGCTGTTCTCAGGGCAGCCCCAGTGGCACAGTGGTTTAGCACCGCCTGCAGCCCGGGGCGTGATCCTGGAGGCCCTGGATCGAGACCCACGTCAGGCTCTCTGTATGATGCCTGCTTCTCCCTCTGCCTGTGTCTCTGCCTCTCTCTCTTGGTCTCTATGAATGAATAAATAAAATCTTAAAAAAGACATTGCTGTTCTCATAAAATTAACTGGAAAGCATTCAATCCTCTCCTATTTTCTGGAAGAGTTCATACAGGATTACTATTACTTCATTATATGTTTCATAAAATTCACCCATGAAGCTATTGAGAAATGGGCTTTTCTTTGTGGAAAGTTATCAAAATTACTAATTCAACTTCTCTACTTGATAGAGCTTTATCCAGATTTACTGTTTCTTCTCAAGGTGGTTTTGATGATGTCTTTTTAAGATTGTATCCATTTCATGTAAGTCATCTACTTTGTTGGCATAAAATTGTTCATAACATTTTCCTGTAATTCTTTTGATATCTGTAGGGTATGTAGTGATGTCCCTTCTTTCATTCCTGATACTGGTAATTTGTGCTTTCTTGGTCACTCTAGGCAAAAGTTTATCAATTTTGCTAATCTTTTCAAAGGACAAATTTTAGGTTCCACTGAGTTTTCTATTTAATACACTTCTAATTTATTTAGTTGTAGCTTCTTAAGATTAACTCACTGGCTTTAGGGGGAATCCCTGGGTGGCTCAGCGGTTTAGCGCCTGCCTTTGGTCCAGGGCGTGGTCCTGGGATCTGGGATTGAGTCCCGAGTCAGGCTCCTGGCATGGAGCCTGCTTCTCTCTCTGCCTGTGTCTTTGCCTCTCTCTCTCTATGTCTATCATGAATAAGTAAATAAAATCTTTAAAAAAAAAAAAGATTAACTCACTGGCTTTAGAGCTTTCTAACCTAAGTACCTAAAGCTATACATTTCCCTCTAAGCATTGCTTTACCTGCATCTTATAAATTCTGGTATGTTGTACTTTCATTAAATTCGTTTTCTGATGTTGCTGGTGACTTTTTTCCTTGATCCATTCAAAGTCTGTTATAATTGTATTGTTTAATTTCTAAATATTGTTTTTTTTCTAATTTGTTTATTCCTAATGTAATTCTATGGTCACCTGAAAATACACTTTGTGTGATTATAATCCCTTTAAATGTGTCAGGATTTGTTGTATGTCCCTGTATGTGGTCTGTTCCAGAGAGTTCCACTTGCAATGGAAAGGAATGTGTGTGGTGCTATTGCCGGGTGGGGTCCACATCTTTCAGGTAAGTCAGTGAGGTTAGCAGGTTACTCGGGTTATTGGAGTGGGATAGGAAATATCCAAATCACAATTGTTGAATTAACCATTTCCCCCTCTTAATTTTGTCAGTTTTGACCTCATGTATTTTGGGTCTTTCATTCTTGGTGTGTCAATAGTAATCATTATGTTTTCCTGGTATATTGGTCCTTTTTGCCATGAAACGCCCATCTCCAATATTTATCTTAAAACTGGTTTTGCCTGTGAAAATAGTCTCTCTAGCTCTGTACAGTTGTTTACTTGGTAGAGGTTTTCCTGTAATTTTCCTATGTGTATCTTCGAGTCTAACGTGTGCTTCTTGCAGACAGCATCCAGCTGGGGCGAGCTCCTGCTCCAGTCTGCCAATCCCTGCTCTTCTGCTGGGAGGTGTTTAGTGTGTTTACATGTGATCTTATCTCCAACTGGTTAGATCCGTGTGGGCTACATCACTGTTTGCTTATTTCCTCTCACGTCTTCCCTTGTGTAGCTTTCTATCAACCTGAGAAGAGTATGGAGATCTCTAAAACTGAACCGTCCATTTCTTCTTTCCATCTTGTCAGCTTTTGCTTCACTAACGTACTCTGTGGTTGCATACACACTATAATAGTGTCTTCCTGATACAGTGACCCTGTGTCACTGAGATGGTCCTCCTCTTCTCCAGAAACATCCTTCGTCCAAAACGGTCTTGTCCAATATTCACACTGCTGCTCTAGCTGGTCTGGTCATGTCTGCGAGCTGTGGTTTCCACCCTGCACCGTGAGTTCACTTGTGCTGCAGATGGTGTGTGGCTGCATCTTCCTCATCCAGTCTGACAACCCCGCCTTCAAAATGGGGTCTGGTCCCTTTCACACTGAAGAGAAGCACTGACATAATTGGATTTACACCTATTTTGCTCTTTATCTATAGGCCTCATGTGCCCTTTTTCCTTCTGGTCTGCCTTCACTGCCTTCTGTGGTAAGCAACTGCTTTTAATATTTTAATTCCTCTTTATTTTAGAACTACTTTCGGAGTCACAGTCGTGCTTACTTTAAACAAGTCTGCTTCTAGCTAACATGGACTAAGTTCTGCAGGGGTACGTCCCCCCTGCTCCAGTACGGCCCCATTCCCCCCGCCTCTGTGCACACCGCCCTATGGGTTACATCTGTTTATGACTCCAGCAAGGGTTATGCTTGCTGCTTCCACAATTTCGCGTTTTGTAAAGTAAGAGAAAGAGACCCCATCCCCTCTGATGCATCAGGTACTTTCAGTGTGTGTCTTCAGCTCAATGCCTTGTTAGATTTCTTGTAGGGCCGATCTGCTAGCAACAATTATGTTCTTGCTACTTTGTGATGTGTTTGTCTTAATCTTTGAAGAAGAATTCTACTAGATACAGCTTGGTTGGCCCAGGCTTGGTGGGGGAGGGAGGGTATCATTTAGGCTCCTTTAGAATTTAAGGTCCATAATCCTTAACACTCTTGAAGAGAGAAAAGACAGGGAAGGTGAAGGAGACACAAGTGGCTGCACGGTGAGATGCAGGGTGTCCTCGCAGGGGACTCTGGGCCTGAGAGCAGATGAGGTTGCTCAGTGGCTGAGGGGCAGAGCCATGCTGATGCCAAGCTGCCCCCAGGAGGTGCCGGTGTTGCGAGCACCCCAGTCCTTTGAGGGAAGCTGGGGCGCCATGTCGGCGACATGCTCTCAGTGGCTCGAGGATACGCTGGCCATAAAGGGTAGGGTGCAAAGCTGGCAAAATGATCACAGCTGGAGAATCCGGGTGAGGGGAAAACGGGAGTTTTTTATGTTGTTCTTACTATTTTTCAGTGTGTCATTTCTGAAGTATTTTCAGAAGAGATTATAAAAATACGAAGTTGAGATACTCATCTTACAATATATCTTAAAACATACTCCAAAGACCTTGGAAAAAGATAAATATTGAAAACTAGAAGAAACGGCATGGGTATGGAAAAAACCTGTCCAAACACAGAAATCTATGAAGCAAACAAGGGCATAACCACAGATTTGAGACATAAAAATGTTAAGCATCTAAAGTTAAAAAAAAATCAAACACAAAATTAAACAGCAAATCAAGATCCTTCATCCTGAGGATCTTATGTATGTGAAGGAAAAAGGGAAAAAAATAGATAAGTCGTGGGGAAAAAAAAAAAGCGCTAAAATGAGGGCATTCAGGCTCAGTCACAGTACAAGGACCAGTCCTTTCCAGAGTGGCAAAGGGGACAGGACGCACACAGGGCAGCCGCCCCATCGCCTCTCAATTCTGCTCGATACATCTGGAAAGCACCCATATTCTCTTATGGAAATGCGTTCCAGGAGAGGATCCAGGGAAGATCAGCATCTCCCCTGCATGCACACTGCACACAGTGCAGATGGCAAGGGGCAAGCGCAGGGGTGGGAAGGGCCGAGGGCATAGCCAGGCTGCGCGGCCAGGCCACAGGTGTCCACCTGGAGGGGAAGACCAGAGGTGTGGGAAGCTCCATGCACATGCTGCTGGTCTCCACAGTGCAGGCCCCACGGCTGCAGGGAAGGTGACAGCCAGTGTGCAGTGGGACAAGGGCATGTGTGGAAAGCTTGCTGGCCTCCCACCTGCGTGGGTGCAGGGGTGCTGGGCCCACAGGACACTCCCAACAAAGGTGAGTGGGGAGCCAGAGCCAGCGTCTGCAAGGAACAGCACCCCAGCACCATGGAAATGGCGTTGACAGGACTCTGGGAGGGACTGGAGGGGGCGTCACGTGTCCTCACCAGGGTGTGGCAGGGAGGTCCGTGCAGGGCAAGAAACCAGCTAGAGTGAGAAACTGCATACACAGGGTGAAGTGCCTCCAGGCTGGCACAACAGGCCCATGGTGGACAGTAGGTGAACGCCCACGCGTGGGTCCTCCCGGCCAGCAGGACCACCACCGCGGTGGCAGCGGCTGAGCCACGTGGGAAGGGCCACCAGAGTCTCCATCAGGGCAGGTGCTATGGAGCCCCCGGCCCCTGAGATGTGATTTTAGTCAGACGTCCAACTCTGATACAGCTGCTAAAGACCCTGGGCCAGAAGCAGAGGCGGTGCAGAGGGCAGAGACGCTGGGCCCCATGCCTGGCCGCTAACCAGCAGTGCCCCCCTAGGCCTGAGCTCATGGGTGCGGTGAGGAGGGCCAAGGCCGGGGGAAGGGGCCTGGCTTCTGAAACCCACCAGCCCCCCGATGGCTCCCGGGAGCAGCCCTGCTGTGGACAACCGCCCCCGCAGGAGCACCTCCCGTCTGTGCCCCATGGGCCACACCCTCGCCGAGGGGCACCGACACAGTGGAGGGCCCTCCCTGGGCGTGGGTGTGGGGACCCCCACTTACCCATGCGTCCGTGTTGGGGTGGGCTGATCAGGGAAATTCTGGCCGGCCCAGCTGCTACCTCGGGCTAAGTGCGTAAACGGAGACAGGTCAGGGCGCCTGGGTGCTGCCGTGGGTCCAGTGCCCCACTCTTGGTTTCAGCTTAGGTCGCGACCTCAGGGTAGCGGGATGGAGCCGCGCAGAGTCAGCCTGGGGTCCTTTCCCTCTGCCCCCACCCCCGCTCGCTCTCAAATAAATACAATCTCAAAAAAACACCAAGCCAGTTTCCGATGCTGCTACTTCTGAGCAAGACTCTCCTCCTCGCAACACGCTTAGTCCCGTCGGTGGCCAAATTCCTGGGTGCCCGGACCGCAGACCCCAAGGGCAGGGCACTCGCGGCTCCTCCCCACACTCGGAGGCCTCCGCCTAGTACCCTCAAGAATGTCAGAAGGCAGAAAACATCATGTCCTTACTGATGTCATACATTTTACCTTTTTTTTTTTTTTAAGATTTTATTTATTTATTCATGAGAGACACAGAGACACAGGCAGAGGGAGGAGCAGGCTCCATGCAGGGAGCCCGACACGGGACTCGATCCCAGGTCTCCAGGATCACGCCCTGGGCTGCAGGCGGCGCTAAACTGCTGAGCCACTGGGGCTGCCCTACATTTTACTTTTTAAGGATTTTATTCAAGAGCGAGCATGCACACGCAGGAGAAGGGGCAGAGGGGGAGAGAGAATCTCAAGCAGACTCTCCTCCGCCCAGTGTGGGGCTCCATCTCATGCCCCTGAGACCACCAAGAGTCAGACACTTAACCAACCGAGCCATCCAGGCACTCTTGACATCATAAATTTTAAGATTCTGACAAAAAAAAAAAAAAAAAAGATTCTGACGAAATCCTCATTTTGTGCATGTAACGTTGTCACCTGAAATGCAGACACTGAAGGGGCGAGGCGTTCTCAGCCGCACGGGGCCCTGCCCCGGCCATGCACCTGTCACGCCCCCAGGGACGGTCCCTCTCCCCGCCTCCCGGGTGTGGACCTAGTGATGGGGGCACCCCCCTCCGATCAGAGGTGCTGCCCGCACCCAGGCCAAATGCTGTTTGCGGCTGCCTGGGCTATCCCCCGGGGCCCTTCCAACGCCCGGCCCCTGCCGGTCTCTAGACTGGCCACCGCCCGCAGGCCCACATGGTGGCCTGCCTTCCCAGCTCCCACCCGAGGCGACCCACCTCCGTGGTCCTTTATCGCATCGCCCCGCAGCCTCCCCTGGTGGCCCTGCTCCGGGGCACCCTCTGTGACTGTAGGCCCCGCTCACACCCACAGCCGGACTCCACCCTGGAAGGACAGCAAGCAGCACTGTTTTGCCTGGGGAGCGGCTCTCCAGTGAGACGTCCGCTGACCGCACACTCACACCCACGACAGAGCTTCCCGAGGTGAAGCATCTCCCCAGCGTCCGTGGGAATGGAGGGCTGGCCGTGGCTGTCCCCCCAGGACCGGCGTCCTTCCCACCAGCCAGTCCCGGCAACTGCCTCACACTGCTGCACTCAGAGTAAGTCAGAGTGCCCAGCCGCCCACCCTCTCCAGGGCTCCCTGCCCCGTGGCCACCCACTGAGTCAGGGTGCCCGGACGCATACCCCATGTGCCCCAGCAGCCCTTCACACCTGCTCCTCTTGCAGCCTCCCATAGGCCTGTGCCCCTGAGCCCATCTCCAGCCAGCTCTGAACAACCAGCAGTATTTGCAACTTCAACAGAAAATATCATTGTCACAGAAGGACAAAAATCACTAGGCCGTCTTTTCTCACTGTAACTTCTACTAAGAAAGGGCTTTTCTTTGTTGGGTCAGCCCTCGAGTATCCTGTTTTGGGGAGAAGTCAGTAACAGGTGAAGAAAAAAGCATATAAAGACCCAAAGCTCCCTAGACACAGGGCACAGGGGTGGCAGGCACGGGTTCTGGAGTTAGAGGTAGCAGGACAGGGCCCTGGGAGTTCCTGCCAGGTTGGGATGCCGCGCGCTGCTGAGCTGCCTGCAGACCCCGACGGTCTCACGGGGCCCCGCCAAGGGCCCACTCTGAGCACGGCAGGCACAGGCCCCACCTGACCTGACCCCACCCCGGCAGACCAGGCCGGGCCCGGGGGTAATCACAGCAGCTTTAAAGCTCTGCCTCTACTGACAACCTGCTCACTAGAGCTCTTCCCGCGGGAGAATAAACACTCCAGAAAGACCCAGGACTTCCCTGCACGACCAGGGGCCTGGGGCTGCGGGGTCTGGCTCTCCCTGCCCTGGAGCAGCCTAGTGTGGAGTGCAGGCACCAGGGACAACGGCCCCACGTCCCGCCCGGGTGCTGTGGACGCCGCTGGCTGTGCTCAGTGTGCTCAGCACACTGGTGCCCTCGTCTCTGCATCCTCCACGGCTGACGCGTTTGCTCTCTGGATTCTCTTCAAGCGGTTTTTCACATTTTGCTGGCTTCCCTTATGAACTCACGGGGTGGGCTGTGTGCACAGGACACTGGGAGTCAGCTCTCACTGTCCCTGGTAGGAAGCCGCAGGCTGGAGAGCCTGGGGCCCTGTGGGGAGCCATCAGCACCCTGTGCCCCCATGGGCGGTACCCTCTCACCCCCCGTCCAGGACCCTGGGCTCAGCGCAGGGCAGTGGGGAGAGGCACAAAGGACAAGGCCCTGCAGGACCAGCAGGGCTGCTTTGCGCAGGTGTGGTGAGGTGGGCTGTGGTGCCCTCACCGTGCCTCCCCTGCAGCCCCGGCCACTCGCCCCCACTCGTACCCTGGGGCAGGGACCTCCCAGACCAGCAGACCACGGCCCCCACGGCAGCCCCTCGCCAGCCGAGCCCTGTTCTCACGTCCCTGGAGGGTGTGTGCTGCCCCTGCCCCCGGCCCCCCCGACCCCCCAGCATCTCCCAGGAGACTGCGCTCCTCCCACCCCCACTGGGTGCTAACTGAGCTCCCGCCGAGGCACCTGCACACACACCCACCCCCAGGGCTCACGGAGCATCCGGGAGCTGAGCCCCACGGAGGACTCGTCTCCTCTGGAACAGGGCAGGCACACCCCAGCCTGCCGATAGTTTTTCTAGAACGCAGGCATGCCTGCTTGTTTCCTTCCCGGAAGCCCTTCTCCTGGAGATGTCCGAGCAGCTCCATGATCCCTGTGTGCCCTGGGAGCAGCACGTGCTACCACGGGGCCTGCGCTCACTCTGCAATTGTGACACCCCACCATCTTCCAGTCCCTCGGCTCTAACACCCAGTGACACGTGAACTTATCAGACCTCAGCCTCTGACCTCCAAACAAGGCCACAAGTGTGTGAGGCTCAGGGTCCAGCCTCTGGGCAGCAAAGGCCAGCAGCGGCAGGTGGGGGCCCGGGGCAGGAGGAGGTGCGCCCAGTGTCCCCCCCGACGTGACGGGCGAGAGACCGGCATGGGGAGGACACGTTGGCACTGCCGCCAACAGCCAGGGTGTGCCCTGCACCCAGCTCACAGCAGCTCTGCATTCCTGCCTGCTGCTGGGATCCACACTCCTCTTCAACGTGCTCCAGGGTGGTCCCTGGAAACAGCGCTACTTCTCACGGAGCAGCCCGAACCCAGTGTGCACCCACGGTCTTCGTGTGCGGGGTGCTGGCCAACACTAAGGTGCGCTGCTGGGCCCCCTTCCCAGGCTGGCCTCTCCTTCTGGGGATCCACTTCCCCAGCTGTGTCCGGAGGCACGGCACCTGGACAGGGAAGCAGCCGAGCTCCCCGCCACTGTCCCCTGTTGGCTCCTCTCCTGAGTTCCTCAGCTGGCTGGGAGGGGTTTGTCCTGACTACCCAGCACCACTCCCTCCCTCCCGCCTGCGGAGGGGGGCGCACTTGCGACTGTTTTCAGGACCCGCCCGGCGAGCCGTCCCACCCGCTCACTGCTCGGCCAGCACTCATCCAAGAGGCCCCACGGTGGCCGGTGGCCGCCTGTCTCCTGGTGCACGGAGAAACCACAGAAGCTGCATGTGGGGGAAGCAGCACAGGGAGCAGGTGTACTTACTTTCCTCGTCGGGGACGGAGTACCGTCGACTTGCATGGACTCCACTCTGTGAAGTGAACAGGGGATATATTTCCTGGGCCCGGGGCTCCGGGGAGGAAGGAGCACCAGCCCAGACCTGTGCCCCCCACCCCGGCCCTCAAGGGCCACCCACAGTCAGGGCAGACGCACAGGGGCGCACTCCTCCGCCCCCTCCTTCCACAGCCAGCTTGTCCTCGCCCCTCTAACTAAGGCCCAGACCCCCTGCACCGCAGGCAGGGGCGTCTCCTCCATTTAGCACTTACTGCCTGACCCGCACGTGTTACACCATGAGCCCCCACGTTTGACAGCGACATGCCATCTGGGCACCCCGCAGGAGATGATGGCAGAAGACAGGACAGAGGACGAGGGGGAACGCAGGCAGAGGGTGAGCTGCTGGAGGAAGCTCGGGCGCTGCCCCAGACACACCCACACTGCATCAGGGAAGAGTGGGGGCCAGGGCTGCTGCCAGCACATCTCCCGTCATCTCTGTGCAGGTTCCCTTCCAAGCTGCCACCCCCAGCCTGGCTGTCCTGGTCCCAGACCAGAGTCCCAGGGATGACACCCATCAGCCTGGCGTGGGTATGGGATGGCCTGCAGCCGATCGCTACGACGAAGGGGACGGAGCCGTCATGGGACAGCCTGGACCACACACCTGCTTCTGGGGCTGTGCCGGGGGGCACGTGGGAGGGCCCAGCCCCTGACCCCCGAGCCACGTGTTCCTGTTCGCTCATGGAGCCATCCAGCATCGGGGGGACTCAGAGGGTCAGGGGAGGGCCGTGTGACACCCAGGGGCCCCCGATGCTCCCAGGGCACACACCTGTCAGAGGCTGACGACTCCAGGCGCAGGAGCAGGTGTCCAGCTGGCTTTGCGGAAGGAGCTGTGGTAGAGGTGTGAGCGTTAGGCTGCGTCCAGCCGGGCGAACGCCTCTTCATAGCCCTCCTGTTTCGGCCCCATGTTACTTACTTGAAACTGGAGTTTTCATTGCGCCAAGAACTGGTTCTTGTGACAATCTCATACTAAACAGACAGAGAGAAGGTGTTAATTAAACCACAAACATTTACTCCCGTGTCACTCACTGCAGTTTGGAGCACAAGAAGACAAAAAGCCGGATGCTCCCCGTCCGCCCAGTGCCCCGGGCCCGGCCAGCCTCAGACCCCCCTCCCACGCAGAGAAGCCCGAGGACAGGCAAGGGGCCCGCGACTCGCTGACGTGCCCGCACTTCATCCTGGGAACAGGGGGCGGGGGCGGGCACGGGCTCCGGCTTGCTGACTTGACACCAAGCTGCTCCTCCTGGGGACACAGCATGGTAACAGAGAGCCCATGGCCTCCGCACCCCCAAGGATGAGGCCATCCTCCCTGGGAATGCAGGCTGCACCGGGTGTGCGCAAGCAAGCCAGCAGGACGACTGGCCCAGCCAGGCCAGAAAGCTCCACCCGGAGCAAGAGCCCGAGGCATCGGGTGACTTGCCTAACAGAAATGGGAACCAAAACACGCTGACACCACGAAGGTAAAGATGACCCAGGGAAAAAAAAAAAAAAAAGATGACCCAGAACCTTCCGCACATGCAAAATCGAGCAGCCAAAATGAAGTCGAGGTGGGAGAGGTGTGCAGCGCAGAGCTGGGCAGAGAGGCAGGGCCAGGGCCGCAGACCCACATGGGGCACCGAGCGGCACAGCAGGAGGGGCCGCGGAAAGACTGCGGCTGAGAATTTTCCACAGCTCACAAAGGACAGGATTCCTTGACGCCGCGGAGGCCGAGTCAGGGTGACCCACATGGGTGCGCTGCCCTCTGCTGCCCCTGCTCCACGGAGCGGCTGGGAGCCGGGTCCCCCAGAGCACACCCTCACACTGGGGCCGGCTGCTGGGTGTCCTCTCACCCTGCCCGTGGTGGCCTTGGCACGTCGGCGCCCGATCCACAGCGTCCACCCGCAGCCGGGGTCACCCTGCACACGCGAGCCGTCGGTGCACAGCAGCTCCCCAGGACATCAACCCTGCGGCCTCCAACCTGACGTGCGGCCCCCAGCGGGGCTTCTGCGGCGCCCCCGGCCTAACACGCCTGAGCCAGACGAGAGGCCTGAGGCTGCCCTGCCCCAGCCGCAGGCCACACGCGTCCACCTGTCACGGACGCCACAGCCCTGGCAGCAGGCTGCGGGTGGGGGTCCGACAGGGCCTGGCCGCAGAGCCCCTCCGCGCACGGCCCTCTGGGAGCGCCCCCAGGACAACTGTTCCTGTGCTTTCACGGCCCCCTTTGCTTCCTTCTGCTGCATTTTTGCTTCGACGGAAGCTTCTGGCAAATGAACGTGCTCTTTCTTCTGCTGCCCTGGTCACAAGGTCTCAGACAGATGGCCAAGCAGGCGGCACGGTCGGGCACCCCGCGGGAGCTCGTGGACAGCACCCACCTCTGCAGCTGTTCCATCCTCAGCACGGACTTCTGAAGGGATTCCTCCAGCTTCGCGATCTAAACACAACCAGACCCCGGTCATCGGCCAGCTGCATGGACCATCTACATGTCTTCAGCCACGAGTCAGAATGTGGGGGATGGGGCCCCCAGGGGCTCTGTGGCTGAGAGTCTGCCTTCAGCTCAGGGTGTGGCCCCGGGGTCGGGTCCCCGCGGGGAGCCTGCTTCTCCCTCTGCCTGTGTCTCTGTGTCTCTCAGGAATAAATAAATAAAATCTTAAAAAGTTAAGAATGTGGGTGACACGACTGCTGTCCTCTTGCTGCAAACCTGCATGGAGTGCAGGCCACCAGGGCCCTGGAACCCGCAGTCCGGACAGCGTGATGCTGTGGGGAGGCTCAGCCTCAGCCGGGGCCCCCCTGGGTGCTCCCCTACGCTCCTCCATCTACGCCCCACAAGGCATCTCAAGTCCGCTCTGAGACTCCAGAGGAGAGTATTTATTGGGCAAACAGGCATTCTGACTGTCCTTCCATAAGGATTCCCCAGGGCAACCTCACAGCTGCCATTTGTGGAAAAGGGCCCGAGTCCTGGGATGCTAGTGGGTCCGTGTCAGCGTTCCAAAGTGAGACTGCTGCCGTGACCCTGGCTGGGTCCCCAGGTGGCCACGCGCAACAGCAGACAAGAACCCCACGGGCTGTGGGTCAGGACAGGTGCCCGCGCAGTGGCCCGCCACCTGGAGACACGGCCTTGGTTAGCGAGGCCGCCAGCCCCCCGGATTTACCTTTTCTCTATAGAAGGCCAACAGTCTCCTTCTGTGCTTTTCTTGAAATTCTGAAACCTGAGAAGAGAATACGTGTCAGCTGCTGGCAGTGGGCCGCTACCGCGCAGCAAGTCCCAGGCGCAGTGGCCGGGAGGGGCCTCCAGCGCAGGCACAAGCATGCTCTGCTTCCCTGCGCCCTGTCCCCCTGCCCGCCTGCCGGCCCAGGCATGGGCTCTGCTGGCTGCCACCCTGGTCTGGAGCAGAGCTCGGAGACGCTGTGCTGGCCATGTGCACAGCAGCACGTGTGCCCGAATGCAATGCTAGCTGAGGCAGCGTGCTCCATGTGAGGTCGCAGACAGTGAGGGTGGCACCGGCCCCTGTGCCTGGGGCTTCAGTGGTTCTCGGGGCCCAGCCACAGGACAGGACACGGCCCAGCAGGCCAATCAGGGGACCATCCCTTTGGCAGCAGCAACTGGATCACGGGATGGCCTCCTGACCAAGCAGCACCAACAGGAAACACCCTGGAAGTGCTACGTGGACGGGCTGGCCCAGGAGGGGAGACCAGCGCAGGCCGCGTGCCACACCAAGTGGAGGGGAGTGCTTCTGAGAGCCCAGGCCCTGGTCTGGACCCCCAGGCCCGCTGACCCGGGCCTCGTGCCACCTCTGATCTTCCATTTACACGAGCCCCAACTTGCACATAGCAGCAGGACCTGAGAATGCCAGTGTCACCCAGAAACTGCCACCTGGGATCCACCCAGAGGAGGAGACGGGCATCCCACATCAAGGGAGATTTCCAGATGGTGACGCCTCCCCTCCTGGAATGCTGCACTGTAATTGCCAATACAGGGCTCTGCTGCCCCCGGGCACAGGCACGGCCCCACGTGCTCAGTGGCCTCCTCTAGGTCCCACACTGTCCACGCGGCCCAGGACTTGTTTAGTGGACGGACACGAGGGCGGGCCCTGGACCCAGGCTCCCTGGGCTAGCACAGACCCGGGCAAGAGCTGCTGTGGACAGGACAGCCAGCCCACAGCTTCGGTGCCTCCCCCATGGCCAGGCCACCTCCTGAAGAAGGGGCCACGGTTAGGAGTGACCAACACCCCCTTCCTAGACTCCTGCATCTTCCAGGGGATCCCACGCCCTTGGGGCCTGGAGGACACGATGCACAGGTCCCGTTCCCCAGGACAAAGGCTGACAGATGTGGGCTCTGTCTGGAGCATCTGTCTGGTGGGGGCGCCATGAGGGCCCATCATGTTGCCCCCATGGGCACCCTCATCTTCACAAGGCCATGTCCAGAAGTGCCCCCGATGCTCAGTGACGGCCCAGCTTCCGGGCAAGGTGTGGGGAGGCAGCAAGGAAGGGTGGCCAGGCCTAGACCTGAGGCAGGGGCACGCACGGCCAGGAGGGCTTTGGGCAGACCTAGAGCCCCCCATCCCGCCCCACAGTCGCCCTCAGCCAAGATGGGGCTGACAGTCCGTCGCCTCAACAACATGGTCTCGTTCCTCAACGGGCTCCGTGCCCGCAGCAGGAAGAAGGTATCACACAGCTGCCCGTAAGCCTCATGTCCCAGAACAGGGCCCACCCTGAGACGCAGGAGGCACATGCGCTGGAAGCGACCGCAGGACAGCCCACCCGGAGCGCCAAGGAGCAGGGCCGTGCCTGCACTGGCACCGGGGCCCAGCACGGCCTGAGGGCGGGCGGCGGCTGTCCTTGAACCAATACAGGCAGAGAACAAGCGTGCGGGCCTCCGTGGCTGACACAGTTGTGACCAGGCAGTGAGGCCACAGCCAGGACGGGGTCACGGAGAGCTGAGCCTGGGAGGCCTGCGCACAGGATGCTGAGGCAGGGGGCAGCATCAGCCCCATGTCCGTGCACCGCACACCTGTACCAGGCAGGGGCCTCCGGGATGTCCGGCCCTTCAGGAGGAGCTGCTGTGGCTGTACCGGGTGGGCAGGGGGTGCGGACACCAGCAAAATAAAATCTGAAAGGGCCACGAACCTCATCCAGTAGAGTGTGCCCCCCTGGATGGAGTGGGCACCCGTTTCCTGAGATTTTTACAGAGAGCAGAGGCTGAGGAAGGCCAGGCCAGGAGGCGACGGGCAGGGAAGCTGTGGGACGGCCCGGGGGACCATCTCCTTGGGCAGAGCCACGACCTCTGTGCGGCAGGTGCAGGGCGCCTGGAGCAGCCTCGTGTGCACACTCTGACCCACCGACATGGGCCAGCTCCGATGCAGAGGTCGTCAGGGGAAGGAGAGAAAAGGTTCTGCTTCTTCTGACCAGAACAGGAGGGGTGACTTCCTGAGGGCCTGTGTGAAGCCACCTGCTGTGGTTCTGGGGCCTGGGCCAGGGCCTCAGGGGGGTTTCATGCTCTTTACGTGGGTTTTCTGCCCCACGAGAAATTCATACCAAGAGGAACCTAAGATACACACCAATTCATTCATTCAAGAATAACAACAGGCCCAGTATGTTGACAGACACACATGTGAAATCCCATCACGTGGCCTCTGGAAATGGCTTCGCACCCTGACTCGGGCACATGGCCACGGGACATGCAGCCCAGAGGCGTGAGGCAGGTCCCTTGGCAGTGGCCCCCCACCCTTGTGCGGGCACAGGCTCTGACACGGCACAGGGCTCCACGGGGCCGTCAGGAAATGCCATGTCCTCAGCTCCCGTGGTCGCCAATGCCAGGGCTGTGAGGACCTCCCAGAACGTGGGCAGCTTCTGGGCTTCAGGGGCCTGGATCCCCTGTGGCCAAGGCAAGGAGACCTCCAGGCCCTCACCTAGCACTGGCCCGGCGCCACTACTGTGTTCTGGGGCATCTGTGTGTGGCCCGGGCCCCTCCCAGGACACTGGGCTGAGTGCAGGCGCACAGCCGTGACACCGTGGTGCTTCCGGCTGCGTGACAGTGGGAGACGAGAGGCCGTGCAGAGGAGGGGTGGCCTTGGCAGGGCTGCTGGACCACGGCCTCCAGATGTGCAATGGGCCCAGGGTGGTCAGCGTGAGCACAGCTCTCCCTTGGCCCCCTCCCATGGAGGGTAGGTGGGAGGTGGCCTGCAGCGGGGGGGGGGGGGGGGGGGGAGCTCCCGTTAACAGAAGGGGGAGAAGCAGGAGGGCTGGGGGCTGGAGGGCTCCCTTCTCTCCCAGGCAGCTTCTTGGAGAGAACGGCAGCCCACACATGGTTCAGTGACATCTGGGCATTCAGGCGTCTGGGGCAGGGTGAGGCATGAGGAAGGATTCACGACACTGGAGGGAGGAGCAGCAGGTGAGATGTGGGGGACGAGGCACACGTGGTGAGAGGAGCAGGGCCGGGAGGAATACAGGTGCCCGGGATGGGAGAGTGTGCCTGAGTGGACCGTGACCCTCAGGAAGGACAGCCTCACGAAGCAGCCTGCAGCCTCGACTGGGGCCCTTCACAACCCAAAGGTGAGGCCTGCCCCAGACTGAGAGTCAGATGACAGCCATGTCCCCACACACAGCAAAGGCATAAGCAGCCACAGCAGAACGCAGCCGAGGGCTCAGGCATAGCGAAGGCAGCAAACACGTGCTGATCCTAAATCCCAGAGGGACTGGTCTCAGAGCACGTCACACAGGGTCTCCGCTGACATCATCACAAACTCGCGTCTCTGATGCGTGCTGGGCGGACGGGCGTCATGCTGAGTGAGAAGCTCCACATGCAGCGCTCACCTGGGAGGTCTCTCTTGAGTACTTCTTGCACAGGCCGTCTATGCCCATGAACAGCGCCTGGATATCCACGTCGGTCTGAAAGGGAGGGGAAGCGGAGGTCTGTGTCACCGCTTCTAACGCGGGCATACAGACCCCGGGGAGAAAACTGCACCCCGAGATCTAGAACTAGCCACAGACAACACCAACCATCATGTCCAGATGTCCAGGAGCCCTGGGAGGGTCGCCCATGTCCCAGCTGCCAGTGGCTGTGGCAGGCGAGGGGCTCCGGGCACCTGCTACAGGACAGGGGTGAGGTGAGACACACCCCTACCTGGAAAGACACCCCCAAAGGCTGAAGGGGGAAGACAGAGCACACACACGGAACTCAGGAGGGAAAAGGCAAAGGAGCGCGGCTGTGACCCAATCACACCAGACTGAAAAGCTGCAGGGAGAGACTTGTGTGTCCTCCCCGTCTGGTCTTTAGTCTGGACTGTAACCAAGTCATGAACGTCAGGATGGTGGCTAGGGTGCCATCTATGCCCCCCAACTCCACTAAAACAACAGTGAAACTACATCAGGTTAGTGTGAGAAACCAGGCCACGTGCCATGAAGGGCAAGGCCTTCTGGAGCAGACAGCAGAGGGGCCGGCGCGGATCTGGCTTTGGGAGAGGACGGGCCAGTGTGGGGACATGGCCTTGGAATCCACGCCCGGGTGTCAGAATGGTGGGGACCCTGCACAAGGCTGCCTGGGCAGACCAGGGCATCATGGTGCGGCATGGCCTCCAGGTACCTGTGAGCTCTGCTCCGCACCAGTAAGACCTGCCACGCTGGCACATGGCTTGATGCCATGGCTTAATGCCACGGAGCCTCCATCTCCCGAGCAAGGCAAGCACACGCGGAGCCTTCCCTGAGGGCCGTGCAGTGACTAGGCAAATGAGGAGAGGAGTGCCCCTGAGAGAGCATGGCCAAGCCTGGTGCTCAGCAAGGGGGAACCGAGATCTAGAACTAGCCACGGTCAAGGTCAATGAAAGTACGTCACACACAGACCACCCAAAACTGGACAAAGAGCTCCAGGGTCAGAAATGCAAGCACCTGGAAATGCTGTCACCGATGTGTTAGGGGCCACATCACAGGTCCGTGAAGGCCAGGATGGCACGGGGGGTGTGTGGAGACAGGGCAACCAAGGGTTCTCCAGCCTAACAAACGCCTCCTGCACCGGCCAGACAGGACACCTGCGCAGACAACTGCCATCACATACGGGGTAGCCATGCCGTGGAAAGAGGTAAACAACAGAGGAATATGATCAAAGCACCAGAAAACATTAATTTCCATTAAAGAATTCTAAGCCCAGTTAAAATATGCTTCAAAATGGAGGCAAGAGGGCAGCCTGGGTGGCTCAGCAGTTTAGCACCACCTTCAGCCCAGGGTATGATCCTGGAGACCCGGGATCGAGTCCTATGTCAGGCTCCCTGCGTGGAACCTGCTTCTCCCTCTGCCTGTGTCTCTGCCTCTGTCTCTGTGCCTCTCATGAATAATAAAACACACACACACACACACACACACACACACACACAAAAACAGAGGCAAGAAGAGAGGTCCTTTTCAGACAAACCAGAGAACTTGTCACCAACAGGAGACACTGTCTTGAGGTAGGAAATGGTTCCTCGGTGGGAGCAGGGGGTTCGGGGGCCAATGAGGAACACGAGGGAAGGGGAAATGGGTTACCCAGACCAGAATGGCGACCGCACACTAGCTGCCCTGTGGGGCTCTGTGCAGGCAGAAGAAACCACACGCCAGCAGGGTAGGGGCAGGTGAGACAAAGGTAAAATGGCAGAGGTCTCTGAGGGCCTCACATCGGCAGGAAGGTCTAGGCCACATCAGGGTCTCTGGGGTCATGGAAATGAACTCTGTCTTGGTCTGAGTGGTGGATACGTTCAGGTCACAAACAATTCCCAGAGCCACGCACCTGTATCTGTGCACTTTCCCCTATTAGGCTTCAACAAAAGTCAGTAAAAATAACAAGTAAAATTCCCTATTTCTCAGTCAACATACTTTCAGAAAATGCACAGGTCACAGGAGTAATTGAGTAGAAATTTCAAAGTATTTCAAAGTGAAAGTCAAAAAAATGTAAAGAAGCCAAACACATACAATCCAGGCAAGGATGAACAGAGGGGTGCCCCAATCCCATAACACAAATCCCACCCATCTTACAAAACAGACTAAGTCCAAAGGAAAATAAAGGAAACAACAGAGAACATAGCTGAGAACAAATGTAAAGTGCAGATAAACACTACTTCTCTGAGAATGCTGATAAAAAAAATAAAACGAGGAAGATTGTTAAAGAATAAAGAGAAACTGCAGCAACTATTACTTTGATGAGAAAGGGACATCGCTACAGATCTAAGACTCTGAAAATACAGAATACCGCAGGCACGCTGATGAGACATTTGAAAATCTGGATAAAGTACACAAACTCCTAAAGAAAGACCACTCACGCTGACCCAAGAATTAGGAACTCTGAAGACTCCATATCTAATTAAAAATGTAAAACCTGAGAGGCCTGGGTGGTTCAGTGGTTGAGTGTCTGCCTTCAGACCAGGGCGTGACCCCGAGGTCCTGGGATTGAGTCCCACATCGGGCTCCCTGCGTGGAGCCTGCTTCTCCCTTTGCCTGTGTCTCTGCCTCTCTCTCTCTCTCTCTGTCTCTCAGGGATAAATACATAAGATCTTTTTTAAAACAAATTAAAACCCTAGTTAAAAACTTCCCCACAAAAAAAAAAAAAATTTCCCCACAAAAAGCCTTCTAGGATCAAATAGTGCCACCCATGAATTCTAGCATACATTCTCTGAATAACGCCCCCCCCCCCAAAAAAAAACTAGAGAAAATAAAAATGAAAGAATTTCCAACTCCTTTTAAGCCAGTGAAAACCCGACTCACCAAAACTTGAAGAGAGTATCTATAAGAAGAGTTACAGATTGGTTCTCATATGAACACAGGCACAAAACCCCTCAATCCCTCATGCACATGTAGGCTATACTGCATCACAACCAAGTTGTAGTGTTTAAAATTTGACTGTGGGTATAGGGACACCAGGATGGCTCAGTTGGTTGAACATCTGACTCTGGATTCAGCTCAGGTCATGATCTTAAGTGGAGCCTGCTTGAGATTCTCTCTCCCTCCCCCCTCCTTCCCCTCCTCCCGGCTTACATGCACATACATGCTCTCTTTCAGTCTCTCTAAAAGGGACCCGGACCTACTGGCCCCTCCAGGGCCATGCTCTCTTTCAGTCTCTCTAAAAGGTAAATAAACAAAATCTTCAAAAAAAGAGAATTCTACCTTGGGTTTTTTTTTTTTAAAGATTTTATTTATTTATTCATTCATGAAAGAGCAAGAGAGAGGCAGAGACCCAGGCAGAGGGAGAAGCAGGCTCCATGCAGGGAGCCCGACGTGGGACTCGATCCCGGATCTCCAGGATCAGGCCCTGGGTAGAAGGCAGCACTAAACCACTGAGCCACTCGAGGATCCCCTGCTCTGGGTTTAAAATTCTAAAAATAAATACAATTCACTACATCAACAAAATACAGTAAAAAAAATCAAATGACAACCCTGATATTTACAGAAAAACCATCTGATAGAATCCAACATGGCTCCTGATAAAAACCCTTTAGCAAGAAAGCCAGGGTACCACGAATACGTCATGGTGAACCACTGGAAGCTTGACCCTGAAGTCACAAAGTGACAAAGGACACCACCATCACCACTGTGTCTCCTCGTAGCCTGTGCAAGGAGGAAAAGGTGGCAGAGAGAAAGAAAGGGAGGAATGACACAGAGATTGAACATTTGGAGAGGACATGGTTGTGCAGAGAGAGACTCTAGGAAAAGCTCCAGATCAGCCAACAGTGTTATCAAATGAAAACAAGGAGACTAGATAAAAGCTAATAAACAAAATCTACTGATTTTTATATACCAGCAATAAGCACAACAGAGATGACATCTTAAGAGGTGAGCAAGGTATCACCCCAAATCATCGGGGCCCAAGGATGAAGCTAACAGGGCGCAGCCTCAGTGCAGAAAATCACCACTGGAACCAGAGCACAGCTAAGTACACGGAGGGGCACCATGCTTGTGGACTAGAGAGTCCACGCTGCAGAGACGTCAGCTTTTTTTTTTTTTTTTTTTTTTTTGAGACGTCAGCTTTATCTACGTTACTGATTAAGCACCAACCCAACAGGACCTAGTATGTGTGGAAACTGACAAGTTGGTTCCAAAAGTTACATGGCACGTGCAGCAAACAGCACCCGATCTCAGTGACTCATGGAGGACACCCGTTTCCCGTCTGCACATGGATGGCCTCCGCTCGGGGCACAGCAGCTCTGCTTTGCTGGGTCACCAGTATCCACTTGGCAGAGTGGGAGGCTTTCCAGTAGAATGTTTTGGGGCCAGGCCTGCAGTGGCGTTGCTCCTGGAAGCAGGGGGGAGGCTGAGTCTAGCTGGAGGCCAGCAGGCCAAGGAAAGCTCCCAGCCAGACCAGTCTGCTGTTCTAGTGGCTGGTGTCTGTTTTTCTCCCCCCTACACAGAAAGGTCACCCTCCCAAATGCCCCCTCTCTGAGTTTACGCCAAACCCAGGTCCTCGATGGCATGTGGTCTTATCCTCCTGGTCCTGGTCCCACCGTGAGCAACCTCTGACCTGGGGCAGGACAAGTGAGTCCACTGCTCAGAGGACTCACTGGGGTCCGGGGGAGACCAGAGAGCATTGGTTCTGCCGCTGTGGGTTGTTCCTCCCCCACATCTCCCCAGGGCCCTAAGTGAAGTGGGCACGAGGAAGAGTACCCCAACCACACATGGCCCCCAGGCCCACCTCCTCACACATGGGACCCGGACCTACTGGCCCCTCCAGGGCTCAGGGCCTCCCCACTGTAGCCATCCTTCCCCATCTCCAGCCTACATGCAACCCCCTTGTTGTCCACACATCCTTCTGCTCTGCTCTTGGCTTTTGCCAGAGGCTCTGTCCGCAGACGGGGATGCTTCCCAGGCCCCGTAGGCTCCTCGTACCACCTGATAGATAAGGCAGTAGACCGTACTGAGTGTGAAACAGTAACGGCCCTTTTCAATGACAAACAAATGAACAAATACAAGTGGTGCCCTGTCTGCAGAGCAAAGGGGCAGGTGTGGGCAGCTCTTGTACTGCAGGTCCCAGGAAATCAGCTTAGCCTATTACAGTGTGTTTGGTTTTAACAACAAAAATCCCATTCAGAATAGAAACCATCAGGGGTGCTGCATTTAGCAAGGATATGTATTGTTTTGTGAAAGTGATTTCCCACATGTGCACACACGGATGCATTTGCGTGCAAATCCACACACACAGTGCCATGATCTCAAGTGTCCTTCCTGCTATAGGCCAGAGAAGCCATGTGTGCGTGGTCACACACAGCCGTAGGCAGAGACCTAAAGGCAGTGGGTGAGGGAGCAGTGGCAGGTCAGAGTCGCTGGCCAGGGGACCAGGTGTCTCCCAGAGGCCAGGCCACAGAGCCACGGCATGAGGGGACACAGGTTTTCCTCCTGGAAAGCTGCGATACATGCCCACGTCTGCAGATCCCTGTGACTGCAGGTGAGAAGAATTTCGAGGAAGCAGGGGAGAAAGCAGGGAGAATGGCTCTCAGGCGTCGTGGTGGTGGGCACTCATGCGGGCCCGTGGGGCACAGAGGAGCCAAGCCCTAGGGAGACTGCGGGAAGGAACAGTTAGGAACAGTGTCGGTGCCCTGAGCAACTTCACTCACATGCACAGAGAACAAAAGAATACTTTTCTCAAGCATCTGTGGAACATTAACAATTACCACGTACCAAGCCACAACAAAAGTCCTGACAATTAAAAAAAGAAACCATATGGCCATATTCTCTGGTCACAAAGACATAAGACTAAAAATTTTCCACAGAGACAATAGAGGAGATAAAATCTAACCTCTCAGACATTAAGGAACATTTCTCCTGAATAATTCTTGAGTTGAAAAATTAAGTCACAAGAAAGATTAAAGACTATTTAGAAATGATAAAAAAAAAAAAAAAGATGCTTGAAGTGACGTAGAAGAGCAGCAAACAGAAGGAAACAGACCATCCTAAATACACTTATTAGAAGAGGAAACGAATGACCTGAGTGTAGGGCCCAGGAGGGCAGGGAAAGGCCAGGGGCGCCCCCCTCAAGGGCAAGCCTGACCAGCTACGCCAGCCAGCAGAACCTGGCTCTGTGGCCAAGGGGTTAAGCTGATACATTTAAGGGAAATAAAGCGCTTCCTATTAAGTTTAAACACTTAAATCTGTGCCCTTATTTTTCCACTCCTAGCAATTTATGCTACAGAAATATTCTTACACGTATGCAGAGACGTGGTAAAAAAATAAAATAAAAGGTTCGCTGTGAGATGGAAACAGTGAAAACCTACCCCCTCCAACCCCCCGGAAAACACTGAAATACTATGCAGTCTTTTCAGGGAGTGCGAGTGTGCCAAAAATACCAAGTCAACTGAGAAAACAGCATTTTGTAAAAAGATAAGTCACAGTAACACACAGAGCAGGAACTATACTCGCTTGCTGACATCTGTGGGAAACAGGATTTGGGCAACTTTCACATTCTCCATTATGATTTTGTCTCATTTAGATCTTGTGTGACTTTGTGTTATGTTCTAATCAGTAAAAACAACCGTTAAAGATTAAAACAACCGATCAAGTAAGTATCTTAGAACCTAAGTATAAAGAGAATAATCATTTGTGACTAAGTTCAAACCAAGCTGGTTAAACTGGTGTATTTCACAGAGATGACAAACGACCTGTATTCAGCCTCCTGCAACAGTGACCACCGTTAAACCTCCCCTCACCTTCGTGAGGAGCTAGTCTTGTGCTGAAGAAACCTATACAACTCATCTTCATTTCCTGGACACATACAGCAAACGACGCAGGGGCCAACCTATGGTCAGGAGTTACCTGTACGAGGGTTCAAAACTGAACCGAAACTTGTACTTTACTCAGAAATCTTGTAAGATCCTCTAGTTGATCTCACAATATGAAAGAAAATCTCAGACACCCCAAATGACTACAAATGACTACAAATTGAATGTCGAATTAAAAAACAACACTAACATTCAGATAATACATATTTCAACTTACATGTTTTGAAAGTAAAAGCGTGCGACAAGGGACTTTACAAATCAAGCACTCATCTTTTCCACCTACAAAAGAAAAGCAAACTTTACTGTATTATAGTGAGTAGTGATTTTTTTTTTAAGATTTTATTTATTTATTCATGAGAGACAGAGAGACAGAAAGAGAGAGAGATGCAGAGACCCAGGCAGAGGGAGAAGCAGCTCCTTGCAGGGACCCCGACGTGGAACTTGATCTGGGACCCCGGGGTCACGCCCTGGGCTGAAGGCAGATGCCCAACTGCTGAGCCGCCTGGGGACCCTGTGAGTAGTGCTTCTGAATGTGTACCATTGCAGCTTAAAATCACGGTATTTCTTCAAAAACATACAGGCTCATAGCACTTAACATTTTCCACGTTCAGAGAGTAAGGCCGTGCATGTGCACAGAGTTGAAGAGATTCCTTCAACTAATAATCCATTTTCCCCTGTTTTCCCAAGATGCTCCGAAATAGTATGAAGATCAGCAATCCTCAAACTCAAATGTACTGCAGAATTTCGTACAATTAGGCTTTGTAATGATATCCTAATTTAAAATTTTTAGCTATTCAAAATGAAAACAGGTCCTTTCACCCTGTCCCGAGATGAAGCACAAGTTTTGTTCCGCCCCCGGGGACTTACCTCTGCAGCAGGAGACAGCTCACTGGGAAAGAGCTTTGGGAGTGTGTGCTGAGCTCCTGCTGCCCAAGGGCCCTGTGCCAACACCGCCCACCTGCTCTTCTGGGCGGCTCTGCACATCCCGCTCCCCAGGGCACTCCCGTCACCCCCTGGAAAACCCGCTCCCTGCATCTCCTCGCCTGCCCCCACCTGGCACCAGAGCAGCCCTCGCTGCGTCCCGGGAGAACTCAGACTCCAGTGGGGGCTGCAGGGCTCTCGACCTGTGCTCCTCCCCAGCCGCACACGTCTGAGCTCTGCTGTCTCACGAGCGAGCCCGGGTCCCCGAGCAGCCAGCAGCCCTAGGTTCCTTGCCCTTCCCGGCGGCACACCTGGCCCAGCCCAGGCCCCCAGCCCAGCCCCCCTCCCCCCGCCCTTCCTCTGGCCCAGGGTGGCTGAGAACAAGAACCAGGAAGAACAGCCTCCTCGCTGAGACGTGCCTTCACAGACGTGGACTCCAGGATCCCGGCGCTGAACCCGCCACGCCGCTGGGCAACCCCCACTTTCCTGGGTGTCGCCCACCAGCCCCGTGGGGGCGATCAAACAAGCCCTCGCCTCATCTGAGGACACAGGCGGGATCTTCCTCCGTTTCCCGCCTCTCCGCCACTTCCCACAGAAGGACCCACTCGGCTCTGCCCCGCCCCCACAGCCCGTGGGACGAGGTCCTCGTGGAGAAGGAGGGGCGCCCCGCCCCCACAGCCTCAGGCGGCCCCTTTCCATCTTGCCTGCGACACCGCCCGTGGCCTCTCCTGCAGCTCCCACCCTGGGAGCGGGGTCCGCCTGCAGGCTCTGCTCGCCCGGAGCCGGAGCCCGGAGCCCGGAGCCCGGAGCCCGGAGCGGGCGGCCTGGGGTACCAGCCGGCCCTAAAGCCCAGCAGCTGCGTCGGGGGCCGGGAAGCGAGAGACGTGAGCGAGGGTCGGCGCTCGCGAACCCACGGAACACGGAGCACGAGCGCTGACAGCCGGCGGGAGGGGCCCAGACGAGCGCGACGGCTCCGCGCAGACAGACGGCGGACGGACGGCCGCGGAGGGGTAGAGGCCGGCCGCGAGCGCCAGGGGCCAGGGACCGCCGCCCCCGCCCAGCTGGCCCGGTGCCGCCCCGACGCGCTCGCCCCGCCCCCCCGCCCCGGGGCAGCACCTGCAGCCTGCGCCCCGGCCCCGGCCCCGGCCCCGAGGGAGCGGCCTCTCGAGCGCACCGGCCTTGCCTGACAGCCCCGCGGCCAGGTCCCCCGCGGCCACCGCCTGCGCCGAGCTCGGGCCCTGCCCGCGCCCCCGACCGCAGCGCCCGCGTCCAGCCTGCCCCGCGGCCCCCGGGGACCTGGCGCCACGCCCGGGCCGCCCCGACACGCGCACCTCAGGTCGCCGCAGGCCGCAGCGGGGCCGACGGTCCGGGCCGCGAGAAGGGCCGCGCGTTCACGCACCTTTTTCCTTCCTTCAGACCCTACTTATTCGTCCCTGAGAGACACGGAGGGGAGCGGCAGCCCCGCGGGGACCCCCGCCCCCGCCCCGCCCCGGCCCGCGGCGCCCTCACCTTTGCGGAGGCAGACGTCGCAGTACACGTGGCCGCAGTTGGTCAGGCTGAAGCGCGACGCGCGGGGCGGCGGCTGGAAGCAGCGGTTGCAGAACACCCAGCCGGCCATGGCGCCCCCGCCCCGCCGCCTCAGGCCCCGCCGCCTCAGGCCCCGCCGCCCGGAAGCGGCCCCCGGGCCTCTGCACCTGCGCAGACCCCGCGGGGCCCCGCGCCTGCGCAGGAGACGGCGCCGCTCCCGCCAAAACCCGGCTGGGAGACCCCGAGCGCGGCGGGAGGAGCGTGGCCCGGGGCGCAGGGGGCGCGCACGGCCGCCCGGGCCCCTCGCCCGTCACCGTCACCGCAGGCCTCGCTGTTCCGTCGGGGCCGCCGTGCGGCGGGTGAGGCCGCGGCCACGGGGTCGACGCCCCCGCGGGGGCCCACGTGCGCGCACCGGGAAGGCGCGGGCGCGGGCGCGGGGCGGGTGCGGCCCTGGCGGCTCCGGAGGGCTCGGCGCGGGCAGGACGGTGGTGGCGGCGGGACGCGGTGCGGGCGCCGGGCGGCCTGGGGAGGGGGACGCGGGGCTGACCCCAGACGCCGCGGGTCCTGGGCACACGGGGTGGCGGAGCCCGGAGGACCCCGCAGGCCCGGCGGGGCGGGGGACGGGGCGGGCGGGGGACAGACCAGGCGGGGGACGGGCCTGGACCGGGGCGGGGGACAGAGGGGGGACGTGCCTGGATGGGGCAGGCGGTGCATGGGCCTGGACGGGGCCAGAGGACGGTGGGCAGGCCTGAACCGGGAAGGCTGGGAGGGGGACGGACCTGGACAGGGCGGCGGGCGGTGCATGTGCCTGGATGGGGCGGACGGGAGGGGGACGGGCCTGGACCGGGAAGGCTGGGAGGGGGATGGGCCTGGACAGGGATAGGCCTGGACAGGGCGGCGGGCGGTGGATGGGCCTGGACCAGGAAGGGTGGGAGGAGGATAGGCTTGGACAGGGACAGGCCAGGGCGGGCCTGGACGGCTGGGCAGGCGGTGGATGGGCCTGGACAGGGACGGGCCTGGACGCGGCGGGCAGGAGGGGGATGGGCCTGGACGGGGCAGTGGACAGACCAAGAGGGCGGGCAGGGGATGGGCCTGGAGGGGAACGGGCCTGGACCTGGGCAGGCAGGCAGTGGATGGGCCTGGACCAGGGCGGTGGACAGACCCGGAGGGCGGGTGGGAGACGGACTTGGACGGGGCAGGGGACAGACCAGGCGGGCAGGGCAGCGGCGGGGTGGCCAATGCGCAGGTGGCGGGGGTCTGGACAGTTGGCGGTCGTGCCGGGAAATGAAAAAGCAGAGACTTGGCCAGTGCTTGGCGATTGGAGCCCTTGGTTGTGCGCAGTGTTGGTGGAGCCCCGACCGCGCGGCTCTGAGTGATCTGTGCCTGCCGTGCCAGGCACTTGGCTTCCAGGGCTGCAGGTCGGGAAAGCAGTGTAGCCGTCTCCCTGATGTCCTACTGTTTACAGACTGGCAAGTATTCTTGGTGTTCTGGGTTAAGTATATGTCACTGGGGTTAATTTCGCCCTTCTAAAAAAAAAACCCTTTTTAACGTGGCAACTGGAAAACCTGAAATTTACATACACAGCTTAGGTTTTGTCTATTGGATCCCATCTGTTCCAGGTTAAAATAAGAACCGGATGATGTGCTTATTCCACCAAGCTCAGAGACCACTTTCTAAAGTCATATCTTATCAGTGTAACATTGATTTCAGTCTCTGGTCATCTTTGAAGTCGTAAAAGCAGCACATGGTTGTGAATGTATTTTGATTTATTAACTCAGACATTCTACAAATTAGCAGGTAGCTGTTTGTATTAACATTTTAAACGAGTTTCTTAGCTATAAAGAAGTTTTTAAGGGATTTCATTTGGAAAATTCCGATTGCAATAAAGATTAATGTTTGTGCAAATGCCCACCATAAAACATTGCTATTTGTATCTTCACTGATCATCCGAAAATTTTCTTCACGGTCCTGTGTGGGAGAGAAATAGGCAGGTTTAGTTTCTTCAAGTATTTAACTGTATGGGTTTGAGGGGAAGGTGCTGTACACGTTGAAGATATTTACTGTTTCCCGTTTCATACACCAAAGTGCAGTATCTGATTTTCTAAGCCAGGTGTGTTGTCAGCTAAAGACAAGGATTAAGAATCAACTTTACAAAACATATGGTTTTTTTTTTTTTTGTATTTTGATATAAAATACCAGTATTTGCTCTATTATCTCGTACATTTTATGTCTTACCACTGAGCAAACGACCACCGGCCGATAGTGATCGATTCTCAGAATTGGTGTCCTGACTGAACCTTAAGCTGGACACTGTACCAAGCACACCTGTCCTCTTATTTCTCATGTAAGGAAACCAGAGTCTGGAGACAACACAAGGTGAGCATGGGAGCAGATTTGACCCCATGTCTGACCAGAGTCCAGTGAGCACGGTGACCTGGAAAACACAGGGTCACGAGAACAAAACTGTGATCTAGAGAGTGGGCTGAGCCCCTTCCTATGTGTGGGGTGCGTTTGGGGGCATTTATCCATTCGCTCTGTCAATGAGCCAAAGTCCCTTTTCCTAGAGCAGCTCACAGCCTGGCAGAGAGGGAAAGATTGCGCTTTCCTTCACCCTGCGTGTCCCCACAGTGCTAGCTCAGACCAACGGCCGAGGAACAGGCACTTTATTCTTTCCATGCTTTGGGGGCTTTGTCTCCAGAATTTCGTTCCTGGCAGGAAGAGATAAAACAAGCTGAATAGGCAAACTGACCCTTTGATAGTTCTGTTCTTTGACTATTTGCTCAATTTGCTCAATTAGATGTTCCAGCTTAAAGCTAACTTCATTAACTTTGTCCTTTGCTTGAGCAATGGCCGCATCAAGGTCATGTTGTCCAACTCGAATCTCTAAGTGGATCCGCTGTACAAATAGTGAAAGGGAAGAAACGTTCTTCAAACCGCTGCACTCTGCGTTTCCCTTGTCCTGTCCCCCGCCCCTGGTCCTGTGTCTCTCACCCCCTCTTCGAGACCTCTCACGGCCCACCTCCCCCCTGCTGTACTCAGTAGCCTTTCTTTGTAAGAATAGTGTATTAAATGATGACCCACGGCCCTGAGAGAGTACCCATGCCCTCCTGAACATCAGATTGCTACTCCATAAAGGCTTTTGCCACTCAAAGAACTTGATTATTTTCAGGAAAAAAATTTTTCTTTACATAAGACTACATTTCTGATACTAAAGTATAGATTTTCTTTGTCTGCTTTCAGCCCGTTTAGAAAATAACCAATCACCATCTGCCATATAAGAGTTTTATTTATTGGAATTCCATTGTTAATTTACCCTCCAGCCTTTGCTTGTTTTCAGGCCTGAGTAATCACAGTTCTTTTAACCTTCCCTCACGGTTCTTGTTTTTCAAGCCCTTTAATCAAGGCTGTGGCTCTCCTTTGAACCCCTTCCAAGCTCTCCAGCTCCCTCTTTGGTTGCTGCACCCAGATCTGGGCACAGGACTTTAATAAGTTTCTAGCCAGTGCGAGTGTAATGGTTCTGCATACCAATGTCATGCCTGAATAGTGCTGGTGCTCTGTTCATCAGCAGGGACGTGGGAGGCGTGTACTCACCAGCTTACTCCCACCGAAGGACACAAGCCTCGTAGAATTAGATTCCAAGCAAATGATGTGTTCGCCAGGTGAATGTGAAGTAAAATAGAATCTTCCTTGTGGGCCATATAACTTGGACAATAATACCTAGGATTGAGGATTTCCATAATTTATGGGTAGTGTTCTCTACTTTCCCTTCTTAAAAATAGATCTTCCCTATTAGTAAAAACTGCGCAGTTCCTAAAGAAGGAATGAAATGGTAGATAAACATGAAAAATAATTTAGCCCAGAGTAAGATATCCCTTATCTACTATCAGATTGGCAAAGATTTAAACAAGAGTGTCCAGGGATATATTGACAAATGCGATCTCTAAACACTGATTTGGGAATGTAAGTTGGACAACCATTTTGGAGAACAGTTCAGTATGAATTAAAAATTAAAATGCATGTAACCATTGACTCAGTGGTTCTACCTACAGGAATTTATTCTATGGAAATGCACAAGTAGACAAAACTGCATGTAAAATTATATTCAGTGTGGTGTTTTTGTAATGGTAAAGTTATATTCTTGAAATTACGTTAGTACCTTTCAATAGAGGATTGGCTAAATTTAGGCGAAGCCAAATAAAGAAATGTTGTGTGGCGAAAAAAGAGATCCTGTACTAAAGGTATCCGCGATATCTTGTGCTAGAGCAGTGTATATAGGAACTTATTTTTTATTATAAAATCATTTGTAAAAGTATACGTGTGCATGTGTGTGTGTGTGTTTATATAAGCTTAGAAGAAGATTCTGAAGAACACCAAGCTTTTAGGTGGTTATATTTATTGGGCAACTTTGACTTTCTGTTTATCTAATTTCTATATTGTTTGTCATTTTAAAAATAGGTGTAGGACTTCTAGTCTGTCATCAAGGAGTTTGGAAGTTTCTACTCTGTCCTAACAAGTAAAAAGATGAACACAATGAAAGCCAATTCTTTTTAGATCCATCAGAGAATTGAGGTCACAGGGTAAGTCACTGCCCCCTAAATTGGAAAGACAAACAAGAAAATACAAAGAATCACAACGTACCACAGCAGAAACTGTGGGTACCAGTACTGGGTTCCTTTTACCTAATAGACGATGTCCAGTTTTCAACAACAAAACAATTTCAAGGAATAAGAGATGGAAAAAAACATAGTTTGAGGAGCCAGAGCAAGCACCTGAACCGGATTCAGACATGGCAGGGAACAATCAGAGCAGGAACTTAGAGAAACTGATTACTGTGCTAAGGGCTCTCACAGAAGGAGTAGATGGCATGCAAGGACACATGGGTAATACAAGCAGAGAGATGGAAATTCTAAGAGAAATTTAAAATGCTGTTGATGAGAAACCCCGTAACAAAGAATGCCTTTGATGGGCCGACTACACTGGACATGGCTGAGGAAGGAATCTCCTAGAGTGAAGATACGGCAGTGGACATTTCTAAAACTGAAAAGCAAAGAGAGGAAAGACTGGGAAAAAAAAAAAAAAAAAAGGAACAGAAGATCCTAGACCTGTGGACAACTGTGAAAGGTGTCACATCCACATAATGGCAATTCTCGAAGAAGAATAAACACATAGAAGAACAGTGATGACAGAGTTAGTGCCACAGCTCCAGAAAGCTCAGAGGACACCAAACAGGATAGATGCCAAACCAAACTAAAAAAAGACCCGACACCGAGGCATGGCCTATTGAAACTATAGATATCAGTGATAAAACGTCTTGAAAGAAGCCAGCAGGGAAAACACAGCTACAGAGGAGCAGATGTAAGAATTACACCTGGCTTCCCTTCAGAAGCCATGCAGGTGGGGGACGCCTGGGGGACTCAGCAGTTGAGCATCTGCCCTTGGCTCAGGGCGTGACCCCGGGGTCCTGGGGTTGAGTCCCACATCGGACTCCCCGCATGGAGCCTGCTTCTCTCTCTGCCTATGTCTCTGCCTCTCTCTCTGTGTCTCCCATGAATAAATAAATAGAATCTTAAAGAAAAAAAAAAGAAACCATGCAGGCAAGAAGAGTGGAGAGAAGAGACCGACTGGCCTAGAATCCTGTAGCCTGCAAAACTGTCCTTCAAAAGCGAAGGAAAAATAAAGATTTTTCTCAAAGAAAAATGGAGGGAATGCATCACTGGTAGACCTACCTAGGAAGAGCTGTTCATTCTTCTGAGAGAAGGGAAATGATCCAGGTCAGAAAGTCAGGTCTACGTAAAGAAGGGAAGAGAATCAGAGCAGGAATAGTTGAGGGTAAAGTAAAATCTTACCTTTCTTAATTGATCTAATTGATAATGGTTTGTTCAAGTATGAGCAATGGCATATTTGATTATGTGCACCTGACATGGATGACAGCATGACAAGGGACATAGTTGCAAGTGTATTTGCCAACTCTAGGGCAGCCACTTAAAAAGAGTTTAAGATATATAATTGACACCTAAGAAAGGAGATAAAATGGAATCACAGGAAATAATTAGATTTACAAAAGATAGGAAAAGGGGAAGACAATGATAGGAACAAGGAATGAGGGCAGTGATTAGGAAATGGGGACAAACGCAGTGGATGCTCACCCAGTGATATCAGTAATCACTTTGCGTGTCGGCAACACAAATCTGGGTTGTCCACAAGAAACCCACTTTAAATACAAAGACACATAGATTAAAGATAAGGGAGAAGGTACGTACGTGGACTTTAAGCTTACAAAAAAAGCTGGTGTGCTCATAGTGACCAGACACAGTAGACTTTAGGCCAGAGAAGTTTCTTAGGGATAATTAATAGATAGTAGATAGTAGAGCATCACATGGGTGACAGGTCAATTATCCCAGAAGACGAAAGAGTCCTTAATGGGTAAGCAAATGACACAAGACAAACTGACAGGACCGCGGGGGGAGGAGGAGACTCGGCTGTGTGGTTTGGAGACTCTGATGCCCCTGTCAGGTGCGGGCAGATCCAGCCGCAGGTCAGGAAGGACATCGCTGACCTCGACCACCCCGTCGGCCAAGGGCACCTGATGGACGTGGACAGCCTACCTCATCCAACAGCCGCAGATTATGCGCAGTCTCAAGGTCACTGGGAGCTTGCGGCAAGAAGGGCCACGTTCCGGGCCACAAGGCGCTTCAACCCGTTGAAATAGCTAGGAACCCTCGCCTGTCCTTCAATAAACAATCATAACAGAAACCACACAACGTCTGTTCTCAGAACACGGTGGAATTAAAGTAGAAATCCGTAACAAAGATCCCAGAATACTGCGAGATTACACACGTGTAGAGATGAAGCACATTCCTACATAACACGTGGGTGGAGGAAGAAATCCTAGGAGCAATTTGAAAATATTGTGAACTAGAGAATCCCGGGGAGCTGGTGCAGGAGGCAGCACCCAGGGTCCGTCGGCCCACCTAGGCCACGGTCACGCCGTCAGAATCCCATCTGGTGGGACTATTGAGCTGGGGAGGCTCCGGGAGGCTCGCGGCTTGCGGGGAAGCCTTGGATGGTGAATTGTGGTTAATTTTTGTTGCATCAGCTCTTAGCACAGTAGCAGCTCCCCATCCGCACCCCAGCCACATGGCGGGCAGCCGCAAAGGGGGAGCCAGGGTGGGTGAGAAGAACCCTGTCCCCCAAACCTCGAGGACCTACACGATCGTCTGAATATTACCAGGCTTTGGGGCGTCTGGGAGGCTCCTGCCGTGAAGTGTCTGCCTTTGGCTCAGGTCTTGGGATCGAGTCCCATGTCAGGCTCCTTGTTTAGTCGGGAGCTCCCTCTCCCCCTCCCTCTGCTGCTCCCCCTCTTGTGCATGCGCCCGCGCTCTCCCAAATAAATGTCTAAAAACACCCACGTCCAGCGCTCCGCTCGGCTGGACCACAGGCTCTCTGCGGGCGGGCGGTGAGCCCCTTTCCTCAGGACCGCACGCGGTGAAAATGGCACGTTCTGGTTACCGAGTGCTTACCCGGAGGTTCTCAAAGTTTGTGGGGATACATGACACGAATTGGTAGCAAATGCAGAATTTCAGTAACAGAAGCTAAGAGGAGGAGCCTTTACCTCATCGTTGTAGGTTGTGACAGTCACAAACATCCCCAGGCCCGGAGCAGATTCGAGGAAATCCTGCCTGCGGAAGTCCCACTGCTGTGTCTTGAAAGTCCCTGTGTCAGAAACAGGACAGTTACACAGTAAGTGTAGGGGACGGTGAGGGGTGTCGGTGGGCTGCCGCGAGGAGGGCACGGCCGGGCTCCGCACGGTGGGGTCGTCCGTGTCTGCCCGAGGCCCGGGGTGGCCCGGGAGGTCTTGAAAACGTGCTCCGAGGAGGCAGCTTTGTGCCGTCCCCGAGTCAACTGATCACACGTGACGAGCTCCTTGCGCGGCCGCGGGGCGTGGGAGGAGCCGAGGACAGTGAGCCCACGGCTGCTTCCACGGAGCCTTTGCGCTGACACGCGGGCAGCGGGAGGTGTTACCTCGGTGACGGAAGTCAGGGCCCGGGCTCTGGGGCGCTTGGGATGCTGCTCGGACTTCGGTGCAGGCCCCGGGAGTACGGGAGGGCAGGCGCGGGGAGGCGCCCGTGCTAGGGGCACCCTGCCCATACGTGTGCGTGGGACCGCCCACGCCGTCCGGTGCTGCTGGTGGGCCAAGGTCCCTAAGGCTTGCCACAGAGGGAAGGACCCCGCTTCGTGGGCCCTACTCTACGTTCCCCCACGGATATTCTAGAGGCGGTGAGCAGGGCAGAGGGAGGCTGCTCACCTGGGGCTCAATCCCGTGACCCCAAGATCACGACCTGACCCGAAACCAAGAGTCCCACGTCCAACCGACAGGCGTCCCCCAGACACATCCTTATGACAACTCTACCTGTGGTGCAACCCAGACACAGGAAAGGTGATTTGCCCAAAGTCACACACACAGCAAGTGGCAGGGTCAGGACCTTCCCCTCTTCCACTTAACGCTGTCTCTGCGGGGCGCCACGGCCCATGGCAGTGCGTAGGTCCTGGGGCGGGGGCCCGTGGGGTGGGCTGCAGGGGGGCGGGCCGGGGGGCAGCGGGGCCAGGTCGCGGGGCGCCTGCATGCTCCCCGTAAGGCTTTGGGGGAGGCGCGGTCACTGCGAAATGTGCTGTGTGGGGAAAATTAAGGACCAGGAGCAGAAGCAGGGAAACCGGGTGCCTCAGCCCAGGTGGGAGGCGGAATCCCAGGTAAAGTCTTGCAGCTAGTGGCTACAGACGCGGGTCAGAGTCCACGCAGGCTGGTTCCGGAGCCCAGAGCCACAGGCCAGGCCCAGGGCCTCCGGTCACTGTGGGCGCTAGGGGCAAGGTGGGCCCTACGCAGTGAGGCGGTCAGGGTGGGGGGTACCTAAAGAGGCCGTTTCCTGGGCCCCCTAGCCCTGCCTGCACCTGGTCCAAGGATCTCTTGGGTGGTCCTGGGCCTTTGTCCCTGCAGATGGTGAAACAGGATAGTGTATGTTCTATGCTGTTAGAGGCAGGGGTGGGGGGCTCAGCAGGCCAAGTGTCTGCCTTGGGTCTGCCTTGGTCGCGGTCCTGGTCCTGAGGTCATGGCCCTGGGGTCCTGGAGTTCTGGGGTCATGGGGTCGAGCCCCGCAGCCTTAGCCCCACATCACCATCCTGGCTTCCTGTTCCACGGCCAGTCTGCCGCTTCTCCCTTCTTTTAAAAAAGTCTGGTTGATGATTCTGGAAAAGACAGTGTGAGTCCATCCACCCTCTCTCTCTTGCTAATCATGACTAAGGACCTTGGGCAAAATGTGAGAGCAACCACCAGGAGGCTCTGAAAGGCGGGGAACAGGTGACGGGCTGGGGTTGCGTCTGTCCCCCTCCCTCCCAGAGCCTGGGTGCTGGGCACTCTGCAGACCCCAGACCCAGACTGGGAGGGACAGGGGGATGGAGGGATGGAGTGGGGACTCCTCCAGTCACAGGGTCTGCACCAGGGGTCCTGCAGGACACGGGAGGGAGGAGGAGGAGGCAGCGGGGGGGGGGGGGCCCGCCAAGTCCATGCACAGCCCCAGGCAGCCTGCGGGGCCAGCGGCATCCCCACCCGGGACAGCCCTGGATCCGTCCCATGGGAAGAACACCCAGGCCCTAGGTGGGCCAGGATCTCGGAACCGAACACTGCTCACCTAAACACGGAACCACAGCTATTTCCCTACAAAATGGGGCTTATTCGGGAGCTGCAGAGAACAAAACCACAGATGAGTCTGCAGAACAAAGAAGGGGAGGGGGCTAGGGGGCGGCGGCGGAGGGTGTGTGGGTTAAACTGAGCAGGAATTGCGGTGGCTTCTCATCGGCTGGGCCAGCTGGGCCAGGATCATCTCCCATTGGCCGGGATGGGGCCATCTCCTATTGGCCGGACTGTTGTTGGGGGAGGAGGAAACCGTCCTTCTCCTGCTGGGATAGTAAAGTGGTCGCTAAGGTGACATCCAGGTGCAGGCGCAGCTCCTGTTGGGTCTGCAGGTGGCCGGGAGTGGTCGGGCCCGGAGCTCCCTGCCTGCAGACCCCATTGTAAACGAAGTTTCCTTTTACTAATTTTTACAAAACAAAAAAATATATATGGAAAGTGGAGAGAAACCACACATCACTAATGGGAACAACAGTTTGAATGGCAGCACATTTCCCATCAGACACGTAGAGACCAGGGCTCCTGCGGGGCTCAGTGGTTGAGCATCTGCCTCCAGCTCAGGTCGTGATCCTGGGTTCTGGGGTTGTGTCCTGCATCGGGCTCCCTGCAGGGAGTCTGCTTCTCCCTCTGCCTGTGTCTCTGCCTCTCTCATGAATAAGTAAAATCTTTTTCTTTTTTAAAGATTTTATTTATTTATTCATGAGAGACACAGAGAGAGAGAGAGGCAGAGGGAGAAGCAGGCTCTATGCAGGGAGCCCGACATGGGACTTGATCCCGGGTCTCCAGGATCAGGCCCTGGGCTGAAGGCGGTGGTAAACCGCTGAGCCACCTGGGCTGCCCGAATAAGTAAAATCTTAAAAAAAAAAAAAAAAAAATGCGGAGACCAGAAAAAATTTTGACAAAAGAATTGTGAAGCAACACTATATCCATGAAACATATCCTTCAAAATGAAGGCAGAATGTTCTTAGGTCAAGGAAAACTAAGAATTTTTCACCAGAACAGCTGCTTTAAAATAATTGCTTAAAGGAAGTTCTTCAAAGAACTTCCAAGAAAATGATAAATCTGCAGCACCAGGAATGAAGAGGAAATAGTGGAAAGAGTAACTAGGGAAACAACAATAGACCGTTTTCTATTCTTGAAGTTGACAGTTGAAAACAATGTATATAATATTGTCTGGTGTGGTTCTCCAAGTTTTTAGAGGTTGTACTTATGACAACTAAAAGGGGTGAGCAGGGCAAAGACACGTGGTCATGAGGTTTCTACGTTCCTCTTGAAATGACAAGCTGTGGACCCGTGTAGACCGTGATGAGTATGTGTATTGTAATCCCTACAGCAACCACTAATAACTATACAAAGACGTATAGTGAAAAATCCTATAGATAAGCAAAAATAGGGTATTATAAAACATTCACCCGACCCACAGGAAGGTAGGAAATGAAAAATGGGAACAAAAAGCAGAGAGAGGGAGCAAAAAAAAAAAAAAAAAAAAAACAGTAAGATATAGCAGACCTAAATCCTGACAATATACATTCCATGCAACAGTTATATTACATGTAAGTGCTCTAAACACAGATTAGACAAAGAATGTCAGGATGGATTTTTTTTTTTTGATGAGTGTACAAGAAGGTCACCGCCGATGTGATGCTGTAGGTAGGTTATAAACTGGTGCACCATTCTGACGTTCATGAAAGAAAGCTTGAGCGTCTGTAAGAATCAGATAAGCAGACTTCAGCGCGATGAGAATTACGGAGGACAAAGAGGGACATTGGTGCCATCACTCAGAAGACAACCACCCTACAGGCATAAACGGAGCTTGAAACCACGGGAAATGGGCAGCCCCGGTGGCTCGGCGGTTTAGCCCAACTTCAGTCCAGGGCCTGATCCGGGATCGAGTCCCACGTCAGGCTCCCTGCATGGGGCCTGCTTCTCCCTTTGCCTGTGTCTCTGCCGCGCTCTCTCTCCCTGTCTTTCTCTCTCGCTCTGTCTCATGAATATCTTTTAAGAAAGAAAAAAAAGAAAGAAAAGAAAAGAAAAAAGAAAAGAAAGAAAACGGGAGTAAACCGATGGGAAGGAGAGGCAGGCAGATGCACACTGCGGGGCCTGCGCTGACGTCGCAGAGCGCACCCGCCCCCCCGCAGGAGCCGGACAGGAACGCCCCTGACCTGGTGCGGCACCTCCGGCAGGCGTGTGAGCCTCACTCCGCGGCCCTCCCTCCGGCCACCTGGTGTCCCCCACCTGTGAAACACGCCAGGTCTTGGTCTGGCCCCTGCCAGCCCCGAGCCGCGCGTCCCCCCGCTCTGCGTCCCCGCCCGGTGTCCCAACCCCTGTGCAGCTGGCCCCTGCTGCCCTGCCTCTTGTTGGGCTGGTTGGGGTGCCCCCCACCTCTGCGGGACTCGGTGGTGACGTGGCTCTTCCCGCCGTGCGCACCCTGGGCTATTCCTGGCAGCCAGGCGGCCCGGCCCGTCTGCATCCTGTAGGGTGTCGGAGCCCGGGTCGGGGGACACCGTGTCCTCTGTCCTGGGCCCCCTGGTGTTGGGAATGAGCGAGCGTCCCGCGGCACACGCTCAACCACCAGGTGAAGGAGTGGGTGCCGCTCGGGCCCGCCGGTAAAACGCCAGTGCTCGGGGCGCGCTGCCGGGGTCGCAGGATGGGCCAGCGTGGGTTCTGCCGCCCCAGCTCGTCCCCCCGCCAGCACCCAGCCCCGGCCCGAGGGGAGGGGACGCGCTGTCGTGCCTGGACTCTGCCACCAGATGGCAGTGCAGAAGCGCTGCTCAGCGCCAGCCCCAAGGCCACCCTGGCCTGCAGCACAGGTGTCGCCGGGAGCAGGGAGCTGGGGCGGGGGCTGTCCCCGTGGGCGCAGCCGGCGAATGGAGGGCAGGGGCTTCACGCCCTACGTTGTCTGATGTGGGACGTGGCCGGTGGTCAGCGCCGTGCAAACGCCTGGCCGGTTACCTGTGACCTCGTCCCGGGCCCTCCCCAAGCAGAGTCCCCGGGGCCCTGCGGAGCCCACGCCCCAGGCACCCGGGGGCCGCCCCCGCCTTCCCTGCCCCGAGCTGGGCTGACGTGCTAGGCGGCTCTGAGGGTCAGGGCCGAGCCAGCCTGACTTCGAGCCTCGGCCGCCTCGCCACAGCGACACCCCCACCCCGCAGCCTTGGCGGGGTGCCTGGCCTGGTGTGTGCGTGTGCATGTGCGTGTGCTCAGCTGCCCAGCCGTGGCCGGCGAGAGCTTCCCGCCAACCGTGCTGCGCCGCGCCCTTGTGATTGCTGGTCTCCGGGAGCGCGTGAGCCCCGCGTGGCTCAGCCAGTCATCACGGCCGAGCCAGCGCGGCCAAAACGTCGGCGTCCCGATGCCACCCGGCCCCCGAAGGTGACTGGCCCCTGACCTGTGAGGACACAGGCGTGTGCGCCCTGGGCCAGCTTCTCCCGCCGGCACGCGGGCATCTGCGCGGGGAGCACCAGGTACAGGCCAGGCGTCGTCGCGGGGGCACAGCAGGGGCACTGGCACAGGTGGCCCCGGACGTCTGCGTGCTGGCGTGTGGCCGTCACGGAAGGTGCCGCCGTGAGGACTGAGGGGCGAGCGCGGCCGCGTCTGTGCCGGGAGTTCTGTGCCCAGGGGACCGCAGGTCAGCGGTTTTGAGCGGATCCGAGGCCTGGGTGCAAGGGCTCCGCACCTGCTCCCTCACCTGGGCGCAGCGGCCTCCGGCGGCAGGGCTGGCGCCTCGCTGGGCTCTGCTGTTCTCCCACCGACGAGTGGAGGCCAGTCCTTTCCCTCTATTCCTGGCGCTTCGGGCCTCTCCTCCTAAGACGTGTCTGTTGACAGGGGGCTCCGGGGGTGACGCGTGTGCCTTGGGCTCAGGTCCTGGGATCAGGTCCAGCGTGTGGCTCCTCAGTGGGGAGCCTGCTTCTCCCTCTGCCCCCTCCCCCTGCTTGTGCGGGCTCTCTCTCGCTCTCGCTCTTGCTCTTGCTCTCTCTGTCTTAGATGAATAAATAAAATCTTGAAAAACAACCCCCCCACGTGCCACCTGCTGTCACCTGGCCTGGCTTCTTTCCGTCTGTCTCCCAAGAGCACCCCCGCCCCCGGGCTCCTTGCACCAGAATGCTGGGCTCCAGCTCGGCCTCCAGGGCAGGGGCCCCACATCCCCTGACGTGTGGTCTCCCGTGGACACATGGCTGGAGCTGCCCCAGCCGCGTGGGGGCCGGGGTGTACCTCCCACTTTGTGCCCTCCTCCTCTCCTGTCTCCTGTTTCCAGTACGGTCTGTGCCCTGAAGGGAAAACAAACGTCTTGGCTGCTTTGGGAAGTGGCTCGTCCCCGGGGACCTTGCGAACGGGACACCAGGTCCCCAAGTGCGGTTACATTCGTGTAAACGGTGTCTCCTCCTCTGGAGCCTGCCGTTCCCAAGGACGCTGCCTCCTCGACCAGCACAGCCTCACCCCGTCACAACAGCCACCCCGCAGGCCGCTCCCCGTTCCCGTGTCTCCCCCAGAAATGCACTCACTGCCTGTTCCATTCTTGACGATCCAGTTGGATCACAGAACGTTACGAAGAAGGACTGAGAAAAACAATGTGAAAACCGGACCGTGTTTTACCTGGACGTTTCCAGGCACTTTTGGGAAACCAGGGTGGTTTCACTGAGCGTTTGTCCGCGGGGCTCGTGTGTGGCCGCACCCACGCCAGGCCCTGGGCCGTCTCCCTCCCAGCTCCCTAGGGGAACGCGGGCCTCTTCTCTGCTTCTCAGGCAGCGTCCTTCCATTGAGGGGGGCCGGGGCGGGGGGGGCTGGGCCACAGTCAGGGCCACACCTGTTTGGCGGTTCAGGACAGAGCCTGGGAGGCCAGGTCCATAGCGGGGAGCCAGAGCGAGCCAGTGGGAAGGAGCCTGGTGAACACTTGCATCTGGCCACGGCCGCACCAGGGGCCGGGCCACTCCGGGCAGGGGTGAGCCCAGGTCACAGGTAAGGGCACAGCTCCAAGTCACCAAGCTATTGGGAGACAAAGGTGCTGCAGAGCGGGCCTCCTGGAGCAGAGCCTAGGCCGTTCTGGCGCCCTGGGGAAGGCGCAAGGCCGACTGCTCGGATCATCGCGGTCTGTTTATTTGTAGTCCCGACCAGCGAAAGCCCACGTCTGGGTGGAGGTGGCTGACTGGCTCTGAGGTCATCCGTCCCCAGCGTTCCAGGTGGGTGTGGCTCACGGGATTCCGGGTACCCCGGCGGCGAAGCCGGTGTGCGCTCCCCTGGACGGGGATGTCCGACGGGGTCTCAGATCCCCGCGGGTCCCCAGACGAACTTAACATCTGGGTTTTCATCTTCTGCTGATGCAGTGTAAGCACGTTCTGGATTGGCTCTTCTCAGCCACCTAGTGCATGGCACGCGTATTCGCCGTGGCGTACGCACTACGGGGTTCCACGGCAGAGGCGGCTTTGCCATAGGTCAGCGAGACGCCCAGTGGAAACAGAGTCCCTCTGTGGCTCAGGCAGCCCGGGTGCTCAGAGCCTCGAAGAGCCCAGGCCCACGGCGGTCAGCACCGTATCCACGCTGCCGCGGGTGAGCTGAGCCAAGGTCCTGGCCGCACACGCAGGCACTTGCAGCAGAGCCGGCAGGAAGGCACGGAGTAAATACACAGCAGTCTTTCTTCATAAAAGGGATTTTTGAAAGAAAAGTTTAAGGGGCCCCCGGGGGGCCCAGTGGTTGAGCACCTGCCTTCAGCCCAGGGTGTGACCCCAGGGTCCTGGGATTGAGTCCCACGTCGGGCTCCCCTCAGGGAGCCTGCCTCTCTCTGTGTCTCTCAGGAATAAGTAAAAAAAATCTTTAAAAAATACCTTTAAGGGATCCCTGGGTGGCGCAGCGGTTAGCGCCTGCCTTTGGCTCAGGGCGTGATCCTGGAGACCTGGGATCGAATCCCACGTCGGGCTCCCGGTGCATGGAGCCTGTTCTCCCTCTGCCTATGTCTCTGCCTCTCTCTCTCTCTCTCTCTCTCTCTATCGTAAATAAATAAAAATTAAAAAAAAAACTTAAAAAAATACCTTTAAGACGTGTATTCTGGGGTAGGTGGTTGTGTTATGTCACACATCAAAACAGGGCTGAAGGCTAAAGAAACAATCACGGTTAAAGGGAAAATAATAAGAGAGATTTGCTTTGTGGTTGTCAGGCTCAAATGCTCAAAATTCTTTTACAAGAAACTCGTAACGGTCCAGTAGGAAACACCTGCAAACACCTTTCTGTTTTCAACCCGACACTGGTGACTCATGCGCTTCTTTACTCGAATTCCTAGCGTCAAAGTCTGCTGGAACCACACTTCCGGTTCAGGTTTACATGTTGGTCTTTTTCCACTTTCACTTTCGACCTTACTTATACTCAAAGTGTCTCATTTGGGGGGCGAGGGGGCTCCGTTGTTTGAGTCCGACTCTTGATTTTGGCTCAGGTCATGATCTTGGGGTTAGGAGACTGAGCCCCATGTTGAGCTCCGCACTGGGCGTGACGTCTGCTCAAGTCTCCCTCTCCCTCTGCCCCGCCCCACTCAAAACAATAAAAGAGTGTTTCATTTGGGAACAGTATGTACTCATTTTTTAAAAAATTCCAGTCTGATGATCTTTGCCTTTTAATTGGAGAGTTTCGCCCATTTGCACTTAATGTGATGTGAAGCGTAGTTGGGTTTAGACCATATTTTGCTATTTGCTTTCTGTTTATCCTATTTGTTCCTTATCCTTTCTTTCTTGCCTTTTTTCAGATGGGAGAGTAATCAAGTATGTTTTTTTCCTCCATTAGCATATATGAGACTTATGACCATGTTCTCTCTTTTTTTTAATGATGATGTTTTATAATTTATTTTTTTTTAATTTCAAAATTTCATTTAAGTAATCTCTACACCCAAAGTGGGGCTTAAACTCATGACCCCGAGATCAGGAGTGCCATAGTCTGATGACTGAGCTGCCTGGGCGCCCCAGGATCATATTCTCTTTTTTTTTTTTTTTCATTTATTTATGATAGTCACACACACAGAGAGAGAGAGAGAGGCAGAGACATAGGCAGAGGGAGAAGCAGGCTCCATGCACCGAGAGCCCGACGTGGGATTCGATCCCGGGTCTCCAGGATCGTGCCCTGGGCCAAAGGCAGGCGCTAAACCGCTGCGCCACCCAGGGATCCCTATATTCTCTTTTTTAAAATGTTGAGACAAGTGACCTGACGTGTCTCCCCAGGCTCCTGTTGTTACAGCACACATCAGGCGTGGAACCCGAGCCCTGCATAACTGCGTGGGGGCGGTGGGGGCGGTGGCTGTGGAGACCACAGCGTGAGCTGGACACAGCTGGAGGCTTGGGGCGGCAGGGCCAGGGCAGTGGGAGGTGGGAAGGGCCAGCGCATGACCCTTTGGACGGGGAGCAGAGGAGGCTCTGCACTCCGGCCGAGGGGTGGCCAGCGTGACACCTGTCCTCCACGCAGCTGTCTTCCTGTCCCAGACGCCGCGGGAAGGCCAGGTGATTCTCGGGCCTGCTGCCATGCATGTTCCAGCTGGCGGCCCACAAGGCAGCGAAGGGTGGGCAGGCCACTCCCATCCCCCTGCTGCTCCTCTGCCCCTTCACATGCAGGCTACGAGGACAATGGCCAGCGGCCACGGGGCTATTCGCCCAGGAGTCACGTCCCCAGGGATGAGAGCAGGGCCAGGGCCGTGGGCAAACACTTAATGTGCGTCCTGTGTGTCTGGCTCCTTCTAACAGCTTGGCAGATACTGAAGCCGTCACAGTCACCGCAAGAAGAAACAGGTGCCCTTATTATTTTCATCCCATCTGACAAATGACCAGAGAGGCTCAGGAGCTCGCCCAAGGGCACGCAGTTCTCAGGGGCTCTGCTCGAACCGCGCAGTCCCCAAGGCGGCTCCTCCCGGCCCAGGTCCCCCCAGCCTCTCCGCAGCCCGGGCTCCGCGGCCGGCTGTCGTGCGCCCGAGGTTCTGCAGGGGGGCTTAGTATTCTTTGCCATAAAACAGCCAGGACACACACAGAGGAGCATTTGACACTAGTCCATGTGACAGAATTGGGCACAGGAACACACGATGGGCTCTGAGGGGGAATCCTGCTAGATTTAGATCCCGTTTGCATTTCCTTTTTTGCATTAAAATCGGGGAGTTGGATGTCAGTGTGGCCTGAGAAATCCCGGGAGCACGGGCGCTCGTTTCTGTCTCAGAAGGCCGGTTAAGCTCAGCCATGGGACACGGTGGTGGCCGCGTGGGGACGTGCCGGCTCCGCTGCGCCCGGAGCTGGGGTCGTGGGCGCTGTGCTCTGCACACACGCGGGCGCCGGGGTTGCCGTGTGGGACCAGGCGGGAGACCCCACCGCTCTTTTGAGAATCGACCATAATTAGCGTGATTAATGGTTTCAGAAATTCCTTTACTTACGGAAACCTGGCAACCGGGAAACCAGATCAGGCTCGGAATCTGTTGTCTTTGTCTCCCGCCGTGTGCGTGAATGCAGTTCAGCCCAGGGGCTTTCATGGCAGGTTGGCATCACCCGAGCTCTCTCCAGGGGAGTCCGGGGACCCTCCCGCCGGGGAGTATCCGCACCAAGAAATCAGCACCGCGCATAAGACGACACCTGGGCCCGACGCTCGGGGACACACGCGCCTACCTGTTACCAGCGTGTCACTTGGAATGTCTTCTATGATGCATTTCTCCTCTCGTTCCCCTACGTGGAAGTAAAAAGCAGTTGAAAGAGAAAAATAAAAACTTAAAGCAAATGCCAGCATTGGCATTTCTGCTGCGTTAGGCGCTCCTGGCAGCGCTTTCCCTGGGGCGGATCAACCGCCAGCGATACGGCCCACCGAGGGCTTGGGTCTCATTGGACAATCCTGCAAATTGATTTTTGTGGGAAGGGACATCTGGTGGCCACACTTGGGCAGGTGACAGCAGCAAATAGGTGAAAGATGTCTGAACCTCGGGGCCTTTCCGAGCACGGTGACATTAGAGCTCCCTGTGACCTCTTATTTTGTAAGGATCTTGCAGTGTTCGACGGGGACAAAAGTCGATGCAGGGCCGGGGCAGGCACAGACCAGCCCTCGCCAGCCGAGCCCGGCAGGTGCCGGCCCCTGCCCGCAGGGCCACTGGGCCAGAGCAAGATGGCCATTCTGCAGTGCCAGGGCGGGGAACGAGGCGGGGGCGTGGCGTGGGGTGCCGCCGGGAGGAGGCGAGAGGCCCCGGGCAGTGGAGGCCTCGCGTGGACGGGCCTCAGTGTGCCGTCCTGCAAACAGGAGCGGGTTGACGGACCCCGTGTGGTGCCGAAGGCCCCAGCCCTGGCAGAGGATGAGTTCTTATTAAACCTTTTATTTTGCAACATTTATGGAGTCGTAGAAAGTCGCTAACCTAGTACAGAGAGGGGCCGTGTGCCCATCACCCCGCTGCCCCGGGTGCTGACGCCTGGCGGGGCTCGGGGAGCTGGTCACAGCGTCGTGGGCAGTGGGACCTGGACCGCGTCGCAGGGCCGTGACCGGGGCCACAGAGCTCCGTGGACCTCACTCTTCTAAACAACACGTGCGCCGTCAAGAGAAGCCTTCGGCAGGTAGTTGTGAACACTCAGGACACGGCGGAGATGGAGACACGCGGCTTGGTTTGGGGTGAAAGACTGGCGTTCCGTGGCCTGGGATGTTTCACCAAATTGTGCTTTATTTTATTTACTTTTATTTTTATTTGTCACTGGAGCCCAAAATGTATTAAAATAAATAAATGTGTGGGGCGCCTGGTGGCTCATTTGGCTGAACATCTGGCTCTTGATCTCGGCTCAGGTCTTGATCTCAGGGTCGTGAGTTCAAGCCCACGTTGGGCTCCACGCTAGGGGTGCCGCCTACTTTTTTTTTAAAAAGGCAAAAATTAAAAAACAAAAATAAATTTAAAAAAATAAAGAGGGAGCAGCGCCGGAGCCGTGGTCGCCGCGGGTGACACAGACCCCCCGCCGGCAGTTTCCCGCAGACTGTAAAGCATTGCACCGCGACGACGTGATTATCAGCGGCGCAGAGGAGTAGACCTTCGAAGCCCTCTTCCACCATTTCTCCACCGCGTGATTGGGGATAAGCTACTTAACTTCTCTAAGCTTCAGTTGTCCGATCTGGAGAAGGGAGCGTCGACCTTTCCTTCCTCGGGCCAAAGGTGCGTCTCTTTGGGAATACGCTCGGTCCTAAGAAAACGCCCCCTCGGAAGTCTGCTTCTCTCTCCAACCCGCATGATCTGGATCGATCAACCAGGGAGGTCGCGCTGGGCCTGGGCTATGGAACCCCCACCATGAACCTGGTGGGACAAAGCCTGAAGTTTGAAAATGGCCAGCGGATCGCAGAGACGGGGATTAGCGGAGGTGTGGACCGGAGGGAGGCGAGCGGCTCCGCAGGCGGAACCAGCAGTTGGAGGAAGCAAACAATCTCTTGAGGCTAAAGGTGGACGTCCTGCGGGACATGCTGTCTGAGACCGCTGCTGAGTCCCGCTTGATGGAGAAGGAATTGGAGGAGCTGAAGAGCATCAGCCGCAGGAGGAAGAAACACCCTGAAGACATCTGTCAGGAGCAAAGGGAGAAGCCCATCCGCCAGAGGAGGGGGATGTGGCTGACAGTGTTTTGTAGCTGAACTACGGGACCAGGTCCTGGGAGAGTGTGTCATATAGTGGGGACCAAAGGCACCGGCCCCACTGGGTTGGCAGCAGGAAGGTACAGCATGCTGGGCATGGAGCCTACTTTAAAAAAAAAAAAAACAAGAGGGATCCCGGGGTGGCTCAGTGGTTTAGCACCTGCCTTTGACCCAGGATGTGATCCTGGGGTCTCGGGATCGAGTCCCACATCGGGCTCCCTGCTTGGAGCCTGCTTCTCCCTCTGCCTGTGTCTCTGCCCATGTCTCTGTTTCTCATGAATAAGTAACTAAAATCTTTTTTAAAAAAAATTAAAGAAATGTGATGTGAAAACAGAAGGCAGTGAGTGGCCAAGTGGGCAGGGAAGGCATTTTGGAAGAGTGGAGGCGTTCTTGTTCTGTTACGGGGTAGGCGTGATCTTGGCACGTGGGTGGGTCATTTCTCGAAATACTTCCCTTCTTATTTTTAGTCACCCTTGAGTTCTTACGTGTCAGCATCCTGATTCTGGATGTGTTTAGCAGTTCTTAGAATCTATGGAAAAAAATAGAATTTTCATTAAAAGTCTGTGTTCAGCCTCAGAGATATCTTTCCATCGATTCTTCCTGTAACATCCTCGTTTTTTAAAATTAACATTTTTTCATCGTGACAAGTGCACTGCTTCATCATCACCTGCTCCCCTCACCTCCCCCCACCCTCCCCAGAACCAGCAGTGCGTTCTCTAGAGTGAACAGTCTGTTTCTTGGTTTCTGTTTTCCTTTTGCTCGTCTGTTTTGTTTCTTCAATTCCCCACGTGAGTGGATCACACGGTATTTGTTTTCTCTCACTGACTTACTTCACTCAGCAGAATACCCTCCAGCTCCATCCATGTTATTGCAAATAGGGCAGGTTTCATTCTTTTTATGGCTGAGTGATATTCCACTAACATACGTCCGTCCAACATCTAATGTATTTGTTCGCCGGTCGATGGGCCCTTGGGCTGCTTCCGTGGTTTGGCAGACGTAGGTAATGCTGCAGGGAACATCGGGGTGCAGGCGCCCGTGGGATCAGGGCTCTTCTATTCTTTTCATAAACACCTGCAGTGCGACTGCTGGGTCGTAGGGCAGCTGCACCTTAACTTCTTGAGGACCCTGCACGCTGTTTCCCGCGGAGGCTGTGCCGCCTGCGTTCCCACCGCAGTGCACGAGGGCGCCCCGTTGTCCGCATCCTCACTTGTTTCGTCTGTTGATCTTGGCCACCGGGACACGGGTCAGGTGATACTCATCGTGGTTTTGATCTGCATTTCCCTGCTGATGGGTGATGCTGAGCATCTTTTCACATGTCTGTTGGCATCTGGACGTCTTCTTTGGAAAGCGTCCGTCTGTGTCTTCTCCCCTTTTAAAAACTGGGTTATTTGGTTTTGGCTCTTGAGGTGTAGAAGTTCTTTCTATATTTTGGATCCCAGCCCTGTATCTGCTATGTCATTTGCAAATACCCCCCTGCCCCATTCTGTAGGTCGCCTTTTAGTTTTGATTTGTTCCTTTGCTGCGCAGAGACTTTTTACTTTGATTGTGGTCCCAATAGTTTATTTTTGCCTTTGTTTCCCTCTTCTCGGGTGACGTATCTAGAAAACAGCTGCGAGGCACCGAACTGCGTTGTAGCCATGTGAGCCTGGACGGGTTGCAGAGGCCTGTGCTCGCCCACCACGCAGGAAGCCATGGGACTGCCTCCGTCCTGGGAGTGTGACCGTGTAGATGGGACCAGCGACAGGGGCCCTCAGCTCTGTACCTGCCTGCAGCTGGGGGTGAGCTGCTGGCTTTTCTGGTGCAGGGTGGAGCCACCCCGGAGGCGTCCCTTGTGCAGGGCAGGGCCCCCGCTCCAGCCTCTCCCTTCCTGCGGGCTGGCGCCACCCACCCCGGCCTCCCTCCTGGCCGTCGCCTTAGGGTGCGGGGGCTGCTTGAACAAGTATTGGACTGCGTCGCTCATAAACAACCGACACTTATTTCCCACAGTTCAGGAGGTTAGAGGTCGGAGATCGGGGCGCCAGCGCGCTGGTGGCTGAGGTCTTTCTCGTCATGGGCCCCACCGTCGTGAGCTAACCGCCTCCCAAGGCCCCACCCCCGGGCACCTCACGCGGGGGCCGGGAGAGGGGACACCCAGTGATCACCCATGCTCTCCCTCTGGGAAGCACTGTCGGGTGCTGCTCCCGGGCCTGGACGCCAGGACCCTGTGGGCGCTCACCTCCCTGGCCATACACCTTCTCCATGGTCCTGGGCCAGCTCCGTAATCGCTCTTTGCCTCAGTTTCCTCGCCTAGGAGGGTGGAATGATCATAGCACCCACTTCCTTGAGGGCCTGCGGAGATCAGGGGTGTGTGTGCAAAGTGCTGACCGCCCGACGGCCCGGCGCCTCATCCACGTGAGCCGTCGCCACTTTCCCCAGGAGACTTTTTATTACAGCAAATGTTAAGGACGCGAAACTAGAGAATTGCGTGATGCACCCTGATCTCGTTTCGTTTGACCAACACACGCTCCCCCTGGAGTATGTTAAAGCACGTTCCTGATCAGAGGCCATTTTTACCCGACGGTATTTCAATATACACCTGACTCGTATGGACTTAAAAAACCCGGGCAGCCCGGGTGGCTCAGCGGTTTGGCACTGCCTTCGGCCCAGGGCGTGACCCCGGGGTCCCGGCATCAAGTCCCACGTCGGGCTCCCTGCAGGGAACCTGCTCCTCCCTCTGCCTGTGTCTCTGCCTCTCTCTCTGGGTCCCTCATGAATAAATACATAAATCTTTAGAAAAAAAAAACTGAATACCCCAACTTAGCCGCCATGTCCTTGTGACCACTGCACAAAATTGGCAATAATCGTGCCTGCCACCAGTACCAGCTCCAGGTCCGTTTTCCGCGACTGGAGGGTCCTTTTGCCATCGCTGTGTTTGACTCGGTGTCTACACAGGATCCGCATACGGCGCTTGACTGTGTCTCTTAAATCTTTTGCTCTGCTGGGCCCGCGCTCCCCGCCACCAGTGTTTCCTCTCCCAAGAGTTCACGGGGACCGGCCCGCACCCGGTAGCTCAGGGGCCCTCGGGCGTCGTGGGACTCAGCACAGCACACGCATCCCCGGGGGCCCACGGCGGCCGCACCTGGTTCTGGGCTCTGGGCCCCGCCGCCCGCCGTGTGGACCGAGGCTGCGGCCCTCCCGGAGCCGGCTGTGTGCGGCTTCCTTCACCCCCGCAGGCTGCTCCGTGACAGTGACACGCGCTCTTTCCCAGATTGCCATCTGTCTCCAGGGTCCCGTGGGCCTCCGGCTGAGCTTCAGACCGGGTTTTCTGGTTTCTGAGAATCGTGTCCTGGGGGTTCCGACAAGCGCTGGGGGCCCCGGTCTCGCGTGTGGCGCCTCCAGCCCCGGGCCGGGCTGCGGGCCTCCTTGCGCGTGTCTCCGGCCCGGCGGGGTGTGTGGCCGGCACTGCCCAGCTGTGTCCTTCCTCGCTTAGGGCGATTCCTGGGCTTTTTCTGCTCTGCGGTGCGATTGTCCGTGGAATGGTACATGGTTTCCTTTCTTCTGGACTGTTCGTCAGCGGCGCAGGAAAGCAGCTGAGCGCTGTGGGCTGTCCGTGTGTCCGGGTGCTCGGCCGCCAGCCCGTGCCGTCCTAGGCGGGTGCGTGTGCACGCGTGGCCTTCAGGATGAACACACGTAGGTCACGTGCAGGACGCTCACTCCTGCGTCTCCGGCGTGGAACCCCTCCCCTGCCCGCTCCCAGCAGGACGCCCAGGACCGCGTGGAACGGAGGTGGTGGCAGCAGCATCCCCACCTTGCTCCTCATCTCAGAGGAGACGCGTTCAGTCTCACGTCGCGTCGGACGTCTCCCGGGGTCTTCTACGTGCTTCTTAGTGTGTGCAGGTGCTTCCCTTGGGTCCCTTGCGTGGGGTGTTTTTATGTGGACGCGTGCTGCGTGGTCACAGGCCTGGAGACCGGCCTCAGCGGCGACGATCCGGGGTCCCCCCTCCACTCTCCGATGCGCGTGTCACATGATCTGTGTCCCGCCCGCACCTGCGTTCCAGGAAGAGTCCCCCTTGGTCGTGGGGTACAGCCCTCTGGACGCGCCGCTACCCCGGTTGCTGGGAGGGGGTCACGGATGTCGGGCTCCGGTTTTCCTTTCGGACGGTGTCTCCGTGTGGCTTTGGTACCCGGCTGATGCTGGCCTCCCAGAATGAGTCGGGAAGCTTCTCTCCCCCTCAGGCTTTGGGAAGAGTTGGCAAGGACGTTGGGAGAACCACCGGCAGGTCCTGGGCTCTCCTCCGCGGGGCGGTGTCGGATCCTGAGCCGGGCTCCGTACCAGTCGTAGGCCTGTTCACACCCGGCGTCCCCGTGACTCGGTCTCGGAGGTTCTGTGTTTGCAGCCCTGCGTCCCCTCATCCCAGTTATCCCGCGTGCTGGTGTTCAGCTGTTCACGGGATGCTCTGACGACCCTTTCTATTTCTGCACAATCTCTAACAACATCCCCACATCACGTCTGATTTCAGGAATTGGACTCTCCCTTCTCGTCCTTAGCCCGTCTCCCTACAGGTTTGTCAACTTGGATGATCTTTTCCAAGAAGCAGCTCTTGGTTTCCGGGTTCCCTCCATTCTCTGTTTTGCTGCCTGCCTGCCTTCTGCTCGCTTTGGGTGGAGTCCGTTCTTCTCTTCCTGGGGCCTTCAGTAGTGAACTCAGATTGCTGATAAGTCTTTTCCGTTTTTATTTTTTAAAAGATTTTATTTATTTATTCATGACAGACAGGGAGAGAGAGGCAGAGACACAGGCAGAGGGAGAGGCAGGCTCCGTGCAGGGAGCCCGACGTGGGACTCGATCTGGGACCCCAGGACCACGCCCTGCTGAAGGCGGCGCCAACTGCTGAGCCACCCAGGAGGCTCCTTTTTTCTGTTTTTAAATGTGTGTGCAGCTGTGCATCCCCCCGACCCCCGTGTCACCTTCACTGCATTCCATAAGCTTTGTTGTCATGTTTTCATCTTCATTTGTTTCTAAGTATTTCCTAATTTTCTTGTGATTTCTCCTTTGATCAATTGATTTGAGAGTTTGTGACTTCATTTCCACCTATTTGTGAATCCCCCAGTTTTCCTTCTGCTCCCCATTTCCAACTTCATCCTGTTGGGGCAGAGAAGACACTTTTAGGACATCTACCCCTTAGAAGCCACCGAGACTCACTGGAGACCATCCCGCGTGCACGTGAGGAGGGCGCGTGCTGTGTGGCTGCTGCATCCGGCCGGCCGCCTGGGTGGGGTCCCCTGTTCCCTTCCTTGTCGTCAGTCTTGTTGCTCATCCACTGCGGAGAGTGAGGACGTCCCCAACTGTGACTGTACTGCTGGCTAGTTCTTTCAGTTCCATCAGCTTTGGCTTCGTAGAGTTTGACGGCTGTCACTGGGTATGTAAATGTTTACAATCGCTCTATTTTCTTGTCGTGAAATGTTACTGATATATAATGTCCTTCGTCTCTTGTGACCATTGTCAAATTTAAGTCTATGTTGTCTGATGTTAGTGGGGCCACGTGGGCTCTCCGCGGGTCACTATGTGCACGGACAATGGTTTTCCATCCTTTCACTTTCAGTCTATTGGTGTTCGGATCTCAGGTGAGTCTCCTGTAGACGACCTGTGGCTGGATCTTGTGTCTTTGTCCATTCTGCCAATTCTGCCCTGTGATTGGAGAGTTCACCCATTTACATGCAAGTGATGGCTGAGAGGGAGGGAGCCTCTCTAGGTCTCTGCGCACCTTTCAAGCAGTTATTAAAAGTCTTGGTCTAGGGATCCCTGGGCGGCTCAGCGGTTGAGCACCTGCCTCGGGCCCAGGGCCTGAACCTGGAGTCCCGGGATCGAGTCCCACGTCGGGCTCCCTGCAAGGGGCCTGCTTCTCCCTCTGCCTGGGTCTCTGCCTCTCTCTGTGTCTCTCACGAATAAATAAATAAAATCTTAAAAAAAAAAAAGTCTTGGTCATTCACCGTGAGACTTTTTTCAAGAGTCACTTCCGATTGACTTACTTTTCCCTTTGAGTGGGCCACACCTTCCTGTGTCTTGTGATTTTTTTGTTGAACACTGGACATTTGAATGTAATGTGGTAACTCTGAACATCATTTTCCCCCTCCCCCGAGGCTTATGTCTCCCCACCCCTCCCCTCCCCTCCCCTCCCCTCCCCTCTCCTCCTTTTTTTTTATTAAGTAGGTTCCACACCAGCGTGGAGCCCAGTAGGGGCCTGAACTCTCGACCCTGAGACCAGCCCCGAGCTGAGATGAGTCTGATGCTTAACTGACTGACTCCCCAGGCGCTGCTGTTTTTCCCTTTGATTGCCGAAGCTGTCTCTGCGCTGAGCATCAGCCTGAGGGTAACTTAAGGTCTTCCTAGGTCTTTTTGAGACTCCCTGGGCATGCATGGTCATTTTCTAATTTCCCTTATATGCGCGGTTGCTTTTGAATGTCCTGGTCTTTAATATTTAGCTTTCCACAGAGGAAGAAAGTGAAAAATAAAGTGAGAGTAGGGAGAAAGTGTGCGCACCTTTTAACTTCCCTGGAAGTGACTCCAGCTGGAGGGGCCGGTTTTGCAGTGGGGGGCAGGGCAGCCCCAGGGGTGCCTGCCTCTGTGTCTGCACCTCTGTTATTAGAAGCAGCAGTCGGCTGGCAGAGGACAAATCCCCAACATCTTAAGGGCAGTGTCCTCTGCCACCCTGGTTCCTGCGAGCTGGGTGCTGGGCTGCAGGCTGTCGGGAGTGGGGGTGGGGGGAGCCACCTCTCTGCTTAGAGCTGAACAGGACCAGAATCCACCACAACTTGCCCTCGAGCTTTCCCCTGGAGGTTGCAAACCTTCCATAGCCTCAGGTTCCCCCACGATTGCATCAGTCTGGCCCTGCAGCCCATGTAGTATTGGGGGCCATTCTCACCTCACAGGTGCCCATCGCCCCCCCACCTTCAGTTCCCCAGGCCTTGGTCCTTGAGCACAAGCGCAATGGAAAGGGTATTGTTTGGCCCAGAAGGCATCCCCCGAAGCTGTCTCCAGGTGGGGCGAGGAGGAGGAGGAGGAGGAGGAGGAGGAGGAGGAGGAGGAGGAGGCCACGGTGCAGGTGCAGCGCAGCCCTCAGGGCCCCTCCTGCGCGAAGCCCTCCTGCTACGAAAGCCTTCCTTGTTTCGGTGGCGGTGCGCTCACACTCCTCCGACTCCGACTCTGACTCCGACTCCAGGTTTGCATCTGTCGCAGGTCGGTGGTGCCTGGCTGCCTCCCGCCTCCGCCGCTGCCGCTGCCGAGACCTTGCCCTCCTCCCCACAGGCTCCTCTCAGGGCTCAGTGGCCTCCCTGGCGCGTTCCCCAAGGGCTTCCCCGGTGGCGGCTCAGCAGTTCCCTGGGCCGCATGGACGCGGGTTCCCCCGCTGTACTGTGGGACATGCTGTGCGTCCTGGTCCTGGAGCTCGTCCTGGCAGCTTCTAACACTTTGCTCCGAGCTCACTTTGGAGATGAGCGCTGCTCCGGGTCCCCATCGCGTCCTCTGGAGCGTCTTATGTAAAACGTTCTAGAACCCCTCGTTTTACCTTCTGTATCTTTTGCTGATTCTCTCTCCGTCTGTGTGCTGCTCACCGGCCAGCATCTCCAATGCGCCCCCCGGGAGGCTCCACGGGGCTCTAGGGGGCTCCATGGGGCTCTAGAGGGCTCTGGGGGGCTTTAGGAGGCTCTGGGTGGCTCCAGGTGGTTCTGGGGGCTCTGGGGGGCTCTAGGGGGCTCCAGGGGGCTCTAGGGGGCTCCAAGGGCCTCTAGAGGGCTCTGAGGAGCTCTAGGGGGCTCTAGGGTGTTCTGGGTGGCTCCAGGTGGCTCTGGGGGCTTTAGGGGGCTCCGGGGGGCTCTAGGGAACTCCGAGGGTTCTGAGGGGCTTCAGGGGGCTCTAGGAGGTTCCAGGAGCTCCAGAGGCTCTAGGGGGCTCTGGGGGGCTTTAGGAGGCTCTGGGTGACTCCAGGTGGTTCTGGGGGCTCTGGGGGGCTCTAGGGGGCTCCAAGGGCCTCTAGAGGGCTCTGAGGAGCTCTAGGGGGCTCTAGGGTGTTCTGGGTGGTTCCAGGTGGCTCTGGGGGCTTTGGGGGGCTTTAGGGGGCTCCGGGTGGCTACAGGTGGTTCTGGGGGCTCCGGGGCGCTCTGGGGGTTCTAGGGGGGCTCTGGGGGGCTGTCACCTTAGCCTCCTGCAGCCCGTCCCTTCCAGATTGCTCCGCTTGTTTCCCGCCGTCCGGCAGTTGGCCGCTTCTCTCGCACCCGTTTCATAGGCCGTTCTTGACCCTTCCGGTGTCTGATCTTGGATGAACGGGCCTCTGGGGGCCTTTTTCCTGCTGACTTTCCTCCATAGCAAATTGTTTTCTTATTTAACGGGTGGATTTGTGCTGCTCTCATCGCTGGCTCGTGGCTTGGTGGGACGCCAGGGCCCCACGCGGAGTGAAGCCCCTGCAGAGTGGCCAGCTGTGCGCCTGTGGAGGCTGCGGGCTGGAGGCTGGAGGCTGCTGAGCTGGAGGCCGCTGGGCACGGGCACCGGGGCTGCCCTCCCGACTCTGCCTCTCCCGGCGGCTCACCCGCTCGCTCACGTGGGCACCCGCTCTCCTCTGCTCCTGGACCCGGCAGTGGTTTGCTCTGCTGGGTTTGGGAGGCAGGAGGAGGGAGTGGGCTCTCCCCACCGGTGATGAAGGGAGCAGGGGCCTGGCGCATCCACCCGGAGTCAGGGCACAGGCGAGCGAGCTGGGAAGTGCCCCAGATGCCCGGGCAGACGCAGCGCCCAAGGGGAGCCCGCGGGCCGGATCCCCGTCCTTTCTCCGCTGTTTCAGTGGCCTTAGGTCTGTGTTGTCCGTCCTCCCTCCGCCGGGCAGGCCACCCGTCACCCGTCCAGGCCCTGCCCTCTGACTGCGCAGCCCAGGCCCCATGGCCTGCCCGGTAGCTGAGCTCGGTGGCCCGGCTCCCGGGGTCCTCCGCCCTTCGTCTGGGTCCTGCCGCCCCGGCCCCGGGAGCCCAGAAGGCACCTTTCTAGCCCAATGAGAGGCCTGCGGTTGTGGCGCGGGTGCCCCGGCCAGCTCGCTCGGTAGGGGACCGCGGAGCCCCAGGCTTCAGGAGGGGGGCTGCCCCGGCGGGACGGTGATGCAGGACTGAATGCTGGGACCAGGAAGGGGCTGACCGAGCCACCTGGGGACCATTAGGCGCTGCTCCATGAGCCTCCCTCTTGCCTTCCCATCGGCCTCATCCTCTTCTGGCGTTTCCACCGCGTCCGCCGGCCCAGCCCCTCCCTGGGGTGAGTGCCCGGGCCTCTCACTCTCTTCCTCATCTGCCTCCGCTCCTCCCTGCTGCTCCTAAAACCTCCCCATGGCCCCATGCCACGCCACTGGGGAGTTATCTTCCCCTCGAAAGCACTCCTGCGATGCTCATGCTCGGCTCTTCACCTGCAGGGAGCCCCCTCGCTCAGTGCCCGGGGCGGGGCCGCCTCCCCAACACAGCAGGGCCCTTGGATCCTCACTGATCACCAGAGAGCTCTGCTCAGAGCAGGCTGGTCAACGACGGTGACCCCCTTCCTGACAGAGCAGCCCCCCAGCAGCAGGGCGGGGACCAGGGCCAGCAGTGCCCACAGCCTCTGGCATCAAGCGTGAGCGTCCTCCGTGCAGGCCACGTGAACTGGTCTACTGTCAACCCTGCCCCCCCCCCCCAGATCGCAGGGCCTCCGCACACCGCGGCTGTTTCTAAGTGGGCCGCAGGCTGCGCGCTCACTAGGGCAGCTGTCCTCCGCGGTCAGACCCGGGGTGGCTTCTGCACAGGCACCTCCGTGTTGGCTTGTGCTCTAGAGTCTGGAGCGTCTTGGGCCAGTACATGTTCTGGCCCCAAAGAGTGGCATTCGTCACCCCCCCGGAGCCCCCCCCAACGCCATGCTCCAGAAGGAGGGAGGGGGGCTGGGTGCTGCAAGGCCCCCCCCCCCGCCCGGCCCTCCGGCGTCCCCGAAGCACCCTCCAGCCCCTGCAGCGGCCGACAGCCTCGTCACTAACTGGGGTGTGGAGTCCAGCGTTTCAGTTGCTCTGTAGTCATGTGCTCAGTTCTGTGTATACTTTTGAGATTTTTTAAAAAGATTTTTTTTTATTTATTTGAGAGAGAGCGAGCACAATCCAGGAGGAGGGGCAGAGGGACATGGAGAAGCAGGCTCGTGGGGCTGATGCCAGACCCTGAGATGCTGACCTGAGTCGGAGGCAGATGCTTCACCGCCGCAGCCCCGCAGGCGCCCCTCTGCCTGAGTTCTGAGCGCAGGTTTGGGTAACAGCCCGCATGGCTGATCGCGTCCTCTTCGTGATCATCCCAGAAGGGCTTTCTGGTTCTGATTTCGCAGTTTGCTGTTTCCTCCAATTTAGCGGTCATGCTGGTTTTCTCACGTGATTGTGACTTTCATTGGGAGTTCTTGCTCCTGTGGGGATTCTTTGAATCCTGAGTCCAGCTCAGGACTCCAGCAAAAGTTTTAATTAAGGGTTTTTCAGATCGCTGCTGTAATCAGACCTCATGCCCCTGGGGTCTGGGCTTCAGGAATTGCCGGGGATCATTGTTTTCTTCTCTGGACAGGATCCAAATGCAGGAGAGGCTGTGCCCTGGTAGCGCCCTCTGTCTGCTGCCCCCCACCCACCCCGGGCCGGTGCCCCTTGGGCCTCAGATGCCCCAGGCTAAGGGTGCCAAGGCCAGCAGAGCCATCCCAGGCGGAGCCTGGCTCCCACGGCTTCTTGCCTCAGCCCCCAGGGGACTCCCTGCCTCCTACCTCTCGGTCATTCCTATACACGCACGTGACAGTTCCTGGGAGGGGTCTCATCTGGTCTCCTATGTGCGGGGGCTCAGCACGAGGACTCTTGCAAGACAAACACAGTGGGCTGAGTGCCTCGTTCATTCAGCAGGTATTTGCCGTCTGTGTCTCTTGGCCGGGCCGTGCACGCCGTCCCCATGTGCACACCCTGCACCCCAGGCTGTGTGTGGGGAGCCTGCTGCCCCACGGGCAGGCTGTGTCCAGGAGCACAGACCGAACTTTGTGCTTACAAGACCCTCAGGAAGTCTACCTGGTGTGGTGCTCCACTGAAATGCAGGGAGGCTCATCCGTGGGGGGCCTTGGCCGAGACGAGGGGGTCAGACCTCCTTACAGGCTGCAGGTCCCCCCCACACCCAGGGCGCTTGGCAATGGGAGGGGGTTGGACCTCCTTACACGCTGCATGCCCCCCTTTCCCCCGGGGGTGCTCGGCTGGGGTGGGGGGTGCTCGGCTGGGACCCCACCACTGGAAAGCGCTGTATCATGGAGCACCTCAGTTGTGCCCAGCGAGGGGTGCAGAGATCCGCAGGGAACGTCTGAGAACACCTCACAGGGGAGCCCCTCCTCACCCCCCCATCTATTCGGCAGGACATGCCCAACGTATTGGCTGTGAATCCACTCCCTGTTGGGGGAGGAAAGGGTCACACGCAGCTGTTTACACTGATTCCTCCCCTAGGTCTAGAGTCAAGGTGACCACCGGGGGTATATATCTGTTCTGGAGAGAGGAATGGTGGGGGGTGGGGGGCAGAGGGGCCCCAACCAGAGGTGGGGAAGGAGCCCTGCCTGTCGGGTGGGGGAGGGCAGGCGGTAGGGGTGGGGTGGGGGTCAAGCCTGGTGTTGCCCAGATGGCGAGGACAAAGAGCAAGGAGCGTGGTCCCCAGGTGCCACGGAGCAGGGGACGTGCAGCCCCCGACGGCAGCAGAGGGGCTCTCAATGGAGGGAGATACTGGGAACAGGAAGTGGGGCACATCCTTTCTGGGCAGGAGGACTTGATGGGGAAAGGGGGAAGCAGGAGAACTTCCTGAGGTATGAGAGGCAGATGTTGGCTGCTGAGAATGACTGAGTTGGGGACAAGATGGGAGAAAATTCAGAGGGATGGCGCCGAGTGTGTGCAAGGCTGGGAGCGGTGTCCTGCCCAGGCTGCTCCCGCGGGTGGCGACGGTCTAGCAGCCCAGGTCTGAGCATGTGGGATCCACGAGGGCCCCTGACAGAGTGAGTGGGAGGGGGTTGGGGAGGTGTGATCTTGAGAAAGAGACGCAGAGGCGAGAGGGGTCTCTGCGTGGAAGCGCAGTGGCTCAGAATCAGCAGGAGCATCAGGGGGACAGTGGACAGGACCAAGAGGGGGGAGGGAGGGGGAGGGGGGAAGGGCGGTGTTGGATAGGAGGGGGAGGGGAGAGGGAAGCAGAGTGGACAGGATGGGGGAGATGGACAGTTGCTGGATCTGATGCCGCACATGTCCGAGCAGAGGAAGAATGTTCTGGAAGGGTCCCCAGGAAGAGGCTTTCCCGTCTTCTGGTCGTCCCCTGAGGGACCAGCGCGGCCCGAGGCTGGGGGACCCCCGTGGGATCCGAACTGCTGCGCAAGACCCGACCGTGAGCTCAAACGAGGGCCCAGGGGGCTGACCCGGGAGCCGTGGGGCCTGTCGGGGGGGCCGCGGCCTGCGCAGGACGCTGGGCGCCGACGAGCTGCGGGGGCCGCCGCTGGGCTGGGGGGGGGGGGTCCCCTCCTCCGGCCGCGCCCTGCCCAGCGCCCTCGCAGGCAACGCGACACGAGGGCCCGAGCTCAGGAATCGGTCTTTATTCACGTAGGGAGGCGGCCACAGGCGGCGGGCGTCCGCCCCTCTCCGCGCCCCGGGGCGGGGGGGTCTGGGCCCGAGGGCGGGCGGGGCTGTGGGCGAGTCGCCCGGGGCGCGGGGGCAGGTCCGCTCGGGGTCTCCGCAGGCGGCCCTGGGGCACCGCGTGCCGGGCGTCCGTGCGCGTCGGCTCCGAGCAGGGGCCGCGGGGATGCGCTGGGCCGAGCCCCCCGGGGAGCGGAGCCGGACCCCGCCCGGAGGGAAGCTTCTGGGAGGAGGCGCCGGGCGGGCGGGGCCGAAGCCGCGGGGGCGTCAGACGCAGTTGTCGGGGACGCAGTCGGCGTCCTCCTGCAGCTCCGGGCACGCGGCGCCCTGGTTGGCGGGTTGCACGCGCACGTAGCGCGTCCTGCTCTTGGCCCCCAGCTGCCCGCACGGACCCCCGCACAGCCCCCAGGGCGACCACAGCGACACCTCGCAGTCCAGCGGCGTCTCGGGGCCTGGGGGCGGGACACAGCCGTCGGCGAGCTCGGCCACGAGGCCCTCCGGGCGGGGCTCCCGAGCCGGCGCCTCCACGCCGGGGACGCCGGGGACGCCGGGGACGCCGGGCAAGAGGAGCGGCTCGGTCCCGAGCCCCAGCCCCCAGGGGCCCCGTGCCCTGCGCCACGCTCGGCGCCCGCGGGACCGCGCCTCGTGCTGAGCGCGTGGAGCCCCTGGATGCGCGACAGCCTACTGAGCGCGCAGCCCGTGGCACGGCCCGTCCCCGCGTGACGCCACCAGCCGCCTGCCCCTCCCCCCCCCCCCGCTGCGCCGCGTCACACCGGCCCCCCCAGGTCGTTCTGTCTCCGCGCGGTGGCCGCTCGCCATTGAGGATTCCTCTAAGGGTGACGTGAGGGCCTCCGCGTGCGGGGCAGTCCGCAGCCGCCCTGTCACGGCCCCCGTGGGACCCGCGACCCTGAGTGGTGTCTCTACCCCCGCGCAGCTAGCGGGACGCCAGGGCCTCCCAGGAATCCGCGCGGGCCCCAGGCTCACGGGAGTCGGGCCAGGCTCCCGCAGATCCTCCCGGAGGTGCTCCCCGGGTGTTCCCCTGAAGTGCTCCCGCAGGTGCTCCCTGCAGGTGTTCCCACGGGTGCTCCCCTACGTGCTCCCGCAGGTCCTCCCCGCAGGTGCTCCCGCAGGTGCCCCCCGCAGGTGCTCCCGCCAGCGGGGTGGGCCTGGGCTCACCTGAGAGGCTGTCCAGGATCTCATTGCCCCCGCCCACTGGGTCCGGGGCGGGCAGGACGAAGGTCCGGGGGTGCTGCCGGAGCCGCACCAGGGTCACTCTGGCGATGGGGGGCAGGGACTTCAGCCGGGGGTAGTAGAAGGAGTTTGCCGGGTGGCTGGGAGAGGAGGAGGTTATCTGTGGGGAGAGCGGGGTGTCGGCACAGCCAGAGCGGGGTGCTCGTGCGGGGGGGGGCCACCTCACTCCTACCCGCACCCCCCCCCCCCGCACCCCGACCCGCCGCACACCCGGCTTCTGTGCAGCGGGAACGGGCTGCGCGCCGGCCGGGCGCCACCTGCTGGACGGCCCGGAGCCGGCAGGGCGCTCACCTCGGTCACCGTGTCCTGCGGGATGGTGGCGAAGTTGGGGGACGAGAAGGTAAAGCCGCTGTCCGTGCCAGCGTCGTAGGGGTACAGGTCCACGGCCACCTGCTCCCTCCAGCGGTCCCCGTCACACAGGTCCAGGCTGTCCACGCCCACGAACCAGTCTGGGCTGGGGACGATGCGGACCACGAAGGACACCTGGGGGGGGGGCAGTGCTCAGCAGGAGGCGGCGGCCACACCTCCACCCCCCCCCCCGCCCGCCGCGGCTCACCAGCGAGTGCCGGGAGTGGGCCTCGAGCTCCGCCGACGTCTGGCCGGTGCCGCTGGCCACCGCGGGCGCCGAGAACACCTCGTGCACGCTCTGCAGCTTCTCGGCCGCCGCCTCCATCTCCCGCATCAGGGCCCAGGCCTCGCCGCGCTCCGCGAAGTCCCGCAGCCCGTCGCTGACGTACTGGTTCTTCCTCCACAGGCTGTAGTCGGAGCTGTGCGCCGCCCCTGGGGGTGCGGGGGTGAGCGGCCGGGCACCCGCCCTCCCCTGGGTCACCTGCGTCCAGCCACCCCCGCCCCGCGCCCCAGGGCATGGCCCGAGGACACCTGCCCTGCTCCCCCCACTCCCTGCGCCCCCCCAGGGTCACCAGCGTCCAAGACCCCCACTGCACCCCTGCACCCTAGGGCACGGCCCGAGGACAGCCGCCCTGCTCCCCCCACACCCTCCCCAGGGTCACCAGCATCCACCCCCCAGCACCCCCGCACCCCGGGCATTCCCCGAGCCCAGCAGGAGGTGCCCGCAGGTATTTGTGGCGCTGAGGTAGCTCAGGAGAGTGTCCCCCTGCAGGGCGGGCGGCGGGGGCTTACCCAGGAGGGAGGACCACTGCGCGGGCGGCCGGAACAGGGGGTACTGCTTGGGGAAGGCCGTCTGGCTCCACTTGCCCGTGAAGGTGATGCTGTAGCGGGCCAGGGGCCGGGCGGTGCACACGGACTCTGCCCCCCGCGGCCGCCCCGCGGCGGAGCCCAGCGCGGTCAGGAGCAGCGCCCACAGGGCCCTGCCGCGGGCGGTGGCCTGCCCCGGGGCTCCCATGACCTGGGATCGCGGAGAGAACACCACCAGCTGGCCCGGAGCGCTGCCCCTCCGCACCCCGCACCCCTGCTCCCTTCTCACTGCCCCCCTCGGCCCAGCGGAGCCCCATCCCGGAAAGCAAAGCCGGGTCAGGCTCGGGCTGGATTCCAAGCCCCTCGGGGATTTGGAGCCCGGCGGCGGCCTCGTGTGGGAGCCGTGCCCGGGCGCACCCCGGGGCCGCAGCTCGGCGCTGCCCTCGGGTCCGGGAGCCTGGGGGGGGGTGCCCGGCGCGAGCGCAGGCCTCCCCCCTCGGTGCGGGGACGGGCGCGGCACTCACCGAGCAGCGGCGGCGGGAGGGCTGGCGGCCGGGCCGCGGAGGGTCCCCGCGGGGCGCAGAGCACCGGCCGGCCCAGGGCCCGGGACGCACGGACGGGCGGCCGCGGAGAGCGCGGGCCGGGGAGGCAGGGCGGGGGCTCCCGGGGCTGCGCGCCTCGCTCTGGCTCCGGCGCCGCCGAGCAGATGCGTCTCTGGCGCTGAGGTCACGCTCCTCCCTCGGGCGCCTGCCACTTGCCGCACCCCTTTCTTTGTCTTCCCCTCCCGCGTCCCCGCCCTCGGGCTCTCCCGGCCCCCCCCCCCCCCCCCGTGTCTCCCTGGAGGTGCTGGCCCCGCGGTCGGGCGGAGGCGGGAGGGCCGGGAGCGCCGGGGTCCGCCCCGCCACGGTGGGCCCCGAGGGCCGCGTTCCTGCCCAGACGTGGGTCCCGCTCGCTCGCCCCGTGGGGCACGCCCGGGTCGCGGGGCTCCCCGGCAGGCCCGGCTGTCGGCCGCGCGGCCCACGGGGCGCAGGAGCCGCCGTCCACGCGGGGGGCCGGGGCCTCCCGGGGCCTCGGGGAGCCGCAGGCCCTTGGGCACAGGCGGCCGCGGGGGGCAGCGCGCGCAGGAGGAGGCCGGGCTGGCGACGGCCCTCGCTGCGCCGTCGGGAAGACGCTTCCAGAACCCGGGTCGGGCCTGGGAGCGGGGAGCCGGGCCGAAGCGCCAGAGGCCTCAAGCTAAGCAGAGAGCCTGGGAGTTCTGGCCGCGCCTGACATTCCAGTGGCGGCGGCGGAATAAATAGAACCGACGCGAATAGAATGCAAACAAATGACCTAAGCCGCGGTTCACGGAAAGCAGGCTGCACACAGGTCCTAAGTCAGGGCTTTCAAACTCTGCTTTCGGGGACCCCCCTGTTCCAAGTCCACAGGAGCCCCACGAGCTTGCTGCGTGTGGGTTAGAGCCGCCCAAACCTCCCTTATTTGAAACCACAACAGAAACGCTCAGAAGGCAGAAGGCGTAGTAAGTTGCTCACGGATGAAAACGCGTTAATGTAAACAGCGCGTTTCACGGAAACCAACTATATTTTTCAAAGAGAAAGGCTGCGCGAGCGAGAGAGCGGCCTGGTTCCACGTCCCTGCCCTCGGTCTGCCTGGCGTTGTGGGGGGACGCCGGGCACCTGCGCCCGCTCTCCCTGACACGCCGTGGCCCCTTTCCGCGGACACAAAGCAGGAGATGGGCCCGGGGCCGCGTCCAGGTGGCGCACAGTCCGGTGGCGGCGGTGGTGGCCTCAGGCTTGCCCATTTTACGGGGTTCTCCTGTCCCGGCAGCCCCACACCCACGTGGGAAGCCCCTGGACTCCAGGGTGCCCGGGCGACGGGCTGCCAGGGGAGCACGGCCGAGGGCACTCGACAGGTGCAGAGGTGGGGGCAGGGCCCCGTGGCCAGGAGGGGTCGGCTCAGCTGCGGATCCCCTGCTCCCCGCTCTTGCCCTGGAAACCAGGGTGCAGGGTCTTGCCACCTCTGCTTTCAGAAGCACGTTTCCGTAGACAGAGCGTTCGTCCTGTTTGGGCAGCGCCCCTTGCCAACGGGAGCCATCGGTGCGCTAGCCGCGGGTGAGAACCCCCAGGCGCTCGGGGCGGGGGCGGGGGGCGCCCCGCAGGCGGCCGAGGGGCTGCGCAGGCAGGATAGTTCACGCGGGGTGCTAGCTTGGTTCCGAATTCCCGGGTCCCTCCAGGTCACTTCTTGCCCAGTCAGTTCTCAGGGCTCAGGTTGTGGCTGCCACTCAGGCCTCCACACCCCCACCTCCCTGCACCTCCACCTCCCCTGCACCCCCTCCCTGTCTGCACCCCCACCTCCCTGCACCCGCTCCCTGCCTGTATGCCCACCTCACTGCACCCCCACCTCCCTGCACCTGCTCCCTGCCTGTACGCCCACCTCCCTGGATCCCCTCCCTGTCTGCACCCCCACCTCCCTCCCTGCACCTCCACTTCCCCATCTGCACCCCACCTCCCTGCACCCCCTCCCTCCCTGTACCCCTGTGCCCTCTGTAGACCCCCCATGCCCCAGTACAGAGCACTGCTGTCTACACCCAAGCCCCCAGCCCTTTCGGGCCCCCCCAACTGTGAATGGCTGCAGCAAGCACCCCGTGTCCCGATGCCACCCCATGTGTGCCCACTCCAGCTCGCGTTGGCAGGGAGTGCAGGGTGGCCGAGGGTGGTGGTGGGTGGCCGTGGGTGGCTGCGGCGGCTGTGCCGTCCTTTCCACCTGGTGTGGGGGCGGGTTTTGTGGGCTCACCCGGCCGGGGCTGCGTGGGTCCGGAGGCCCATCGGGGGCGTGGGGGGGGTCCACGTCCTCACCCCCTGCCCGTGGGCGGCAGCCCGCGCTCCCCGCCCAGGGTGCGCCCGAGGGTGCCTGGGCCGCAGCTCCGCTGGAACAAGGGCTCTTTCAGGGCCTCCGCAGGCGCGGGCGTGGCGCTGGGGTGGCCGCGGGCGCACAGGCCCACTTTGTCTGCTCCCCTGGCCACCCAGCCCACGGTCCCCGCGGCCAGGCCACCGCCAGACGCCCGGCTGGCACACACGTCCCGCCCGCGGCCAAGCCCCTCCCCGTCGGCCTCAGGGGCATCTCGGGTGGTGGCCCCCGCAGCCGGTGGCGCCCCGTCTTGTCACGGCGCTGTTTTCAGTCAAGCCGCACAGGGAAGCTCTAACGTAGCCTCGGGGGCTGTCCCCGCCGGGTGCGGCCCGCGGCCCGCGAGCTTCCAGGGTGACTTCAGGCCCGGCTGCTGGCCCCACCCACGCCCCTCACCCCTGCGGGCACCGCTGCTGCGTGGGGCCTCGATGGCCCGTGGGGCCTGGGTCCTGGTGTGGCTTTGCGGCCTGCCGTGACCCCCCAAGGACAGGGGCCAGTGGGCCAGCCTCCCCGCACCCCGCCAGCCACACACCCAGGCCCCCTCTCCCCAGGAGGCCGCAGGGCGGAGCTGCGGGGTGGGACCTTGGGGCCCTAAGGTCGACCTCCGCTGGGGGCCGTGGCCTCTGTGCACCTGGGGTAGCAGGGGGCTCCCCTGAGAAGCTCCCCTCGAGGGCGGCGACCAAGCGGCGGAAGCGGCAGCAGGCCCTTCCCAGCGCCCTGGAAACGCACCCATGGTCTCCCGTGTCTTGCTGTGACCGGGAAAATTGGCGGAACCGTGGTGAGGACAGGGAGCCACAGGGTGTGTGTGTTGACAGCGTTGGCCATTTATAAGGGCGCAGCTCAGGGGTGACACCCATGGCATTGCTGCATGGTCGTCACGGCCACCTGCCAGACGCACCCACACTGCGGGTCTGAACCGCAGTGCCCGTTCGCGCCCCTCCCAGCAGATCTGTCCCAGGCAGGCGCAGCGTCCCCGGGGCTCACCATGCGGAGGGCGGGGGCAGGACGTCGTCCCATCCCAGGCTAAGGCCACGCTGCACGCGCGCACCGCCCACGGACACCCGGTGGCTTCACCCTCGAGCTGTCAGTCGTGCTGCCGTGAACACGGGTGTGCAGACATCCCTTTGAGCACCTGCATTGCCATCTTTGGGGTTGTCCACCCACGCGTGGTGGCTCTGCACTTGATATTTCAAGGAGCCTCCACCCTGTTGTCCACGGTGGCTACGCCAGCGGGGCACTGGGACCCACTTTCCCCGTGTCTTCGCCTGTTGCGGGGAGTGGCCTGAGCCGTCCCCATGCCTTGCCCTGTCCTAGCCTGGGGATGAGCAGCCCGTGCCCTGGGGCCAACCACCCGCCCGTCAGCTCTGGATGGGGCCCTTTCCTAACAGCGTTCCTATGAGGTGTGGGGTGGTTTCTGGGAAGACTCCACCCGTGACCCTCTGCACTTGCCTGAGGCAGAGCTGACCCAGGGGACAAGCCTTGGCCCTAGGTGACAGCTGGAAACTCCCCACACTTCGTGAAGTTGCGGTTGCCCGAGGCCGTGGTAACAGTGGGCGCACCTGCCGGAACCCAAAACCTGGAAGGGAAGTGCACACGTGGGACACGCCGCCACCGTAGTCCCAGGGCCTAGAGGGCCGAGCCAACGCCGCGGGGGCGCTCCTGCGGGAGGGGGAGGCCCAGGGTCCGCACAGCAGGGCGCCCCGCTGTGTGGCACTGGATGCCGCCACTCGCCGCATCTGGGTGGAGCGCGACTTCCAGAATTGCCACATTGGATTATTTTAATTGTTCAGCTTTCATCAGAAAGTAGGCCACGGGCGACGACGCTTGCAAGAGGACCTGGCAGGTGGCAAGACGGGAGCCCCAGGGGGGCAGGACCACGGAGGGGCCGGGCCCAGTCCACGCCCACGTGCAGGGGGCCCGGGGAGCCTCCTGGACCCGCGGCTGCTGCGGCCAACGGGGCAGCAGGGATTGCGGGGAGGGGCCCCAACCCGTAGTCAGCAGATGCTCCGGGTGGGGGTCCCCGGGCCTCGCCTGCAGGCAGAGCGGGGGGTGGGCAGTGCGGCCCCTGCCGACCCTGTGACCGCGGGACCCAAGGGCCTCAGGACACAGAGGCAAGTCCCCTGAGAGCCGCGGGGGGGGGCGGCATTGGGCTCTGCAGCAGCAGCGGGGGGGCCCCAGTGCGGGGGTGGGGGGGCGGGGGGCGGCCCCAGTGCGGGGGGGTGGGGGGGCGGCCCCAGTGCGGGGGTGGGGGGGCGGGGGGCGGCCCCAGTGCCGGCCGTGCTGGGAGACCCGCAAGCCTCCGGAGCCCGCTCCACCCCGCCTGCTGGACCCCCCACCCCACCGGCCGCCCGCGCTCGGACGAGCACAGCAGAGCGGCCCCGCGGCCCACGGAGCGTGGGAGGCGGCCGGGCGGCGCTGGGGGCCGGGGCTGGGCCGGCGCCTAGCGTGACCTGTCCGTGGCCTGCGCTCACCTGCGTGTCCTGCGTGGCCTGTGTCGCCCGCGTGGCCGTGCATGGCTGGGCGTGACCTGCGCGGCCTGCGCTCCTCCCGGCGCGGCGGCTGGTCCCCGGGGGGCTGCGTGGAGGTGGTTCCGGGGCCCCGGGGCCGCGGGAGGGAAGGGGCCCCACACCCCGAGGGCGGTGGCTGCGGAGCTCGGGAGGCCCGGTCCTGACCCCGGGTCAGGGAGCCCCGCGGCCGTGGACGTGCCACCCGGTGGGCGGGAGAGGCCGGCGGCCCGGGGCGCACACGCACACGCACACGCACACGCACACGAGGGGCCTCCTCTCCCGGGACCCCGGGCGGGGCGGGCCCCGAAGGCCGCAGGGACTGTCGGGGCGGCGGGAGCCCCCAGGCCGCACGGGGCGACTCGGGGCGTGGATCGGGGCGCGCGGGGGAGGCGCTGGGGGGCCGCTCGGCACAGCCCCGCCCCCCCGCCCCGGACCTCGCACCGCGGGGGTCCCCTTCCCGGCCCCAGGCTCCCAGGGGCCAGCGGAGCCCAGTGCGGGGGTGGGGGGGGTGAGGGGCGGGGGGGGGGCAGGGGGCGGGCAGGTTCTCAGCGGGCCCCTCCCTGGCTCCCCGCGGCCCGACCCTGGGCGGCCACGCCCCCCGGCCTCAGTTTCCCCGCCCGCGGGGCTCACGCTGACGTCACCCGCCCCGTGACCCGCGGGCGCCCGGGCTGGAGCTGCGGCCAGGCTCTGAGTCAGGGGCGCGGCGGCCAAGCTGCCGCCCACCCGCCGCGCCTCCCCCTCCCTCACGCAGCCGGCGGCCGGGGCACCCAGGGCCGGGGGTGTCGGGGTGGTGGGCGGAGGGGTGCCCTCGGGTCGCGCGGCCCCAGGGAGCCCCGCAGCGGGAGCAGCCCAGGCCCGCGCAGCGCTTCCCGCAGGCCCTGCTCCTCCTGCGCGGGGAGCCCCCCCCCCCCCCGCCCCCCGCCCCCCGCCCCCCGCCCCCCTGCGGCCCGCCCCGCCCGGAAACTGTGAGCCGCGGCCTGGCTCAGCCTCCCTCAGCCTCCCGTGGCCTACTTTCCGCCCGGCGCGGTGCAAATGTGGGTCAGCGCTTGCTCGCGGCCGCGGCCGGGCCCACGGGGCGGGGGGGTGGGGGGTGGTCGGGGCGGAGCAGCCCCCCTCCTCCCGCACCCCCTCCTCCGGCACCCCTACCCCTCACCACCGCCTCCCCGCGGCTCAGCACAGGGGGGTGCAGGCCGCCCACCTCTGCGTCCTCTTTCATTCCCTCCCGGGTCTGGCTGTCCTGCGGGAGCTGGGCTGGCCTGTCGCTAAGGGAGGACCCCACTGCCCTGGGTCGGGGGCTCCCCTGCAGGCGGCCGCACTGAGCCCCTGGCCCCCGAGGGCGCCCCTATAGACCACCCCGAGCCAGGCCGACCTGGGGGGCCCTCGCCCACCAGCACCCAGAGCCCACTGCCTCAGCCTCCCAGGTGCCTGCACCACTTCCTGGAGCCTGCTGCACCCCCGCCTGTGGGAGCCCTGGTCCTCCACCATCTCCCGGGGGCTCCGCTCATGAGGTCGTGCACCCCAGATTTGAGAGGGCACCCTGGGTTTGTGCATGTGCAGACCCTGCTTCAGGGCCCTCCTATTCAGATCCTGGAAAGCCCACTTGGAAGTGAGGCGGGGGATGGGCAGGGGGAGGCCAGGATACCCTGTGGGTGCTGGGAGGGGGACGATGGGGAGGGGGAGGCCAGCACACCCTGCGGGTGCTGGGAGGGGGGAGACGGGCCAGCAGGAGGCCCTGCAGGCGCTGCCGTACCCACACTGCACTTCCTGAGGCGTCTGTTCCCCACCTGCTGGGGCTTCCAAAGGAGATGCTAAAAGCACGGGAAGCCTTGTTGCCGATGATTTGAAAACAGGACCAAAGCCTGAAAGAGAGAGGGGACAGGGGCCTGTGGTCTGAGGGCACCGGTCACGAGCCAGTGTCCCACGTTTGTGTGTCTGCGGATCCTCTTTCCTGGAGCTGGGCTGGGCAGGACTCCTGTGGGAGGAGGTGTCCCCAGGGGCCAGGCCAGGGGTCACGCCTGTTGTCAACACTACAAAGGCCGGGTCGATGTGTCCCTGAGGCCCATCCCTGCGGGGCGACCCCCGGCCAGGCACAGGCCTGCAAACTGCACCCCTTGATGTCCCAGCCCCGATCGCCGTGAGCAAGGCCATGCCGCGGGGGGTTCTCCGCAGGCAACCCTGTCCTGTCTCCCTTCTCCCTTCCCTGGGGGGTACCACCTCGTGGGGGAGGGGTTGGCCATCCGAGCACCTGATGCCCTAGACGTCATGGTCAGGCCCCGGGGAGTGGGAGGTGGTGCGTGTCCCAGCCAGCCCTGGGGTCAGCTCTCCGGGGGAGGGGGGCAGTCCCTGGATTTAGCGGGGCCTGGCACGGTGTGGGCCAGGGGAGGCGGCCTGCTGTCCACGCCGTGTGGAGGGTGATCTGACTTGGGGTCCTGTGGAAGACGGCAGGTGGGCGGAGCTCCTGGCGCCCCTGCCCCTTGGGAGGCCCCCTCTCCGGCTGCCCCACTCGCCTCCATCCAGGAGGCCCTCTGGTACCCAGCACGGGAAGGAGGCCCGCGCTCTGCGGTCACAGAGGCCAGGGAGGTCACTTCACCTCGGGGGCCCCGTCTCCCCTCTCGCCTCTGCTGTTACTCTGCGAAAGCAGCCAGGGGCAAACGTGCACGCATGTGGGGGGCTGTGTTCCATCCAGTAACACATCATTGACCGAGACCTCAGGAGGCCTTGAGGGCACAACAGGGGGTCAGAGGCCTCGGGTCGCCGTCGCCCACGCTGTTCACTGGAGCCTCTGTCTGTCCTTCCCCGCACCCTTCCCCGTACCCTCACAAACCCATGAAACCCTGAAGCCTTGTGGGTGGGTGGGGCGCCAGGGTGGGGAGCGTTAGGCCCTTGCCGACAGAAAGAGCATGTTGCTTCGAGACAGGAAACCTCAGCAAGGCCTGGAGTTCTCATCTGCCGTGTTGGAAGCCGAGGACAGTGCGATGTCATCCACGGGTCATGGAGAGAGAGGGACCCGCCCGGCATCTTCCACTAGCCCAGAACCAGTTATGGGAGCACGGAAGCGTTAGTGCGGGTGTCCCCCGTATGCCCCGTTCGAGGGGATCACCAGAAACAGACCGGAACGCTGGGCACGAGTCAGAACAGGGGACAAGATCGACGTCCCGATAGCGCTGAGGCGACGGGAGCTTGAGCACAGAGTCGGGCGCGCAGCGATCCGTGTCTGTGCTGGGAGTGACGGAGATGTGAGTCATCAACCTCTACGTACCGCCCAACGTGGGAACTAAACACAGAAAGCCACCGCGGGAGGCAACCCAGGGATTGAGGGATGCAGACGCAGGAGCTCTCACTGGGTCTCCTCGTTGTTAGGTCTGGTGAAACACACCCGGCGTGCACGGACACGGAGGGAACACCGGTCCCTTCCCCACGGCCGTGGCAGTACGTGCTTGCACGCAGGGGCAACCTTGATGAGTGACAAAGTAGACCAGTGGCAATGGCCCTATGGCAGTCCAACGGAATTTGAAATAAACGAAAAAGTCACACACATTTCAACGACTCGGAAACCAAGAAACACATTCCGAGGTAGCCCTCAGATAAGACAGGAAATTGAGTCTGAACACGCGAGGTCTCCGGAAAGCATGAAAATGTAAACACGTCTTAGCACAGCCCAGAGGCTCAACTGACGCAACGCTCAGATGCTGAGGAAGGAATGAGAGCGAGGGATTTCGTGCCCATTTTAGGAAATTAGAATGACAGCAATAAAATACGTCTTAAAAAGCAGAAAGGGAATTATGAAAAGAAAAACCAGAGATTAGGTGGAATACAAGTAAAAAGGAGAGATGACGGTGTTTTTCCTAATAGAAAATAAAATAGAGCCCCCGGTCTTGATAGAGCCCTGAGGCCTCATTGAGGAGTGGCAGCCTCTAGGTAGGATTCGTGCGCGTTGAATTTTGGAGCCGGGGAGACGGCGGGAGATGCCGCGGCACGAGCAGCGAATCTGGGGCAGCCGCGGGGAACCCCGCAGCCAGCAGGTAACTTACTGGTGAGTGCCAGTTACCAAAATAACCTAAAATAGCAGAAAACATGGACAGAGGAACACGAGACACTGGAAAGGTGATTAAAAATGAAGGAATGCAGGCAGTCGCCCGCAGCTGACTGTGCTGTAAGTCGGAGGAATAGTCCGTCCTGTGTTGTTTTCACTTTTCCACGACATAAAAAGTGGAAAACTGTAATTCATCTCCTAAAACCAGCATAATTTAATAATACAAAAACCTGATGTAGCAAAAAGAAGAAAAAAAAAGGAGTACGGACAAATACCACTTATAAACAAAGATGAGAAAAAAAGTCTAAATAAAAGAATAGCAAAAAGAATCCAGTAAAGTATGTGCAGGACCAGGCGCTGTGACCTCGGGGTCGGGGCCAGGCTTCGCGGAGCTCGACGATGGACTTCGAGGAGCTCGTCGCCAAAGTTGCACAGAAAACTGAGAACCGAGTCAGTATATTGCCCGTGACCTGCGGAAGTTCAGCTGGCCGCGGCCGCGTCGGTGACCAGCCTGCATGACGACCTGTCCCGGCGGCCGCTGCACGACCGACGGCGGAGCGCGGCGAATCCTCACCCTTAGCTGTACGAGAGTAAATAGAAAAGGAAACAAAAACTGCACACGGCCTGGCCCAGACCGTCGTGCCCGGGAAACTCGGAGCTGCAGCCGCGCCGCTGCGACTGGGGATTCCTGCCGCCGCCGTTACTGGTCACCGTTCTCTTGGAGGTTCCGGCCGACCTAGTAAGGAAATCAAGTGATGCGAACGTTCTAAAATATGGACACGGGGATCCCCGGGTGGCACAGCGGTTTGGCGCCTGCCTTGGGCCTGGGGCGCGATCCTGGAGACCCGGGATCGAGTCCCACGTCGGGCTCCCGGTGCATGGAGCCTGCTTCTCCCGCTGCCTGTGTCTCTGCCTCTCTCTCTCTCTGTGTGACTATCATAAATAAATAAAAATTAAAAAATAAAATAAAATAAAATAAAATATGGACACGATCATTGGCACGAGTGGGAGGTGGGACCTCGGAGGCTGCCCCAGCCGGACCCTGAAACCCAGCAAGAAACTCCGATGCCAGTAAGCGCAGGGAAGTGGGCAGCCGGTCACTTCTCAGCAGCGAGCACCTGCGAGGGCCGTGGGGTCCCCGGAGGGCCTTCGGGGCCGCGGGAAGGCGCCGGCCGGCCCTGGGCCACCTTCTCCACGGCCGCCTTCCCGTTTGCACTGTCGTGGTCCCCACGGGGCAGAGGACGAGCCCGTGAGCAGCAGGGCTGCAAGGACGTGTGTCGCCGCGGGCCCCTGGCCGGGCGTGGCAAAGACCCCCGAGACGCGGCTCGAGCCCAGGCGGGGCGCCCAGGGGGTCCCAGCTCTGCGGATGGGATGAAGCTGCCCTACCAGGGCCCCCCAAGGGTTCGTGCCCGGCTGCGAGGACCAGTCGGCTCGCGGGGAGCGGGTTCTGACCCCGGCTCTGCCGTGGGAGGCGGCTGTGCTGTGGCGCGGCCTGTGCGGGTACCGGACCCCACCTGCGCCCCGAGGGGCGCCCCGGACTGGATCCCAGCAGATGCAGGACGGTGGCCCCACGGGGGAAGCGGGGCCCTGGGTGCCAAGGCGCCGTCGGGCAGGGTGCAGCCGCTGGGCACGGGGGGGCGCCCAGGGGGTGGGGGGTGAGGGGAGCGCGGCCGGGGCGCAGGTCCTGGGTGGGGCCGCATCGGCCAGCTCGGCCGGGCGAGAACCGGGGCCGCAGCTGCTCCCCATCAGGCAGCGCCCGCCGCCTCTGGCCGCCGCCCCTGCTCCCCACGGGCTCCAGCTGCAGGCCTGCGGGGGCGGGGCCGGGCTCCAGCTGCGGCCAAGGGGGCGGGGGGTGGGCTCCCGGGGGGATGCAGCTGGGCCTGGCCGGGGACCACCACCGCCCCCCACCCCCGTGGCTTCCGGGAGCCCCCGCCAGGCATGCAGGGGCCAGAAGATGGGGAGGCTCAGCGGCCCGAGTAGCCCGGTCCCTCCCTGGTCCTTGGTGTCGGGCTGGACCACCCTGTGCAGGCCGCAGCCCCGCGTCCCCGCCAGATGTGCTCCCTGCCCGAGGCCCTGGGGCTCCGTGCACAGCTGGGGGCTCCCGCACGAAGGGTTCCCCTGGAGCTGGGGTGCGTGGGGGCCCCGACTCCCCCACTGCGTGGGCCCTGCCGAAGGCCTGGGCGGCCCCCTGGACAGGGCGGGTCCCCTGGGGGACAGAACGTCCTCGGGAGCCGCCCTGCAGACCCTATGGGCGGAGGGTCAGACGGAACCGGGTGCTCTGGGGAAACGGCCCCCGGCTGCAGGGTCACCGTTGGGGTGCGCGGCGGGTCAGCGCAGGCGCCCCAGCTGCCGGCAAAGGACAGACGGGGGAGGACACGGCTGTAGAGGGAGCATTTCTCTAAAACAAAGAAAAAAGCTTCATTGAGATACAACTCACATGACACAAAACTCACCTTCTAGAGAGAATCATCCAGGGGTTTTTACTCACGAAGTTGTGCAACCGTCATGTGTATTTACTTCCAGAACATTCCATGGCTCTCAGAGGTCCCGTCTCCTGGCGGCCCCCCAGCCCCAGCCCCCACGGCTCATGCGAGAGGAGTCATGTGATCCGTGCCTGCGTCTTTGCCTCTCGTGACTCGGCCAAGCTCCCCCTGAGCTGATGCAGGTGCGGGGGCGGGGGGGGGGGGGTGACTGTGCTTTGGCCACCCCGCAGGTGCCGCCTCCCCCGACTCGCCCCTCCCCGCCCGCAGGACGCTGACCTGCTCACCGCCCTTTGTCTCCAGGACTTGGAAAACCTCTATTCCAGCCCTTGGCCTGATGGTGAAGGCGGACATGTCCCGCTGCTGCCGCGGCGCCCCCATGTCCTCGCCTCCCCAGGGGCCTGCACGCCCGTGACCTTGTGTCCCCCCGGCAGGGGCCTGCACCCCCATGACCTCGTCCCCCCCAGGGGCCTGCACCCCCATGACCTCGTCCCCCCCAGGGGCCTGCACCCTCATGACCTCATCCCCCCCAGGGACTTGCACCCCCATGACCTCGTCCCCCCCAGGGGCCTGCACCCCCATGACCTCGTCCCACCCAGGGGCCTGCACCCCCATGATCTCGTCCCCCCCCCAGGGGCCTGCACCCCCATGACCTCGTCCCCCCCCCAGGGGCCTGCACCCCCATGACCTCGTCCCCCCCAGGGGCCTGCACCCTCATGACCTCATCCCCCCCAGGGACTTGCACCCCGATGACCTCGTCCCCCCCAGGGGCCTGCACCCCCATGACCTCATCCCCCCAGGGCCTGCACCACCATGACCTCGTCCCCCCCAGGGGCCTGCACCCCCATGACCTCATCCCCCTCCAGGGGCCTGCACCCCCATGACCTCATCCCCCCTCAGGGGCCTGCACCCCCATGACCTCGTCCCACCCAGGGGCCTGCACCCCCATGACCTCGTCCCCCCCCAGGGGCCTGCACCCCCATAACCTCGTCCCCCCCCCAGGGGCCTGCACCCTCATGACCTCGTCCCCCCCAGGGGCCTGCACCCTCATGACCTCATCCCCCCCAGGGACTTGCACCCCGATGACCTCGTCCCCCCCAGGGGCCTGCACCCCCATGACCTCATCCCCCCAGGGCCTGCACCGCCATGACCTCGTCCCCCCCAGGGGCCTGCACCCCCATGACCTCATCCCCCTCCAGGGGCCTGCACCCCCATGACCTCATCCCCCCTCAGGGGCCTGCACCCCCGTGACCTCGTTCCCCCCAGGGGCCTGCATGCCCGTGACCTCGTGCCCAACCTCCAGCCTGCTGGAAGGGCTGCGTGTGTTGGCCGCACACGCCGGTGGGACGGAGACCCGGGAGGGTGGCTTGGCTCGTCAGGTCCTCATGCACGGGGCCGCGCCCTCTGGTGACCCGCCCCCGCCCCACCCCACGCGGCGCCCACTGGTTGCGCCTGAGGACGTTGCTTGGCCTCCTCACTGCTTGTTCGCTGCAGGCTTCCTTGTGGTCCACGGTGGTCGCCGAGACACCTACTCGCCGAGACTTCCTTCGGCCCAGGCCCCGCGGGTCCCCGCGGCGTGACAGCAGGGACGCTCTCCCGCCCGCTGGCTGTGCACGGGAGGCAGGAGGCCGAGGCGGCCGGGGCGCGGGGACGCAGGTCACTCCGCCTTCCCTGTGGCATCGCCTCGGGTCGCGGCTTGAATTTGAGCCGTAAACGTGCAGGTGGCCTCCCGGCCCCCGCGGCTGCCAGCTGTTTCTAGCAGTTTCTAGGCCCGCACGGTCACGGCAGTGGAGCTCCCGCCCCTGCGGACTGCCCGGGCCGTGCGTGGTTCCGTGGTGGGCGCCCAGCCCCTTCCCGCAGCGCCTGCCCCCTGCGGCCCCTGGGAGTCACGGCTGGCGGGGGGCGCCCCTCGCGGGTGCCCTGGGCTGGGGTGTCCTGGACTGGGGTGGGCCCGGCCCGCCTCCAGGGGCAGCAGGAGCCCAGTGCTCGGGGCTGTGCCTTCCCACCCAAGGCCGCGCCCCGCACCCCTGGTCTGGCCTCGGGGCCCACGTGGGGCAGGGGCTCGGCGGGCCGGGACCCAGCGAGCCTCCTGGGGGCAGCCCTCCGGCCACCCTGCCCTCGGGGACAGCTGGCCCCGCAGGGGAGCCCGGAGGAGGGGCGGGGCGGGCCCTGCGGGGGGGCTCAGGCCCCCCAGGAAGCCAGTGCCCACGGGGGGGCCTCAGCCGGCCGGCACCTGCATCCCCCGAGGCCTGGGGCCAGTCCAGGCAGCTACCCCCCCCCGCCACCCCCCAGTCCTCCCCGGCCCAACGGCTGGACCCAAGGACGGGTTTTTTCCTTCGCCTTTTCCAGGATCTTCCATTTGCTCAAACACTCACCACTTTTATTGGAAGCTTGGCCCCCGGCCCTGCGCGGCTGCTGCCAACGGGCCTCCCCTGCCGGCTCCCGGGCCCCAGGCAGCTGCGGGGGGGTGCGCCCCGGGGGGTGCCCCAGCAGACGGCGACCGCCCCCTGTGCCATGGAGCTCGTAGGACAGGGTGCGATGGAGGCCACGTCCCCCTGCGGGCCCCCTGCCCGTGCCCTCCCCCGTCCCCCCTGCCTTCCTGGACCCGGCAGGAGGGCAGCAGGGGCAGGACCAGCTCCCGGCAGGGCTCCCGCGAGCTGTGGCCCCGGGTGCGGGTGGGCCCTGGGCGGGTGAGGAGAGGGGGCGAGGAACACGCGGCCAGGAGGGGGAGCCGCCCCCTTCACGTGGGGGGCCCTGCGCACGTGGGCTTTCCAACGACACCCCGGAACAGCCAGCTGCGCCAAGACGGGCGGCGGGGGCCGGGCTGCCTGCGCTCCGGGAGATACAGCCCGGGGAGGGCCGCGGCCCCGGGGTGAAGGGGAGCACGAGCTGGCGCGGGGCGCTGGGCGGTGGGGCTGTGCACGCAGCAGTTACACCAGCAGGCGAGGGCAGTAGGCACGGCTCACGCTGTGGGTAAGTCTGATTTCCTTAATATGTAATGAACGCTTACAAATCAAGAAGACACCTGTCATAATTTCCCAAATAGGAAATAGAGTCTGAAACTGGCAGCTCATGGGACATGGAGACACGGGCCGAGCGCGAGGGGAGAAGCGAGGACAAGGGCCCTGGGGTGTCCGGGCCGCGGGCTGCACGGGAAGGCGCGGGGGCAGGGAGGGCTCTCCCCGCCGCCGTCCTCGGCGCCTCGGGGATATTGCCAGGTGCTCACACACGGGGAGGCCCCTCCGGCTGCTCTGGGGTGGGCGCCCGGGGGTTAAGGTGCTGGCGGCCGGCTGGGCCGTGAGGCAGGGCTGCTGGGCGACCTCAGGACCCCCCATGTGCCGGCACCAGCCCTGCCGGGGGAACCCCATGTTTTCCGGGACGGCCCCGCACTGGCCCTCGTCCCATGGTCTCCCTCACGTGTGTTTGCTGGAAAATCAATTCTGCAAACGCAGCTGAGAGCAGCTGGGGGGCAGCGGGTGCTCCGGGGGGGGGGGGTGCAGGAAGGGCGGGGGCGTGCCCAGGTCACCGGGAGGGGGCTGCCAGGCCGCCCGGCCCGGCCCCCAGCAGGGTGGAGACGCCCCTCCGGCTGCAGCCCCACGGTGCCCCACACCCCCACGGGGGGGGGCTTCCTGTCGGGGTTCGGGCGTCGCAGCGCGGGCTGGCCTCCCTGAGGACCCCGTGTCCGTCCTGTCCGTCCGCCCGTCTGCAGAGCCTCCCGCAGGCAGCGCCAGCGCCAGCAGAGCCCGGCCCGCCCTCCGAAGGGTCCCGTCCGGCCACTTCCTAGTGCCCACGTCTCTAACCGACACAGCCAGAGGGTTTCCAGGTTTCTGAAGAAAGCCTTCAGCAGACGGGCTTGCACAGATGGGCTGGGACCTGGAGAGGCCCTGGTCCCTGTGTCCCGTGACCTCCCAGGTGCCCCTCACCCCGTCCCTGCTCCCGGGGGACACGACCCCCCAGGTGTCCCCGCGGTCCGTCCCCGCAGCAGCTGCACTGGCTTCGTAGGGCCGGTCACTCCACCTGCGAACAGGCTTCAAGAGGATTCTAGTCGGTGCTCTTTCCTTCAGGGATTTGGACTCCGCGTCGGCCCGTGAGCTGCGTTGGGAGGGCGCCCTCCGTCCCCCCCGTCCCCCCCAGGTCCGCGGAATTAGTTCCGTCTCCAAGTATTTGCCGAGACTCCGCTGGGAACCACCTCCGTCTGGGACTCTGGAGGAAGCGCAAGCTCGAGGTCAGGTCCTAGAGCTGCTCAGCAGCCGCGCCTCCGTGGGTTTGGGCAGGTGGCTGTCCTCTCCGGGATTTCCGGCGTGTGACCTCGGGGCTGCCTCCCTGCGTCCGTCTGTCCGGCACACTTTGGTCCATTCTATTAATGTGTTCGAAGAGCTGACCGTTGCATGTGCGGCTCCTTCTGGGATTCGGCCCCATCTTCCATCTGTGACGTGTGACGTGGGCCCACCCGTCATGCAGCTGCCGGGGACACCTCTGGGGACATGGGCAGTGCTTCCTCCTCGGTTCCTGGTCCGTCGCCCCCGCACATCCCCGCGTGCCCCCGTTTTCCCCACCACGCGGGTCCCTCAGGGAAAAGGAATGAAGGCAAACGCCTGAAGACAGGCTGAGAACGTCCCAGAGTTGAGCGCAGAGGCAAACCCCGCGCTCCGGACGTGTGCGGAGATCTGGGAGGAGATCTGGGAGGACGGGCGCCAGTGGCAGGTGCTCGGCTGGGACCCCAGCCCCGCAGGACGGCGGCTCCCAACCCGCAGTCCTGTCCTGCAGACCCTGAGTGTGGCAACGCCAAGGCGTGTCCCCAGGAGCCCCCTCAGCGGTCACCGTTCACCGTGCTTTCCCCGCAGAGCGGGCAGGAGGCGGGCCAGCTATGCCGTGGGCCGTGCAGGGCGGGCGTGCAACGGGCGTCCAGGGGACTGTGAACAGGACACCCCGGTTTAGCCCTGAGTGGCCACGAGGGAGGGACCCCTGTGAAGCCGGCATCCCCGCAGCGTCCCGGAGCCCGCTCCTGCACAGGCCGCGGCACCCGCTCTGGTCGTGACCCCAGGCGGGCGGGGGTGGGGTGCACTGGTCCCCACAAACAGCGCGGCTCCCGCCCGCACCCACACGGCCCGCCGCCTCCGGCCCCCCCAGGACCACTGCCCCGGGTGCCCAGGGCCGCCCGCTCCAGCCCCCGAGGCCACCAGGGCCAGGACAGAGACCCACGGGGGGCCGCAAAGCCACGAAACAGACGCTGGGCCTGCCGGCTCTTTCTGGGATTTTTATTTCTTTAAAATAATTCATACAAATGGTTACAGTCACAAACATGATTTTAACCAAAATATTGCTAGCCTACCACGTCAGCAGGACGGCACCCGCGCAGGCCGGGACGCTGCGCCCTCACATCCCCAGGACAGATGCCGACGGCCGAGCGCGCTGTGGGCGACGCGCACTTCTTGGAGCCACTTTGCGAAGCCGTCTTTGTTTGGAACAAGGGGATTCATGCCAAAATTAGGAAAAACAGCCGTTGTTTTGTTTTTCTAAATTATTCTAAAAATAAGACAAGCAGGTAGAAAAAACAATGCACTGAGTGGCGTAGAAAGAAAAACGGGAAGGATTCGTTGTCCTGAGAAGTTTGCCAACTGCCTCGTTCCGGGGCGCGGTCCCACACGAGGGGCGCCGTGTGACGCGGCCTGCTGAGTGTTCGCTCAGGCTCTCCTGCTGTTGACAGCTAAGCAAACAAATCCTCTGTAATGTTCTAAAGACTGTACACAGACGAGAACATTCATGATAGAATTAACTACTAACTTCTTTTGCTTAACGAGGACGCAAAGGACACAGGACAGCGGCTGGCCCTCGGGACGGGACAACTACAGCGGACGCGGGGAGGCCGGCGCCACCTCCCCCGCCCGGCGCCTGGACAGTCTCTGCAGCGCCGGGGCCACCGCAGGCGCCGCCTCTGCACACGCCGCTCCGAGGGCGCCGCCCTGCCCGTGCCGAGGCCGTCGAGCTCCGCCCGGGCTACAACTGGTCGGTCGCGTGGTCTCTATCTGCCTCGGGCTTGACGGTTTGGCCGGGAGAAGGGGCGTGGGGCGGGTGGGACACGGGGGGCAGGCCGTGGGACAGGGACATGGCGCTGGGGACGATGCCTTCGACGGCAGTGGGGATGCCGCTGGGGGCCACGCCCACCACGCCCGGCGGGTACCTGCTGGGAGGACAGAGGGCACGTGAGGCTGGCGGGGTCCCTTCCGTGGCCTCGGCCCAGGGACCCCCCCAGGCCTCGACTCCTCCCCGGCCTGCTGCTCCATGGGCTCTTCGCCTCACGCCTGGTGGCTCTGGCTCCCACAGCCCGGCCCCTGGTCCCCTGGGGCGCACACGAGCACGCGTTTCCAGGGGACCCCGTGTCCCCGCCCCCTCCACACCCGCTCACCTGTAGGCGGCCCCGTTGAGCTCAGGGTGCACTACGCCGGGGTCCATGCTGGCCCAGTGGGTGGCGGCGGTCAGGTGGTCCTTGTTGACACAGTTTTTCAGGCTGTCGGGGATGCGGCCTGGCATGTACGGTGGACAGAGAAGGGCCTGTCATGTGGCTGCCCCCAGCACTGTGGCAGCTCGGTGGCAGACACGGGCTGCGGTTCCGCAGCGGGGCTCCCCCTCCGCCTCTCCTCCCGGGACATAGCAGCTCGCAGCTCCGAGACTCCCCAGCCCAGGGGATGCCCCTCAGGGGCCCCCCACGTCTGCCAGCCCTGGGGACCTCGGGGAGCAGCAGACAAGGCCCAGCCCAGGTCCCCAGCTCAGCCAGCCGTCCGGCCCATGGGTGAGGGCACGGGGTGACCGTGAGTGGGCAGCGTGGGACACCCTCGGGGGACTCGGGGGGCTCGAGGGCTGTGCGGGGAGCCCCCCGGGGGACGCCTGCTGGGGCAGGTCCATCTCACGGCCTCTGAGGGAGGCTCGGGGCCACCTCACCTGTGATGGCCCTCCGGATCTCCCGGGCCGCCTCCTCTCGCATCTCGATGGACGCCTGCTCGCTGTACCAGGCCGCGTGGGGGGTGCAGATCAGGTTGGGAGCGTCCTTCAGGGGACCCTGGCTAAAGCTACAAATGGCACAAAGCGGTCAGGCTGGGGCGGAGGGAGCGTGACCCTGCCTGTGGCCACACCCCGGCCCCGCCACGGAGCGCTGGTCCCTGGAGCTGCGGGGCCCAGGCCCCAGACCCTCTCGGCAGGGCTGACGAGCGCTGCCCCTTCTGGGTCGAGGCCTCTGCAGACGCGGCCACACGGCTCGGCGCCCCAAGGCACCGCGTGACCGAGCCCTCGCCATCCCGCCTCCAGGACTGGCCACCTGCCCACTGGGCCCTGGTGGGGCTGGACACAAAGCCCAAGAACGGGACCTGGGGCCTGCAGACTGCGAGCGGGTGTGAGCGCGGGCGAGGGTGGGTTTGGGAGAGGTGGCATCCAGGAATCACCCAGGGCGCTGCCAGGAGGCACCTGAAGGGCTCAGATTCGTGCACGTCCAGGGCGGCACCCCGGATCCGCCCCTCCTTCAGGGCCTGGGCCAAGGCCTTCTCGTCGACCAGGCCGCCCCGGGCCGTGTTCACCAGGAAGGCGCCTTGTCGCATCTGGGAGGACACAAAAACAGCAGCACGTGAATCAGCACACAGGCCTCTCGGCTTGCGCCCACCCTGCCTGGGGACCGCACCCCGCCCAGAGGACCCCTGGCTGCAGTTGTGGGCTCTCCTGGCCCGGCCCCCCAGATGCACATCCCCCCATGGAAAGGATGTGGCGCCTCTGGGACACGGTGTGGCCCAAGCCCCTACCCCTGCACACAGCTGCGGAAGTGGGTTCAGGACCCTGTGATCCTGGGATGACGGACACAAAACCCAGAGACATGGTCTTCGGTGCAGTGGCCAGAGAGCCCTGTTCCCTCGGGTGGCAGCACCCGCTCGGTCCCCATGCAGCTTCACGTCCTCGGGCCAACGGTCCTGAGCCCCCCGGAACGCAGGCAGCTCCCAGCCCCACACCTGGGTCTTGGGGGTGCGCGGCTCCGACCAGTGCCCCAGCGCCACGCCTGTGCCTGCGCCCTCCCCAGCCCCACCCCACCGACTGGAGGCAAAGAGGAGCCCCGGGTGCCTGGGCTCATCCTCCGCGGGGCCACAGGGGCCAGGGGCAGACCCCGTGCGGGCACACACACACCCCCGCCGGGGACCCCGGAGCCCATGAGAGGCCACTGCTAGTTCCAGCTCCTGCCTGACCCAGGGCCACGCCTCACAGCCACGGTGTGACGCTGCCAGCCGCCATCTGTCTTTGCCCCGGAGACACGGCACTGAAGCGCCGCACGGGCACGCTCACTGCAGGACCCAGCCCGTCGGGTGCGGCGTGTGCCCTGTGTGTGGGGCCAGGAGCCCCCAGAACTCAGGAAACAGGCCCCTCAGTGCAGACGACCCCCAGCGGTGGAGCCCGCAGGGCAGGGAAAGGCACTTGCCGTGGGTCAAGAAACGGTGGCACGTGTAGAACTCCCACCATGACCCTAGCCGTGACCCTACCCTGACCTTAGCCGTGACCTACCCTGACCTTAGCCGTGACCCTACCCTGACCTTAGCTGTGACCTACCCTGATACTAGCCGTGACCCTACCCTGACCCTAGCTGTGATCCTACACTGACCTTAGCTGTGACCCTACCCTGACCCTAGCCGTGATCCTACCGTGACCCTACCCTGACCCTTGCCCCGACCTGGGGGTGCGGGTGTGGCAGGGCTGTGGACGGCGGGGGAGGCGGGGCAGGCGCGCACCTGCTTGACGGTGAAGTCGTTGATGAGGTGGTGGTTGTGCTCATTGAGCCCGCAGTGCAGGGTCACGCAGTCGCTGTGGAAGAGCAGGTCCTGCAGGGTGCTCACCCGCTGCAGCCCCAGCGCCCGCTCGGTGCCATCCGACAGGTAGGGGTCGTAGAAGAGCACGTTGAAACCGAAGGCCTTGGCCCGGAGCGCCACCGCCTGCCCCACGCGACCTGGCAGGGCGACACACCGCGTCACCGTGGGCCTAGCTCGGCGTGCAAGGCACAGCCCCGTGGGCGCCTGCATCCAGATGCCGAGTGCAGGGACACCCGCGTGGCCGTGTGGGGCCGGGACTCAGGGAGCGGGCGGGGGGCTGGAGGTGCTCCCCAGGGAGTGCGTGGGTGGGGCTGCCACTTCAGACGAGGGGCCCCGCTCCTTGGAGGGAGGGGGCCACAGGGGCTCAGAGCACCCCCGGGAGGAACGCACTGACCTGGACGCAGGACCAGCCTGCCCGGCCCCAACTCTCAGGGCCCCACCCCTCCTGCAGCCCCCGGGTGGCTGGAACGTCCCACGCACCTGAGGCGGCCCGAGCGGGCCGTGCGCACCGGAGGGCGTCCGCCAGAGGGGACCACCAGGCCCCAGGCCACAGCCCCGCCTGCAAGTGACCCCAGGTGAGGCCAGAGCACAGCAGTCCTGCCAATGCCACCCAAACTGCTAACCGGCGGCGTTGGGAGGTCAGGTAACAGCTGCCCCCGACATCCCGCACGGAGCGTCTGCCACGCAGCACGTGGGAACCCAAACTCCAAGCACCTTTAACATCCCCGAAGGGCGCCTGGGGGGGCGCACGCGACAGAGCACGCTCAGGGAGGAGTCTGGGATTCTCTCCCTCTGAGCTCCGCTGCTCGCGCTCTAAGTAGCCACAACCTTGAAGGGAGCAGTCGCTGGACGCACTGGACGGGGGCTCTGGCTAAGGCGCCGGCGCAGCCGCGCTGAAATGGGGCCTCCTGGCTCTTGACGACACTGCCGGCTGAGGTCAGGTGCCCCCCCACCCAGGGGAGGGGCACAGCGCCCCGGGGGGCCGTGCGTCCCCTCCAGCAAGGCGGGAGCTGTACCGAAGACAGGCCTGTGCCTCGTGGGCACCTTGCACTCACGCACGTGTGCGCCTGGCTCGAGAACACCCCAAGTGTCCTATGGTTCTCCTGTTGCAGAGCCGGTGGGGTAGGGGCGGGGAGGGCACGGGGGCCAGTAGGGGGCAGGGTCCTGTCCACACGGGGCCTCCCAGGTGGATGGAGCCCGAGCTCGGAGCGACACGCGCCCACACACAAGGCAGAGAAACAGAACTCACAGCTGCCCGCGCGCCGGGTGAGCAGCTCCCCCCGGAGCAGGGCTGAGGGCCACCTGGCCCTCACCTGAAGGCCACGTCCACTCAGCCACAGGGTGCCACAGGGTACGGGTGGGGGAGGCGTGTCAGCACAGGGAGCACAGGTCAGCGTGTGAGTGGGCGGGCACGACTGTGCAGAGGCACGTGACTGGTGAGCACCTGTGTGACCCACAGCCGGTGTTCCCGGGGCAGAGAGGACTCGGCCCTGCGCTGCCTCGGGGCGGGGGGGGGGGGGGCGCCCAGCAGCACAGCCACAGGGCTTCCGCTAACTCACCGAGTCCTATGATGCCCAAGGTCTCCCCGCGGATCCTGGCGGCGCCGGAAGCCACTTCCCGGATCTGCTCCACGCTCTGCACCCGCGTGCCTTCCCGCAGCGCCTGGTGCAGCCAAGTGGTCCTGCGGTACAGGTTGAGGATGTGGCACATGGTGGAGTCGGCGGTCTCCTCGACAGACGCCGCCGGCACGTTGCAGACAGCGATGCCTGGGAACACAGACGCGCGGGCGAGGTCACCAACGCCAGTCCTGGTGCTTCCCCCAAGACGGGCCGCAGAAACGTCCCCATGTAGGCCCGCCTGCGGGTCCAGCAAGTAGGCGGGACGGGACAGGCGAGGTCACCCAGGCAGGTGCCAACACCCGGGTCTCCCTGCCTGCACCATGAGCCACCTGACCGCCAGCTCACAGCCACGCAGGCCCCACCCCTCCTGCTTTCCTCGGCCCCCAGGCCATTTGGGACCTGGCTTTGGACGGAGTGGCCCTGTCCTCACAGCCCCACGGCCCCCACCGCCCCTCAGCAGCCCTGCGGAGTGAGCTGAGGCTTCTCTATGCCCAGCACCTCCGCGCTTCTACCCGCCTCTCCCGAGCCTGGCCCCTCCCGCCTACCTATCCTGCCCTGCCGCCTCCTCGCCCCTGCCCCTGTGACTGCACAGTGCTTCCCGGGGACTGGTCACCTCCCTGCCGAGGGGAGGGCGCCTACCGGTTCCTTGCGCTACCCTAAATGCCAGGATGATGCCCAACACGTGAACAGGGCTTTGTGAGAGGGCCCAGAGCGGATCCTCCACTCCCTTCTGGAAACATCTCAGCCCACCGTGAACACAAGAGATGAGGAGCAGGAGGACCAGGTGACAGGGACACCATCCCCTAGATCTGGGGACACACGGCCAGGGTGACCACAGGGCATGGCCCTGATTGTCCCTGGTAGAGGAACAGAGCCCAGCCTGTAGAATCACAAGACAGGACAGACTCGGGGAACAGGGATAAAGCCCCCCGGGAGTCCCCGGGGCAGAAAGCATCCAGGCTGTGGTCAACTCTGCTGCAGGGGCCTTTGCTGGGGATGCAGCCTGGGGACGGGTGACAGTGGGGCGGGAGGGCTCCATCATGTGAGCCAGCAGAGGGCACGAGGGTCCTCGCGAGAGCAGAATAAACCGAGTCTGCGGTAGACGCAAATGGCAGGCCGTTCTGACCCCGGTTCTTCAGCTGCACCAGGGGAAAGGACTGGCAAGACCGGGCATGGGGAGGGTGGGGTCTGTGTGTGCAGCTGCGTGCCCTGCTCATGGGGGGGGGTCACCCCTGCAGCTGCGCACCTGCTCATGGGGGGGTCACCCCTGCAGCCACGTGCCCTGTTCATGGGGGGTCACCCCTGCAGCCACGTGCCCTGCTCATGTGGGGGGCGTCACCCCTGCAGCTGTGCGCCCTGCTCATGAGAGGGGTTCATCCTTGCAGCCGTGTGGCCTGCTCATGTGGGGGGGTCACCCCTGCAGCTGTGCGCCCTGCTCATGGGGGGGGTCACCCCTGCAGTTGCACACCCTGCTCATGAGGGGGGTCACCCCTGCAGGTGTGCACCCTGCTCATGGGGGGGTCACTCCTGCAGCTGCCTGCCCTGATCATGGGAGGATCACCCCCTGTAGCTGCGCGCCGACATGGGGGGGTCGCCCCTGCAGCTGCGCACCCTGCTCATCGGGGGGGTCACCCCTGCAGGTGTGCACCCTGCTCATGGGGGGGAGGTTACTCCTGCAGCTGCCCGCCCTGATCATGGGAGGATCACCCCCTGCAGCTGCACCCTGCTCAAGTACCAGCTCCCCTCCCCAGGCGCGGGGAGGAGGTCAGAGCACGTGACCCCTACAAAGTTTTCTGAGAGAGCCGGTTTGACTGGGGAGTTTGGGGGGGGGCCTGAACCCTGAAAGATGCTCACAAGTGACCTCCAACCAAATACGGGCCTGCAAGGGAATCCTTGGTGTAAAGCAAAACCAAAGGACGAGAGGAAAGCTGAGGAGACCGCGCCGAAGAAGCAACACCCCAAGTCGCAAAAGGGAGGAAACACCCGGCGTCCTACCTAAATCCCCAGCTGACTTGATGTCGATGTTGTCGAATCCGCTGCCGATCCTGACGATGATGCGCAGAGCTTTGAACTTCTCCAGGTCCTCCCTGGTCAGCGTGATGGTGTGGTACATCAGCGCCCCCACCGCCTCGTTCAGCACCTGCCGGCGGAGGGGCCACGCGGTCAGGGGCCGGGCCCCGCTGGGGAGCTGCAAACGTCCCCCCGAAACCGCCCCCCCCGCCTCCGCTGTGTGCTGGGGACTGCGGACATCCTAGGGCAGCAGCCACTGCTGTGACATCCGAGGGGACCGCAGGGTGACCTGCTGGCTCTGCGCTCAGACCCCCAAGCAGCCCGAGGCCGCGCCCCCGGAGAGAAGCGCTGGGCAGGGCGGGTAGGAGGCTCGCCTTCCGCGTGGACACCAGGCAAACAGGAGCGCAGGAGGACACAGCCTCGGAACCGCAGGGCCCGCCGGGGCGCGGACGGCACGCACACGGGTCGGAGCCGGGGCCCGGGTCAGCCCGCTTCGCCACGGCCCCATCTGCGCCCACACGCAGGCCCTGACGCTGCCCACGCGTCTCCGGGCCTGGCTGCCGTTCGTGAAGCCCCAGGAGCAGGTCAGTGTCCTGTCTCCCGAGTTTGCACAACGTGGGCCGAGGCGCTACTGTTTGCAAACCGCCCAACCGGGGCGACCTCTGGGAAGCGGGGGCTCCAGCCCCGCCCCGCCCCGCAGGAACCACAGCTGCAGCTCTGCGCAGGTGCGGACAAGACCTGGACGGGAGGGCACGCCCCCCGCAGGGCCAAGCGCACGGAGACCACGCCCCCACAGGCCACGCCCCCGCAGGGCCAGGCTCGCAAGACCACGCCCCCCGTAGGGCCCAGCAATACAGACCACGCCCCCCGAAGGGCCAGGCCCGCACGGGTCACGCCCCCGCAGGGGCCACACCCCCACAGGACCCAGCAATGCAGACCACGCCCCCCGAAGGGCCAGGCCCACAAGGCCACGCCCCCGCAGGCCCCAGCAATGCAGACCACGCCCCCTGCAGGGCCAGGCCCGCACAGGCCACGCCCCCGTAGGGCCCAGCAATACAGACCACGCCCCCCGCAGGGCCAGGCTCGCACAGGCCACGCCCCCGTAGGGCCCAGCAATACAGACCACGTCCCCCGCAGGGCCAGCCCCGCACGGGCCACGCCCCCGCCGGGCCAACCGCACGCAGACCACGCCCCCTCAGGGCCACGCCCCACAGGCCCCAGCAATACAGACCACGCCCCCGCAGGGCCAGGCCCGCACAGGCCACGCCCCCGTAGGGCCCAGCAATACAGACCACGCCCCCCGCAGGGCCAGGCTCGCACAGGCCACGCCCCCGCAGGCCCCAGCAATGCAGACCACGCCCCCGCAGGGCCAGGCGCGTGCACAGCACCCCAGCTGGTGCCTCCTGACCCTCGAGGCCTGCAGGTGGGCGCCACAGCCGGGCTGTGGTCAGGGGTGGGGAATGCCTGGCTCCCGGGGCTTTGTCCCAGGTCCAGGAGGGCAGCCCCGTGAGTGGTGCCTTCCAGGGCGTGATCCGCAGAAGTCGCGCACGGACCTCAGCCAGACGCCGGTGGGTGCCTACGGTGTCCGGTCTCCAGGCCCAAGGGCCGGGGACCCAGGATGGTCCAGGCGCACGGAGCCTCACAGCCGAGGGCCGGGGTTGTCCTTCCCTAGGGGACGCAGAGCAGCCTTCCTATCGAGGACACCTCCCACCCAAGGGCATGCGCTGGCTGCTGGGCACCGCAGCCCGGCGTCCGCCACGCTGCCCTCCTCCAGACTGAGCTTCTCGTGCTGGCTCTGGGTGTCCTGGCCGGCGAGGGACGCCAACAGCAGGCCATGGTGACCTTGAACCCCAGGATGAGGAAGGCAGCGAGAAGTGGTGCCCAGGACAGCCTGGACTCGGGGCTGATGTGAGAGGCACAGTAGGGGTCCTGCGTGGGGTGCAGGGCCCATGGGGAGGCTGCTGACTGCTCCTCTCATCTGCTTCTCTACAGCAGCTGAGCTTGTCGGACAGAGGGCAACCCAAAATACAGACCATTCCAAGGCTGGCCAACGTGGCCCGGGGCACGTGCCCACAGGGACCCCACACGGGCCAAGGGGGCGCGGGCTGGCTGGGCCTTCAAGGGACTGCAAAGTGCCGCTGGCCCCTGCTCCTGTTCCTGCACTGAGCGTCCTGGGGATCTCTGCTCCTGCAGGCAGGGAGCTGCCCACGTCCTGACGCCTCCCCCTGGACTCCCAGGACGTCAAGGCTGCATGTACTCCCACTCCCTGCCTGGCCCGTGGGGTGGGTGAGGACCCTCGTGCGACAGCCAAGTAGTAGTGCTGTGCACGGGGAGCACACAGGGAGGGCTTGGACGGAGCGGGGAGGGCAGACCTTGCCACCCTGTGCTGAGCTGCGTGGACCGGAGAGGAGGGTAGCCTCGGACACAGCTGTGCCCTGGAAAGAGGACAGACGCATCCAGGGACAGATGGACTGTGGAGGGGGAGGCTGCAGGGTGAGTCTGAGTCTTGGGCCTGGGCACCCAGATGCATGCACGGGCCTCTTCCTGGGGTGACCGGGCAGAGGCACTGGCCTGGGGACAGGCGGGGAGGAAGAGTGTCCAAGCACGGGCAGGTGTGTGTGCCCACGCCTGAGCCCTGAGCCATGGCAGGACGCAATCGCATCACGACTGTGACTGTGCCTGCTCCGTCCCAGCGTGGACAAGCCAAGACGCATGCCAAGTTCCAACTGCTGGGGTGTCTGGGCTGCTCCGCTGTTGGCTGTGCTGCCATAAAAATCCACAATTTCGGGGATCCCTGGGTGGCTCAGCGGTTTGGTGCCTGCCTTAGGTCCACAGCGTGGTCCTGGAGTCCCGGGATTGAGTCCCACGTCAGGCTCCCAGCATGAAGCCTGCTTCTCCTTCTGCCTGTGTCCCTGTGTCCCTGTGTCTTTGCCTCTCTCTTTCTATATATATATCTATCATGAATAAATGAATAAAATCTTAAAAAAAAAAATTCCACGATTTCCTGGAGGTCGGTCCTCGGAGCTGGAAAGCAGTGGGTCCATCGGAGAAGCCTCTGAGAGGGTGTCGGTGTGGCAGCTGGCCGCACCCGGGGGGCCGTTCACCCACTGGCACCCACTTCACGACGCCCAGCAGGGCAGAGTTTGAGATGCTGCGTGTGATGGACACAAACTGGCCATCTGTTACCTTAGTCTCAACGTGCCTGAGTGTGACCTACTGACGTTTCTTAATAAATTGGTTTCATGTCCGATTCCTTTTTCTACTGAGCAGCTGTAATCACGTGGTGCCCAGCGAGGCGTTCTCAGGGCAGAGACCACCCCAGCTCAGGGCTGCCCAACCGCCCTGGGAGGACCGGCTCGGCTGCAGGCCTGCACACAGGGAGCTCCGTCCAGGGGACCCAGGCCTGGGCCACCGCACTCCTGTGGCCAGCCCCGAGCTCCTCTCCAGGGGGCTGCTCACGCCCCGTCAGGACTGCGGAGTGGCTGGGATCCCGCCAGGCATCACATGGACTCCCAGGGAGGTGGTCTGCGGGGGGCCCCCAGGTGTTCACTCACGTCACCACGTGCCAGCTGTGACCAAGTTTGTCAGGCTTGAGGACCTGACCGCGTCCTCACCCCAGAATGGAGTGCCACGGGGCCAGTGGCAGCAGGGCGGGGGACTCAGTGGGCAGCTCGCGGAGAGAAGCCAAGGCCTACTGCGCCGCATCGGGGCCTCGCTCCTGCCCCTCACACACAGGTGCCCGATGCACAAGGTTCCGGGACTTCTGCACACCTGACTTTCTAGGACCACACCGAGGGTGTGGCTCGTTTTGTGCGGCTGCGGCCAGAAAAGCTCAGCAGTGGCCTAGTGCCTCCAACACACTTCTGTGTGGTTCCAGGGGGGCCTGTGCCACCGCCGTGCGCAGGCCTGGAGGACAGCAGAAGTGCCAAGCCCCGGCAAAGCCCGCGTGGCCGTGGCTGTGGCCCTGGTGGAGCAAGAGCGTCGCCGCCCACATGGTGCCCCCCTCCTGCTGTCGGGGGGCATCTGAGCATCCGCTGTCCAGCCTCCGGCTCTGGCAGGTACTGTCCCCACCCGGCCACTTCTCACGTGCTTTGTCCTGACATTGCCACGTGACTGCTTCTGACCGTGCCCCCACAAACAGCCCCGTGTTCTGCAGGACACACCTCCGCCTCGTCCTGACTGTGGGGTGGGAAACACATGCCCCCCAGCAGCTCCCCTGATGCTTCTGTTGGGACACCTGCCTGCGTGTGGCTGTGCCAGGGCTCCCTCCCCGCGTTCCCTCCCCTCTCCACCTGCTCACGGCCCCGGTGAGGCCGACCCTGGCCCGACACTCTGCTCGGAGTCACACTGACCCTGCTGCCACCCCGTGCCGTCATGCGGGTCAAATCTTGTCTGCATGCTCCCCTCACGTCTCCTGGCCCAAGCACCTCCCTCCTGGGACTGGGCGCCTTGCAGCTGTATTTCCCACGTCCTTCCTATCTTCCCGGACATGTCCCCAGTGCTGCCTTACTGTCCCCTGGCCCTGGGGGCCCCTGCTCTGGGCCGGCTGACAGCGCCATCCCACCCACAAGCCCCTGTTCTCACGAGCGCCCCTTCCTCCGCAGGTGCCGGTCTTCAGGGCTCCTGCACTTTGGTCAGATACACAACGCTGCGCCGAGAACTGCTTTCCCTGGGAGATGTGAAGCAGCCCGCGACTCTTTGTAGCTAATGGCCCCCCACCTCCGGCATCAGGGTAACGTGCTCCTTGAACAGCAGAGCATCCTGTGGGCCCAACACGCGTCCTGGGTTCACACCAGGACAGCCAGAGTGTCCACTGAGCTCTGGAAGGTTCCTTCACCACATGGCCGTAGTAATAGCATGGTGTCTCCTCCACACTTAGCACCCGGCGTCCAGCTAGTTACGAGGCAGAAATCCCTGATCCATGGTGATGTGCTGTCTCTCCCTGAGTTGAAGCCTGCAGACAAGTGGTCCAGGGCCTGTGTCAGCTCCACAGCCAGCAGGGCCCAGGGCTCCCATCCTATTTTTCAGCTATTCCCAAACACGGTTTCTCTTGGGTTCCAGGTGGCTGCCCAGGCTCCAGCCATTGCGTTTGGTTTCCAGCCAGCAGAAAGAGAGAAGGTGGCTCTGCACACAAAGCCTGGTGGCTCTTCCTGGTTGGACTCGGTCACCTGGCCACACCTGACAGCCAGGCTGGGGAAATGGGCCGCACGGTGCACCAGGCCCGAGCTCCTGGATCTGCGCAGCTCCACATCTTTGCCCGGAGGCCTGGACTGTGGCTTCTAAGCTTCCTGTCAGTTTACCGTTTCCAGTTGCCTGTTTGCACCGGTGAGTGCCCCCCGGTGCTGGGAGGGCGCCTTCCCCCGCCGCGCTGCTCGTCCGCGTGCCCCTCGGGTCGCCAGGGCGCTCCGTCCCATCCCTCGGGAGCCTCTGGCACCGGGGGTTTTCTCGGCATGCTCAGGGGGGGTGGCAGTCGCCGACACACGGAGGCCCAGCCCGACCCTCCCCGGGGTCGGACTGCACATCTGGCTCTTAGCTAACCTCCGATCATTTTGATCAGTTATGATCTTAAAGGAAAACATCCGTTTAGTGTCACTTTTCAGATTTATTCTCAGAACCTGCTTTAATATCGCTCAGGCTGCTTCAACACTTCTGTCTGCCGGTCTCTCGCTCCCGATATTGCTGGGTTTTTAATATTTTTACTTTGAAACCCTTTAAGATCCACAACAAGTGGCCAGAAGCTGCCCTCCCAGCCCTGCTCCGGGGCACAGCAGGCTCCGGTCACCCAGCCCCGCCCCGTGCAGGGCGGCCTGCAGAGCTGACCCCCGCACCCCCCCGCACTACAGCCCCGGGCCGCTGGGAGCGCGCCAGCCATGTGCACGCGCAGGATGCGGGGAGCCTGCGGGCTTCGCGCCTCTGGTACCCGCGGCACGTGCTTGTGTCCCCCTCCCCCAGCGGCACCCGGCCTGAGACTTCGGTCCCCGGGAGCCGTCAGGGCCTCAGCGTCGAGCCCTCTGGTCTTCTGGACGCTCCTGCAGCTGCTGCATCCCTCTGCGAGGCTCCGAGCTCCACCTTCTCTCCCTGCCGGTCCTGGGACCCCGAGACACCCGCGCCATCCCCGGGCAGGCCTGGTGACGCCGCTAGCGGGCTGGATGCCGGCGCTGGGAGGGTGCAGCTGCGTGGCCCAGCCTGCGATGCCCTCGCTGGCCAACATGGGCCCCAGGCGATACAGCTCGTCGGCCACATCCACGGCCCCAGGCTCCACTTCCTGGCAACAACTGGTTACAACGGCAGCGGCTCAAGGTGCGGCGGAGGAACCCTGTCCCCACCTCTGATGCCGCGGGCAATGATGGCCACAACCTGGGGCTCAGGCGCCACGGAGGCGCACAGCTGAGGGACCCTCCTGCCCTCCTCGCTCCCACGAGCACCCCGCGCCATTACCTTCTCGTGGATCTCCTGCGTGGACTGGGCATCACAGAAAGCCACCGTGGCCACGTCCTTCAGGATGGGCATCTCCACCGTGCAGTCCCGGCCGTCGAGCAGCGCCACCAGGGGCCGGGGATGCATGGGCCCATTCATGATCGGGGGTCGGACGCCTGTGGAGACAGGAGTGCACGCTCAGCTCCCACGGTGGCCACGGCTGAGACCTCGCTTCCCCTGCCATCCACCGCCCCCACAGCCTGACGCAGGCAGGCCCTGAGAATTCTACGTGTCCACGCACCTGGATTTTGTCAAGCCTGAGTAAAAAAAAAATCTCCATGAAAAGCAAACCAGTGTTTGCTACAGCTCGCTGACCCCCAAACGAAAGTGGACCCCTGCTGAGCAGCATCACCCCCAGGGCCTCGGGGTCCCAGGCACGCGTGGAGGCATTGGGGCCTCCACCATCTGACCCCGGAACACGCAGACTGCAATGTAACAGGTGTCACGACAACACCCACGGCTCCCAGTCCACGGCAGCGCTGAGACCGCCCGGAAACCCTGCCAGCACCATCCCCCATGCCCGGCATCACCTCATTTGCAGGTTTGAAAGGAGACACAGAGGCAGGGAAGGGGTGAAGCACTGAACGCAGCCAGGGCCCCTGACCGTCTCACGACAAGACGACTTAGAATCACTAAAAGCTCCTTCCATATAGGAGGTCACCGGGCCTCATCCTGGGCTGAGGCGGACACGAAGGCCTCCAGGTGACACCCATGGCAGCCGCCAGTGGCCCTATCCACCCCCCAGCCCCAACGGCCTCAACAAGACCCGTCCCAACCGGTGCACAGGCAGCTCTGGCGCAGGATGAGAACCAGGGGTGGGGCTGGGCCGCAGGGGGCCCAGAGCCCAGGAGGGAGCCACCCCCACGGGCGCACTTCTCCACCGCCCACGCAAGCGGCCAAGACGCAGCAGCCCTGCTGGGTGCAGGGCAGGGTCCGCGAGGCCCCAACCCCTCCCCGGCGCTCCCCGCAGTCCCCTGTGAGCTTCTTCCTGCCACCCGCGGGGTGCCGGGCCCACGGCACGGCTCACCTCTCCAGCTTTACCCGGAGGACGGCGAGGCCTCAGGGCCCTCATGTACCTGCGCCAAGGGGCTTATGGTCACGGCCGTCAGCACCCCGCGCTTGTTTCTAAGGGACGGGCCGTCACGCCGCGCGCCGAGCTCCCGCCCTCCAAGTTCCTGAGGCGACAAGGCAGGCTGTGGAGCGCCGACGCGACGGCGCCTCCCGCAGGAGCACGCCAGGGCCCGCGGGCAGCAGGGAGGGGATGCTGTCCACGGGCCTGCCGGGCAGCAGCGCCAGGGCCCCAGCTCACTGACACCCCCTTACCCAGGGAGGCACTCGCCTCCCAACCCACGGCCGGCGCCGGAACGGGACTTGGGTTTGCGTGGTAACACCCTAGCCTGGCACGGAGTTCATGGGAGGACGACCAGAACCAGCCCAGTGCTGACCTGAGGCCTGCCCACCTGGGACCCCCGAGGCCCCCCCGGCTCCACCGCCCATGGGGCTTCACGGAGGCCGCACACCGTGGGGCGTCACTGTCCTGATGCGCCGCACCGGCCGGGGCACCTGGGCCGTCCCAGCCGGAACGGACAGCCGCTCCACGGGCACCGAGGGACGGGCGTCCAGCTGCTGCGCGCTCCAGGAGCCCCTACCAACCTGACATTTCTTAATATGGGCTCGGCTTCCACGACCATGAATTCGACTTTTCAAAGCGTTTTATCTTCAGAATCCCCAGGCAGAACCGCGTCTGTCACTGGATCCTCATCCCACGTCTTTAATTGTCTTGAACCAAAGCTCCTAGGCTCCTGATCCTCGGCGACCACTGAAGCCTGTGCCGGGGTCAAAGTCTGACTAAAAAACACAAGAGACATGTTAAAACACCATCGAGGGCCAGCTACAGCTCACAGATGCCAAAGGCTCACAGGCGAGGCTTCTCCCCACATCCTTGCCCCTGGGGGGACCTGCCTGCAGGCGGGCGCGCGGCCGGCAGAGGGGACGGCTGGGCGCAGCGGGGACGCAGGTGCAGCGGGAGGCTGACTCTGAAGGTCCCTCCGCGTCCTCGGGCCGCCGTGCCAGCTCCTACTCACACTGCCGACAGCCTCCCCGGCCTCCGTGACGAGGCCGCCAGGAGGGGAGGCCCGGGGGTGCTGGCTGGGACACGGACGCCACTTCCCCGCCCCCGCACGCGGGCCCCACAGGCACTTGACCCGACACAGCTCCCGTGAGACTTGAGGTCACGTGCGTGGGTCGCACACCTTTCTGGAACAGGCTGAGGTCTCAGGCCCCGGGAGCGCTGGACCCACCCTGAGCGCGTGGCCCTCTGTGCATGGGGACCACAGCGGGGCTGCCCGGAGGCGTGGCCAGGCCGCACACCATGCCCTTGACGTCATCCGGCCCTCGGGAGGCCCAGCGCAGAGCAGGAGCTCCAGGGGGTGGGGCCACGGGGGACGGGCCTGCTGCAGGGATGGCCTGTGGCCCCTGGAACCCGTGGTGGATCCCCCTTCCAGACGCTTGCACAGCGAGGGCAGGCGTCCTGCATCCTGTCCGTGGGCCTGGGCCGTGCCAGCCGGCCACGCTCCCCTCGGGGTGCGGACCTCCGTCCCTGCCAAGTGGTGGCCTGGGCTCCACGGTGCAGAAGGCAGCCTGGCCTCCCTGAAGCTGTGGCCAGGCCAGGGCTGGGTGGGCCTGCTGCGAGCAGACGGGCTGGGACGGTCCACCGCCCGGGCCTCATGGACTGAACGCCTCCCCCGCCGATTCCCTCTGCGGGTTTCAAGCCCACACGCTGACCCTGCGTAACCAGCTCCCAGGTCGCGGGGACACTGAGCCTGGGAAACACAGGCTTTCCGCCAGGGAAATGGGGGGGCCCCTGGTCAGAGAGTGCTGATGCCACAAGGTGGGAGATCAGGGTCGCGATGACCACGGGCCCACATGGAGCCAAGTCTCCTTAGTCCCGAGAGGCCTCTACCTGGAGCCCTCACCCACACCGGCCACTGCCCGTGCCAGGAGTCTGCTCCCCGAGGACAGACCCTGGCCAAGCCACACCCGTCTCTGCTGTGGGGGACACAGCTGCCCCTTACCCAGAGATTGGGAGCTGCCCTTGGCGACGGCACCAGGGCCCCTTTCTCCTTGGCCCTCTAGGCTCAGCTGAGAGTCCTGCTCGGGGCAGTGGGAACAGCAGGCAGGCGGCTGGGTACCGTGGGCAGGGGCCAGGCGGTGACAGGCTGGGGGCCAGGGACCTGGGGGGTGGTGGGCTGGGGGCCAGGGACCGGGGCAGGGGGCTGGGGACCCGGGGCAGGGGACAGGGGGTGGTGGGCAGGGGGCTGGGGGTGGTGGGCAGGGGGCTGGGGACCCGGGGTGGTGGGCAGGGGGTGACAGGCTAGGGGCCAGGGACCTGGGGGATGGTGGGCTGGGGGCCACGGACCGGGGCAGGGGGCCGGGGATCCAGGGCAGAGGACAGGGGGTGGTGGGCTGGGGGCTGGGGACCCAGGGCAGGGGACAGGGGACCCGGGGCAGGGACGGGGGGTGGTGGGCTGAGGGCCAGGGACCTGGGGTAGGGGGCGTGGGGGCCAGGAGGTGGTGGGCTGGGGGCTCGGGACCCAGGACAGGGGCCTGGGGGTGGTGGGCTGGGGACCTAGGGCAGGGGGCTGGGGGTGGTGGGCAGGGGGCCAGGGGGCCAGGAGGTGGCAGGCAGGCAAGGGCAGGGACACACTCCGCCCGGCCAGGCCCACCCCGGGGCTGCAGGACACAGCACCTGAACCTCGTCACCGGCTCGCAGCCTCACGACCCCCAAAGGAAACCGCACGTGACCCCCCACGTTCTGCTCCGTAAGGAACATACCCACTGAGCCACAGAACGAGATGTCGCTCTCCCCTTACAAGCCGGGAGGGTGGCACTGAGGACACTCAGGGACCCTCGGTGACTACGCCCTGCTTCTCTCCATGGTGGGGGGGGCAGGCCCGGTCAGGGGTGTGGCTGCACGGCCCCCCTCCCCCAGACACGAGCCTCCCCCGCGACCTTGACCTTCACAAGAGGAGCAGGGTACGAGCAGCTGGGTGCGGGCCAGGGGCCACCTGGCTCCCCAGCGTTGGCCTCCTGGGAGCCAGTACTCCCCGGTGCCCGCTGCCGGCGAGGGTGACTTGTGCCCCGGGGCCGTGACCCCGCAGCCCAGGTCTGATCCCCTGCCGCGTTCCCCCATAGCCCAAGGAGCAGTCCATGCAGACTCCAGCCGGCGGCCACCAAGGGCGGGGGGCAGGGCCCGAGCGCGGGGGCCGCCAAGTGAGCAGGGGTCCCGGCCCTGCTGCTGTGGCCAGTCTGCGGTTTTCTTCCTAAAGCTAGAGGAGCCAGCGTGGGTCCCCAGTGGGACCGTCCTGGGCGGCGAGGCCCTGGGCAGACCGCACTCCTGCACACCTCGGCCACGGGCCTGGCGCTGTGTCCACGCGGGTCCCCGCAGCCCCGCCAAGGGGACGGGACCCTCAGGCGCTCCGAGCGGCCTAGGCTCAGCTCTTCTGTGAAAACGCTGTTTCGCGGAGGCCCCGCTTTGCCCACACCCGGCCGAGGTGCAGACGCCTAGAGCGGCCCGTGGGCCAGGGCGGCGTGTGCCCACCCAGGGGTGCGTTGGCAGGCGCGGGGCTCAAAGGCCAGGCCGCGGGTCCCAGGCCGGATGCGGGGGGAGCCCGAGCCCAGGCCAGCAGCAGCAGCGCGACGGGGAAAAGCCCCCAGGGAGGGACCCCCAGACGCCGCGAGGCCCAGGCTGGGGGGCATCCGTGCCGTGGAAACCCCAAACTCCATCTTGTTCCTGGAAACGCCACGTGGGAGCCCCGCTGAGTGACCTCAATGCCCAGAACGAGTGCAGAGGCCACATGGACAACGGGGGGCGGGGGGGTGGTGGCAGAGGGCGGGCGAGAATGCGCAGGCGCGGGTGGGGTCAGGGCCCCAGACTCGCGGCACACCATCCGCCAGCGGCAGGGCTCCCCCCGTCATCCCTGACGGCTCTGCCGGGAAAGGTTAACTCACACAAACTAAAAGACGCTCGTCAGGACGTAGTAAAACAAAAAGATGGTGAAATTAAGGAGATGCTACTGCAGGATGTAAAGTGCCTGAACCCGTTTGAACTGCCCAGCGCAGGTCCAGGGCGTCCTGGCGAACAGCCCGGGGGCGGCAGGTGGCAGTGAGGCCGGGTCGACGTGTGCCCCGCCACCAGGACGACCGGTCACGGGACAGCGAGGGGGCGCTCCTCCTCCAGGGCAACGAAACCCGTCACCCACGCGAGGACACCAAGAAAGCGTGTCCAGCCATCTCCTGCTCGTTCACAGCCAGAGCCTCACGGCCAGGGCTTCCCCGGCGGAGGTGCTCCCGCGGAACCCAGGGCCGCCCGCGCTCCCCACACGCAGGCCCACACGCCTGCAGGCGGCCAGGCGGGGTGTGCCCACGGCTGCCCGCGTCCCTCCGCCCTGCCCCATGATGACCCACACAGGGCTCCGGAGCATCGGGGTGGGGCTGGGGTGGGGTCTCGGCCTCCCCCTCCCCAGAGCGCACGGGGCTCCAGGGGCCTGACCGCGGCGCTGCCCCTGCACTTGCCAGTGCTGAGCACTCCGGGCTTCTGCGTCCCTCCCGATGTCCCACTGCTGTCGTTGGCAGGAGGGTGAGCAGGCCAGCTCAGAGGGGCTCCCGTGGGCACCCCGCCACCTGGTGCAGACGGAACCCCGACAACCACCCTGGCGCACACATCTGCTCCGTCCCTGGTGATACACTGTGCTCCAAGAGGTGGTGGCTCAGGCCGGGGTGCCACACGGGGGTGGCATCCCCGCAACTCAGTGAGGCGGTGGGGGACGCGGCAGTCAGCACGGCCTGGGGGCACGGGGCGCCAGGACCCACTGGGCTGCAGCGGCCGCCACCCCACGGGCCCCGCACAAAGGGCACAGGCCAGCCCGGGTGGCTCGCGTAACTCCAGGTGGGCAGTCGGCAGGCCCGAGCGCACCACAGCCATCACCCGCAGCACAGGGCCCCGCAGCAGGCCGCGACCCTCTCGGCACCACCTTCGCCATCTCCCCGGGAGTCTCAGGGCCGACAGGTGTCGGGGCGGGGTCTCCTTGGCCCCCGTCGGCCCACTGACCACTAGGCCGGCCTCCTGCTCCCCCGGGCCCAGGACAGGGTGTTGCTGGCACACTCTGGGGACACCCCGGGCCCCTCACAACAGCTCCCTGGCATCCGGGGCAGCGGGAAGCCAGGGGTGGGGACTGAGATCCTGGCCACCCGAGCTGCTGGCGTTCGCGCGGCCCCCCGTGGCTGACCAGCATCCCACCCTCAGCCCCAGAGCTCTCTGTGAGTGCTCCCTGCTGCCTCTCCAGGCGCACACGCTAGGCCACCTCCCGCCTGCCCGGGACCCCTCCCAGGACACCGCAGCCCTCCCCAACACACCAGGGCTTCAGAAACTAGGCCCGGAGCCCGTCAGACCCCAACGTCCCCTGCCCCAGCAGGCTGTGCATATCCAGCCCTGACCACCACCTCCCCAGAAGAGGCTCCCTCCCGCCCCCCCGCTGTACTTAAGCAGCCCTTCCCCACTCGGGCCCAGCACAGCCAGCTGGTGGCAGTGAGGCTCCCCTCGGCTGCCGGCTGCCCGTGGTCTGGAGGCCTCCAGGGGGCAGGGTCTGCGTGAGTGCCAGGCACCCCGAGGCCAGCGGCCACACTGACTCCAGCAGGACAGACCCACGCACCACACCGTGTGGTCCCCCAACTCATTGTAAACCAAACAGGCGCCCGCTCCCCCACATGTGCTGCAAAGGCACGTTCTCGTCACCGAGACTCTGCCTCCCACACAGTCCTCTCTCGCGCCCTGACACGTGTCCTGCTCGCTCTGTGATGCTCCAGGATCCCACAAACAAGAACCCTGTCCTCGTGCAGAGAACACTGGTTGGGGACCCAAGGAATGTCACCTCCCTGCCCTCCCGCACGCGACGTTCAGCAGCTGCTGCAGGGCGACCCCATATGGGGACACGTCCTCTAGGGCAGGCCTCGCACATCAGACTCAAGGACTGGCGGCCGGACGAAGCTGCTGTGGGCACCGAGCCTGCCTCCTGACAGGCCAGAGTCCAAGCCTGGGGAGGGTCCAGAAAGCAGCCCCCGCCCCACCCGCTGACCCCCTGGGATTTCTTCTCCAAGGTCCCAGGTTCCAGTCCTGCCAGGTGCCCACCGTCCTCCCAGCCTGTCTATGGCCAGGCTGCAGGGCTGGCAGGGATGTGAGGGACCCCCACCCTGAGGGTGACACAGGCAGAAACAACTCAGCACTAAGAGCGCCTGTGAGCTCTGTGGTTGGGTGGAAAATGCCCCCCCACCCTGCCCCGCCAGGTGTCCTGCAGCTCGTCTGGGCAGACAGGCGAGGGCCCCAGGCCAGCGTGCAGCCCGTGGCTGATCCGCAGTGAGCTCCTGGAGTCCCCTCTGGGAACCCGAGGCAGGTGTATTGTGGACTGCCCCCCGAGCCTGCCATGGGTCCTCCTTCGTGCCCCTGGTCTCAGGAGCCAGGAGTCTTTGAGGAGGCTGTTGTCACAGGATAAAAAGCCTGCACAAGCCTTCGACTGGGTCCTCTGCGCCCAGGAGCCGCGGGCGGCCAGCAGCAAGCTGCACTCCAGCTACTCAGACTGGGCAAGGCCCCAAGGACACTGGCATAGGGCGCTCCAGGGGCAGGCGAGATCGTGGCAGAGAAAGCCCCATCACGGCCCAGCTCTCTGCTCATGACCTGCTGGCCCCTTCCACCGGGCCGCTGGGGAGCCAAGGCCAGGCCACCTCTGAAGCCCAAGGGCCCTTCTCCGGCAGAGGTGCCTCCCCCGCACTAGGGTTCCACCGGCCAACCTCTGACAGCTCACCCGATGGCCCAACCTCGGGTACTAACCACAGAAGGGGCTGCTGCAGCCTCCCAGAGCTCGGGGTCGCAGCCTGCTGTGCCCCCAGCACCCCCGCCCGCGTGTCCTCAAGCTGAAGGGACCGAAAGGGAAACCCCAAATGCAGCCAGGAGAGAGGCTCAAGGGCTGAGACAGGTCACCCCAGCCACGAGTCCATTTCTCAGAAACGCAGAGGGAAGAGCAAGCCGTCCGGGTGGGACAGGCTGGAACTGCACAAACAGCCCCACGGAGGCTGAAGGGTACACGCCTGCGCGCGGCAGACACAGACTAACCCCGAGCGCGTCCCCCCAAGGCCTCGCGGAGGCCCACATGGAAGCACGTGCTCAAAGCCGGTGACCACAAACACCGCGGCGAAAAGAAACCCAGAAAGGCAACGGGGCAGAGCGCCCGGCAGGCAGCGCTGGGAGCCGCAGGAGGGGGCAGACCGCGGGCGGGCGGGCGCGGGCCCGGCACTGCGGCTCACCCTGAGCTCCCGGGCCGCGGGGAAGGCCGAGTGCCCGCGAGCCAGGGGCAGCGCCGGCGGCCGCGGGGGCCCTCGTCCTCACGCGGCATCCTCACCTCGGGCACGCAGAGCCGCGACGCCGGGTCCCCGCAGCCGGGGCGCCCGCACCGCCCGCGGGGTGCGCCCTGCTGGGGCCCAGCTGCTGCCGAGCTCTTCTGCGTGATCCTGCCCCGACGGAACCGCTGCCCGGCGGCTGGGGCGGTCCCGGGAACGCGCGGCGCGGACGCCCCCCGCCTGCCGCCCGACCGTCCCGCTGCCCAGGCGGGCGCCCGTGAGGGCCGGTCCTTGGCCGCTCGTCCGGGCCCGCGCAGCCACCGCCGCGTCGGCCCCGGCTTCCTCCCTGCAGGTGGGCCCGTCACGGCGCCCGCGGAGGCCGAGGGGAGGCCGGCAGGAGGCAGGAGGGCGGCCGGGCAGGCGCTCCCGCGGCGCGGGCTCGGGGACGGCGCGGCTGCAGGGCCGAGCCGGGACCCCCGGGGCCGGCGGCGCTCGGGCGCGGGCAGGTGGCGCGGGCAGGTGGCGCGGCTGCCGGCGGCCGTCCTCGTCCCGGGCGAGCGGGCGCGGGGGCGGGGGCGCCGGGGGCGGGCGCGGCGAGGCCCCGGGGCCCGGGCGGGGCGAGCCCACGCGACCAGGAGGCCGGGCCGGCCCCACGCAGGGCGCACGCGGGCCGGACGCAGGGGGCCGGGCCGGCGGGGGGGCCGTGGGGCCGCCGGGGCCGGACGCCGGGCGCGCCGCGGCTGTGGCGGGGCCTGGCCTGGGGGGTCGGGGGCCGAGCGCGGCGCCCCTTTGTGTCACCTGCGCGGGCGGCGGCGGCGGTGGTGGCGGCGGCGGCGGAGGAGGAGGAGGAGGCGGAGGCGGCGGCGGCGGCGGCGGCGGCGGCAGCGGGCGGGGCGGGCGTGACGGCGGCGCCTGCGCACGCGCACTCGCACGCTGCGGCTCGCGCACGCGCACGGCGCCCCGGCCCCGCCCCCGGCGGCGCGCGGAGGCCGGCGCGCACGCGCACTCGCACACAAAGCCGGGGCCCGCGCGCGCCCGCCCGCCCCGCCCGCCGCCCCGCCCCCGCGGCCGGAAATGCGCGCGCGCGGCCTTACCGAGCGGCAGGCCCTTGTTGAGCAAGTGCGAGCTGCCCATTGAAAGGCGCGGGCGGCCGCGGGCCCCGACGAGTCCGGCGCGCTCCGCCGCGAGCCCGGCGCGTGGGGCGGCCTGGGCGCCGTCCGCTGCTCCGCCCGCTCGCCTGCGCCCGGGCGCCGCCGTGCCGAGCCGCGCCGCGCCGCGCCAGCAGCCGCTCCACCGGGCGGGGACAGGCGGCGCGCGCGCGGGCGGGGCTTCCGGCCCGGCGGCCTCCTGTTTCCAGGCGCGAGCGCCGCGCAGCACCACGCGGGCGGCTGCAGGCCGGGCCCGCCCGCCCCGCCCGGCCCTCCCGCCCGCCGCGCCTGCTCACACCTGCCTGCATCCGCACAGGTCCCGCCCCGCACCCCCGCGCGCGCACGCACGCACCTGCCCCGCAGCCCCCGGACCCCACCTGCCCTGCACCCGCACACGCACCTGCCCCGCAACCACCAGGCCCCACCTGCCCCGCGGGCGCGCTCACACACGCACACTCACCTGCTCGCACCCGCACCTGCCCCGCGCCCACCCACACGCACCTGCCCTGCACCCGCATATGCACCTGCCCCGCACCCACCCGGCCCCATCTGCCCTGCACACACACACACACACACACACACACACACACACACACACGTGCACCTGCTTGGCACTCACCAGGCCCCACCTGTTCCACCTCCGCGCGTACACCTGTCCTGCATCTGCGCACGCGTACACGCCCCCCCAACCTGTCCTACACAGGTACCTGCCTCACACCGGCACAGCCACAGCCATCTACACACTTTCCATGCACACGCATTCGCCAGGCCGCACCTGCCCCCACCCGCATCCTGACAGTGGAGCGTGACCGCACCTACCCCCGCACCTCAGCACGCTCCTAGGCAGGGATCATTTAAATGTTCCGGGGTCACTGCAAGGAAGCACAGCAGGTGTGCCACTGCCGGGCCTTCGGGCTCTGGGCCCCTACAGGGTTGCAGGAGGCCGAGGCAGGCATCCCTGGGAGTTTCCCTGGGCAAACTTGGCCTTATGCTTGGGTTCCTGGGACCCAGGAGGAGGTGCAGCCTGGATGGCAGGCCCCAGGGAGAACCTCCTGATCCTGCAGAGAGCACAGAGGCCAGAAATCGGCATCCAGAAGCCTGAGCAGGGACTTCCTGGGCCGAGGGGTACCTGGGAGGTGGCCAGACGTGGCTGAAGCGGGGTGCCCAGTGCCCCCTGTGAGCAGCCTATAGTTCCAGAGAGGCACCTGCGGGAGGGTCATGAGGGTTCCCCCAGGGTGGGGGCTAGCCAGCCCCCAAGGGTGAGACGATCCGGTGACGGGAAAGGGCCTGAGGCCCACCCTGGGGGACCCTGGTCCTGGGAGCTGGAATGTCCTCAGGTGGCAGTGAGGTTAGACCGTGTATCTGTCCTCTTAGGTAAAAAGCCACAGTAACACACGACGGCTGCACAGCTGGCTCCCTGGGACATGGTGCGCAATCCTGAAATCCTGTTATCAGTCCTGCTGTTGTTTCTAAAATTCATAAACTGGTGACAAAGTGTGGGTGGATTCAATCAAGGGGAATAGCGAACTGGGTATCTATTTGCAAAACAAATGCTTTCAAAGCCTCACTTAGTACTCGCCCGTGAACATACCTCCCAAATTGGATTAATTAGAACGCGCGGGGGAAATGAGAAAGCAGGGCGTAAGTGCACACTTAGCCGACGTCGCAGAGAACTCACCTAAACGCAGGCGCAAAATGAGTCACAAGGGAAAGATCGAAACTGCAGCCCCGGTGCACGCGTCACCCACACAGCCCTTTCTCAGAGCGGATACTCGCTTGACAGTGTCGGGGACCGGAGCCCCGCCGTGGCCTGGACCGCCTCCCCTGGCTCCCCCTGTCCTGTCGCGGTGCCTCCAGTGCCAAGACACATGCTGCCCCTTCATGCCCGCCCAGCCCACCTCCCCACTACCCGGACCGGGGCCCCGGGTGTGACTTCGCCCCAGAGAGTGGCCCGAGAATGTAAATCAGATGCTGTCACCTGCTTGAATCCCTTTGTGGCTTCTCATGCACCAAAGAGGAAATCCAAGCGTCTTATCACAGCCCTGGGCCTGGGCCACCTAACCTTCCCCTAACCTCCCTTCTGTCGCCCAGCCGGGAGTCCACCTCTGCCTAGCGCTCCAGCCACCGACCACAGGACCTTTGCATGTGCTATTTCTGCTGCCTTCCCCTGCTCTTCCCTCCCCGCCCTCACGCCTGGTACCAAAGGTCTAGACTTTCTCCCTGCCACACGGCCTGCTCCCCGGGGGTGGGGGCTTCTGCTCCCTCACCCCCCATGCACTTGAGGTGGGAACCTGCTCAGTGGAGATGTGAGAAGAATCGATGCACTCTTCTGAATGTGGCCGGGCCGTGCACGCCTCCCTGTCCTCAGGACTGCCAAAGGCACCAAGGCCACAGGCTTCTGCCCCGAGGAGCCTACCGCCCTGAGTCCACTCCCCACCCCACCCACCTATGCCCAGGCCCTGGAGGCCCCGAGTCACCTGCAGAGGCCTGGCCTGCGGCGGGCAGGGGGGAAAGCCCAAGGGAAGCTCTCTGCTGCCCACAGGGTGGCCCCCAGCCCCGCGCCGCCACGGTCCCCTCCAGGCGAAGCGGCCCCTCCCCAGACAGCGCATCGCCCAAAGGGCAGGATCCCAGGGAGGAGCGTCGCCCCTTGCTCTCCAGCGACCCCGGGGTTTGCCTCTGAGCATCCTGGCACCTTCTGTTGACGCAAACCCAACCCCTGCTGGCCTGGGACACAGCCTGCCCAGAGGTGGCGCCCAGAGGTGGCGCCCTGCGGCCGAGTCCTCGAGGAGGTCCAGCATGTTTCTAAGGCCGCACACCGCGCACCGGTCGTTGACGTTCGGTCCGCAGACAACGATCCCTTGTCTCTTACTGACTCTGCGGACTCTGAGCCCTCACACCGATGCCGGTGTGGACGGGAAGCAAGGCCCCAGCCCCACCAGCTGCCGGGGCAGCCCCTGGGCCCACCAGTGGTTCGGGGCGCGCTGAGGGCCACCTGGGCCTGTCTCTCCTGCAGGCGTCCAGAGGCGGCCTGAGGCCCCAGGTGCCCGTGGCCGCCGCTTCTCAGGACGTCAGGTGGGCCCGCGGGCTTCCTTCCCTGCACCCAAGGCCGGGGTGTGCAGGGGGGGGCGGGGAGCTGGCCACTCTGTGTCCCCGGCTGCTGGACAGGAGACCTCGGAGGCGTCTTGTGAGTGGTGGCGTCGGGGGGACCGGGTGGGCAGCCCTGCAGACATGCAGACTTCTGGGAGAGGAATATTCCAGAAAGGGAGCAGCGAATTCAAAGTCCTGACATGGGTAGAGGGTTGGAGACTGGGGCACTACTCCTGCGCGTGGAAGGGGCTGGTGGCGGGCCTGGAGCACTTGCCACTGGGCACAGGGATGGCGAGGGCAGGTGGGCCAGCCCAGGAGACGCCCACAGCTCCCGTGGGACTCGCCGACTGACTGGGGCTTGGGATGCCCGCAGGCAGGGCTCCCCGGAAGCAGGCACTTCCCGGTCAGGACTCAAGGCTTTTTCTGGGGTCCAGGTCACCCCCAGTTTGGTTCTGTAGCTGGAGCAGAACGCCAGGGAGCTCACAGGTGCATCTGAAAGTGAGAGAGGAAGGTGACCCAGCGATTGGGTGCCCCAGCACCACTCTGCAGCCCCCCCCCCCCGCAGACCTTGTCAGAGCCAAGGCCCCAACTCCCAACCCCCTGGCCCCTGGCCCCTGCCTCCTCTGAGGGTCCCTAGATCTGCAGTGATTCCTGCCCTGCCTGCTTCTCTTCCCTCCACCCTGCACCCCCAGGCCCACGTCTGGCCCACGCCTGCTGCTGCGCCCAGGTCCGCCCAGCGGTGGAAGGCCAGGGCCCACTGGAAGGGGGCCTCTCTGGGAGCAGCAGCCTCACCCAGGGTGCGGGGGGCGGGGGGCAAGTGCACAAGGACCAGGGACATGTGCACCGACCCACGGCTCCTTCACGCTCCGTGTCCGGCCTCGAGGCCCACGGCATCTGTGTGAGCGTGTCTGCGTCCCGGGGCGGAGGCACAACAGCCCGAGGCACCGGGTGTAGGCGACCGGGCAGCCCCGGCTCCCGCTCCCCGCTCCGGGTGCTGCAGGGTAATTCCCCAGGGAAGCGCGAGTCCAGGACCGCAGGTGCGCTTCAAACAAGTGGGCACACGGGGGCGCCCGGGGCGCGGTCGGCGCGGCGTGGGGCTGACCTCAGGGTCCCGGATCGCCCGTGGGCTCTGCAGGGCCTGCTTTCCCCGCTGCCGCTGCCTCTGTCCCTCCCCCTGCATCCGTGCGCTCCCTCCCTCCCTCTCCGTCCCTCACTTTCTCAAATAAATAAATAAAATAAAAATGGGCAAGTCCTGCAGCCTTCATCTCAGAGTGCAGCTGCTGCGACCACGTAACTCCCGTAAGACTCGGTGGGGAGGTGGGGGGAAGCACCCACCTGCGGGGGTTGGGGGCCGCAGGCCTTGCTGCACCCCTCCAGGTCCCGGCTTCCTCCATCATCCAGTGACAGCGAAGGATGCCCAGGTATCCTAGGATGTGACCTTATTTAGAAATAGGGTCCTTGCAAACAGTCTAGTTGGAGTGGGCTGCTTTGGGTGGGGCCTACACCCACGGCTGCTGTCCTGGGAAGGGGCAGAGGGGCAGAGACCCAGGACGCCAGGTGTGGGGGGCGCACCGACAAGCCAAAGGCACCAGCGACTGGCAGCAAAGCCCAGGTGTGAGGGCAGCGCGGGGGACAGACCCCTCACCGGGCCCTCGGGCGGAAACACCTGGCCCACAGCTTGACCCTGGTCTCTCGGCACCAAGAACTGAGAGGCGGTAAGTCGTGCTGCAGTAAAGCCACCGGGTGTGGCCGTGGTTATGGTAGCCACACGGCTGGCACAGGAGGGGCCAGGAGCACTCTGGCGACGACTAGAGAATGTCCCCGCAAGTAAAGCTGAGGCGGACCCGCTCCGCGGATACCCCCCTCCCCCGCTGGCAAGACCCCGTCCCTGCAGGACCTGCAAGCGCCGGATGGAAACAGCAGCCTGAGCTCCCAGGAAGTCGGGGATGGGATGGGGACCAGGAGCCCTGGGAGCTGGGGGGCAGAGGCCCAGCCCCGTCCTGGGGGCGGACGGGCCTCGGGGCCGCACAGGACAGCCCCCCAGGAACAGGTGCGAGCGACCCAGCCGGCAGGAGCGGGGCCTCCTTACACGTCGTCGGGGCGTACGTGCTTTTCAGCAGTTTGATCACCACATGTCTTGTGGATCCACTTGAGGAGTTTTCCTACTTGGAGTTTGTGAAGCTTCTTGGATGGGTACGTTCATGATATTCATTGAATTTGGAAAGGTTTTGGTCATTATTTCTCCAACTCTTCTTTGCACTCTGTCCCTCCGCCCCGGTGCATGTGCTGGCTCCCCGGGTGGAATTCCATGGGGCTCTCAGGCTCTGCTCACGTTTCTTCTGGTTTCCTTCTCAGATGGTCTAATGCCTATTGACCTATAGTCGGGTACACAGAGTCCTTAGGCTGCTCAGATCTGCATTTGAAACAGCTCTGGTGAATTCTTTTCATTTCATCATTGTACTTTTCAACTCCAGAATATCTATTTGGTTCCTTTTCATCATTTCTATATTTTTACTGATATTCTCCATTTTGTTAGACCATGTTTCCATGGTTTCCTTTGGTTGTTTGTACATGGTTTCCTTTGCTCTTTGAGCATGTTTAATTCATTTATTTAAGCCTTCGTGTGATTAATCCACTGTATAGGCTTTTTAAAAATTTTTTTAAAAATATTTATTTATTTATTATTTATGTATTTATTCATGAGAGACACAGAAAGAGAGACAGAGAGAGAGAGAGAGAGAGAGAGAGAGAGAGAGAGAGGCAGAGACACAGGCAGAGGGAGAAGCAGGCTCCCTGCAGGGAGCCCGACGTGGGACTCCATCCCGGGTCTCTAGGATCACGCTCTGGACCGAAGGCAGTGCTAAACCACTGAGCCACCTGGGTTGCCCCCCCCCTTTTTAGGGACAGTTTCTATACATTTCTCTTTGTCCTTGTGTGGACCACACACTCCATTTGTATGACTCATAACCTTTATCATTGTTGAAAACTGGACATTCTGAATATTACAGTGTGCATCTTTGGAAATCAGATTCTCCTCCTTCCCCAGGACTTGTTATCACTTCTCGTGGTTGCTGTTGTTTGTTTAGTGACTTTTCTTTTTTTTTTAATTTTTATTTATTTATGATAGTCACACACAGAGAGAGAGAGAGGCAGAGACACAGGCAGAGGGAGAAGCAGGCTCCATGCAGGGAGCCCGATGTGGGATTCGATCCCGGGTCTCCAGGATCGCGCCCTGGGCCAAAGGCAGGCGCCAAACCGCTGCGCCACCCAGGGATCCCTGTTTAGTGACTTTTCTTAACCAAGTTTGCAAAGTCTGCATCGTTTGTCACGTGGCCACTGACGTCTTTGTTCCGCTAGCTTAGTGGTCAGTTAGTGACCCGACAAAGACTTCTTTAAAAGTCTAGAACAGCAATACCCTCCCCCTCGAACCATAAAAGCTCCCAGTCTTTGCAGATGGGCCATGTGCGTGGATTGGGGCACGCTTTCAACACTCATCCAAGTGTCACCCGGGTCGAGAGATGAGGCCGCCCGGGCCGCTCTGAGGATGCGCCAGCCCAGGGAAGGCGTGGGCAGCTCTAGACCCCCAGCGGTGCCCGCCCCAGCCTTTCCTCCCGAGCTTTCAGCGTGTCTGCTGTTTGCCCCAGGATGATACACTTGCCTTTAAATGTTTTGCCAGGATCGCCCCCCTAGCTAGCTACTTCTCCATCCTGGAGGGTTCCTAGTCGGGTCAAACAGAGGCAAGGCTCTTTTGCAACAGTCGTTCAGGGGGCACCCAGGTCATCAGAACAAGGACGGACAGTTCTTTGGACACAGGGCCCACTCTGCCCTCTCTGGCCCCGGGCACCCACATCTGCTTTCATGACTGCCAACCAAGCAAGGGGCGGGGCAGGCCAAGGGCAGGTGCAAATGCCCAGAGGCCCAGACCGTGATCGAGCTGCCTTTCCTCCATCAGGCATTAACCAGTTACTAGAAGTCTCTGACCATTTTCCAGAGTTTCAGTCAAGCTGATTCTCATATTTTTTGCCAGTTTATTTGGGGGCTTTTGAATTTCCTTTCTCCACCATTCTCACTGACGTCGCCGTGTAAAAAAACATTTTTTTTTGTAAAACCCTGTCAGAAAATGATAAGTAGAAGGAAAATCTCTCAAGGTGGTAAAGAATATCAGCCAGAGTCAACAGCAAGCGTCATCAGTCACGCCGTGGTGATGGTGGCCCGACGCTGCGCGCTTACAACGGTTAACAGGGCGATCTTCTGTTGTGCGTATTTTAGGACACGAACGACCACCTGAGTCCTGTTACCATTTAAAAGAAGTAAAGCATGGGACGCCTGGGGGGCTCAGGGGTTGAGCGTCTGCCTTTGGCTCAGGGTGTGACCCTGGGGTCCTGGGATCAGGTCCTGTGTTGGGCTCCCTGCATGGAGCCTGCTTCTCCCTCTGCCTGGGTCTCTGCGCCTCTCTCTCTCTGTGTCTCTCATGAATAAATAGATAAAATCTTAAAAAAAAAAAAAAGAAAAAAGGAGTAAAGCATCACAGATACTGTCAGGAACAACGACAACGCACCTGCCTTTGCCGCGACATCGCACTGGGTTTCTGAACCAAAGCAGCACAAGGTACCCTTACAACTGATGTACGTCGTGCAAAAACCTACGCGGAAAATCAGGCGTCTGCAGGCCAGACGTTAGCACCAGTAAAACACCTTTAAAAATCAAAATATAAAACTATAGAAACACTTAGAGGGGGATCCCTGGGTGGCTCAACGGTTTAGCGCTGCCTTCAGCTCAGGGCCTGATCCTGGAGACCCGGGATTGGATCCCACGTCAGGCTCCCTGCATGGGGCCTGCTGCTCCCTCTGCCTGTGTCTCTGTCTCTCTCTGTGTCTCTCAGGAATAAATAAATATAATCTTTTTTGAAAAAAAAAAGAGAAACACTTAGAAAAGAAACCTTTGGACAAGTGATACAGCGGGCAGGCCTTCCATGCACCTACCTGCGTCCGGTTCTGCTCTGCTTTCCTTCACACCAAGGGTTTCGCCTGCCCGGACTCGTGCGCTGGGGTCAGCCCAAGGCATGAGTGCAGGCTGGGGAGCTGGACGGGCGACACGGGTCACTCCTGAGATAAAACCGCAGCGCTGGGACAGGACCCTCGGCGCTCTCCTGCCCACGTGGTCATGGGGCCCGGACTGCGTGTCCCTGTGCTCAAGCCCTCACAGTCCCCTCGGAGCACAAGTGGGACCCTGCACTGTGTTTTAGCCAGTGACACATGCAAACACGAGGGGTGCCACTTCCATGATCCCCATTTTGATGAGATTTTAATGCCCCCCCCAGCCACGTGACTCTCCCCCTCGCTGGCTTTGGGAAGATCTGCGGGCGACTGTGGAAGGTGGCCTCTAGCTGACAGCCAGCAGGAAGCAGAGGCCCGGGCCACCACCTGCGGGGGGATGGATCCGAGGAGCACATGGAAACCGCCAGAATCACGTGACAAGTCTCTGAGTGGGCGGCTATGCAGGCAACACCTGGCCACGGCTCTGCCAGGCAGGCACGGAGGGGCTGGCCCCGGCCCTGGGGGGGGTGGCAAGGGCAGGCCCGGGGGGCCCTCCTTCGCTCTCGAGCCACGGCTGTTGGGGCTTCGGCGACCGCAACACAACCTGCCTACTGATTGTCATTGATCCTTGGAAAACACCCTTCGGCGGCGCAGGAACAGCGGCCGCGCATGGCCGGGGCGCGACGAGCAGTCCCACCGCCGCCGGCAGAGCTGCGTGGACGGACCCAGGCTCAGCCCTTGTTCAGGGACGGCGACCCAGCAGGAGCGCCGCATCGAGCTGTGAGGGTCCCCGGGCCCTGCGCGGGTGGGAGGGCGAGGGGGCATCTGGTGCACCTGCCCGGCGCTGGACGCCAAGTCCTACCACAAAGGGTCACTCGAATCCGGGACAAACAGCCTGGCACCGAAAGGAAAACGGCCAAAAGCTCGAGTCCAGCCCCAAGGGCTGAAAGCCCTCAAGGCCGCGTGACGCCTGCCAGTCCCAGTCCCCGGCCCCGGCCCCGGCCCCAGCCGGGTCCCTGCTGTCCCCATCTCCGTCCCCGCGGCAGAAGCCTGGGCCACAGAGCTCCAGGCACCTGTCTCTGGAAACACAATTTAGCAAACATCCCAACTGCCGGCGGGGCGGGGGTCAAAGTGCAGCAAACCCCTGGGGGGTCGCGAGTGGAAAGGCGGGCCCACAGCCATCACCTCGGCAGCAGCTCGCTGCCCCCCCACAGGACAAACCCCACAGCTCAGCAGAGCTATTTCGGGCCACCTGCGAGCGGACAACTGCCTCTGCAGGGAGCGAGGCTGGGCGCGCGGTGTGGGCTCCCCTCTCTCAGCGTGCAGGTGCACCCCTGCACCCCGAAGTCCTCTCCTCACCGCACACCCAGGGTCCGCTCAACCCCTGCTGAAGGCAGGCACCCCCAGGCGTGATCCCGCCGGCCGCTCGCGGTCTCCCCGGAGCACCGGCAGCCCTACAAACCCTCGCGTGAGGCTTACACGGAGCAGAGGCCACGGGCTGGCCGGTCCACGCGGCCAGGAGGCACCAACCACTCGGAGCAGGTCCAGGGGCCCCGACGGCTTGCCCAGGCCCGAGCTCCCGAGCTGGTGGCTGCGGCCTGGTCGCCCGGCCCCGGTGCACACGGCAGCCGGCTCCTCCCAGGAGGGACACGAGGCACCACCGGGCCAGGGGCCCCGAGGAGGGGGGCAGAGACGGGCCGCGCACCTGTCGGGCTGGGCAGTGCGTCCCCGGAGGCTCGGCGGGTCTGTGGCGGGAGCCCCCCGCCCCCCAACCTCGACCTAGCACCTCTGGGCCCCAGGGGGTGTTTCTGTGGTTTGAAGCCAGCCCATGCGGCTGCGGCCATGGAATGATAGGGACGGTCACCGCTCAGTGGCCGTCACAGTCGTGTTCCTGACGGTGGGGGCGACTCGGGACCAAGCAGCTCTTGCACGAGAACCCCCAGCCACCTGCCCTCCCTCCCAGGCCACTCGTTTCTGCTGCTTCTGTTAAAATTACGGAGCTTTAGCCCCCATGCCCCCTGCTCATGTCTCCACCAGGACGGCCACCAGGACGGCCACCAGAGTGGCCCGCGGACAGCGGACAGGACAGTCAACGTTTGGTCGCTTTTACAGTTGTTTCTTGTTACATACCGCAGAGAGGGTGGTCTCACAGTTCCAGGGGCGGAGCGGCTGCCCTCGGGGACCTGGGGTTCCTGGGCGCAGGCCTCCAGCCCCTGCCTCCGTCCCACGTGGCCTCCTCTCCTCCTGTGTCTCATCTTCCTATGAGGACATGAGTCATGGGCTCAGGGCGCCCTGTACCATCGTGGCCCCGTCTCAACTAGTGACACTAGTCACTGAGATCCTGGGAGTGACGACGTCCACCTATCCAGTCCCCAACCCCAGTTTGGGGGCAGATATGCAGACTCCTTGCTCACTTGCACAGCTCGCCCGTCCTCCAGAGCTCTAGGTTGGAGCTGGTGGAGAGGCCGCACCGGGTCACCTCGCCACTGCAGGGGTCACAGGTGGGATGGGCCGCCGCAAGGGTGTCCCCAACGACCTCTGCTCACATGCCCCTTCTCGGTTGATATCATTTAAAAATCATGATTATGAAAACCAAGACCATTACAAGTTACAGACGGTTGTTTAAAAAGCCTTATTGTTAAAGCCGAGCGGCCGCTAACCGGCCTCAGTCTCGGGTGAGTGGCTTGCTCTCCGCTGCTTCGAGTGGATCCGGTTTTCTTCTCTCCACCTGCACCTCTCACATCCGAGAGGGTGAGCATGAGCTCCCGGGATCCGTGTCAGGAGTGCTGGCCTCGCGGTCTAGAAGGATCCGCAGCTGTACTCCTGTCCCTCTCAGCACGGGAGTCCCAGAGCCGGTGCCGCTGGGAGACGCTGTGGCCTGTCCTGCAGCTTTTGACCTTGAATGTGTAGCAACAAGTCGCTCATCAAAAGATATCTTTGGGGCACCCGGGGTCCAGTCGGTTCCTGTCGGACACTGATGTCAGCTCAGGTCCTGATCTCAGGGCCGTGAGTTCAAGAACCGCCTTGGGCTCGGTGCTGGGCGGTGGAGCACCTGCCGATGGGACACCTCGGGATGCGGAGCATCAAGCCATGAGCAGGTCCGGCTGAGCCGTGGGCACCAACAAAGGAGCCACACCAACCAGCACCAGACGCAGGGCGGGACCGTCTCTCATTGGCCAGGACGGGGCCATCTCCCATTGGCCGGGACGGGGCCATCTCCTATTGGCCGGACTGTTGCTGGGGGAGGAGGAAACCGTCCTTCTCCTGCTGGGATAGTAAAGTGGTCCCTAAGGTGACATCCAGGTGCAGGTGCAGCTCCTGTTGGGTCTGCAGGTGGCCGGGAGTGGTCGGGCCTGGAGCTCCCTGCCTGCAGACTCCATCTAACTGAGGCTCCTTCCTAATTTTCACCTGGACAATTCCCTGCCCCCCCCCCACTGCAGGTGCTCACTGTGGGCGTTTTTTTTTTTTTTTTTTTTTTTTTTGCTGTGTCCACTTGCTTTTATTTCTCACTGTTTACAAAAGTCCAACAGGAGGACATACGTGGGGTGGGGAAGGGGGTGTGCAGGGGCTCCTCCCTCCTGGGGCGGGGAAAGGTTGGGGTAAACAAGGGAGGCCCCCAGAGAGAGTTCTAGGGCCCTTGTGGGGGGAAGAAATGGTCCCACCCCCCAATCCTGCCTGCTTTATTCTGAAGGCCCCAGACCCCACGCCAGCCCCCTGGGAGCTGCTCAAGCTGGGGGCGTGGTTTGGGAAAGGGCAGCCACCCCCAGTATCCCCAGTATCAGGACCCCGGCTTCTTGGATCCAGAGTGCTCACTTGTGACAGCGGCTCTGCCACCAGGAGGCGGGGGTGCGGCTGCCGGGATAGAGGGCCAGCAAGGGCATTGGTCTAGTAGGGCTAGTAGGGCATCCAGGGTGGCACCCCAGTAATGCTGTCAGGGGGGCCTGGGTGGGACGTGCAGTGGAGACTTTGGGAGGAGAAGCTGGTCACCGGCGAGCCCACAGTGACTGGAGAGATGGCCCTTGAGGGGGAGCACCTCCCTGCAGTCTTCAGTCCTGTCACTACAGATGGAGGTCCCCGACACCCTGCACCCACCTCAACCCCTGTTCCTGGCAGTCTGCGTCCCTGCACCTGGTGCCTCTTGGACCCGAGCCCCACGTGGGGCTGTCAGGTTGCTCAGCGACAGGCTCCTACTCAGCAGGTGGGAGTAGGGCCCTGAGATCAGGTTCGAGGGCTCCCCACCCAGCCAGGGAGAGACCCTCCGAGACTTCCAGGGCCACCACCTGGCTGAGCACAGGAAACCAGTCCCCAGATGCCCTGCTGCCTGGGAGCAGGACCCTCCTACCCATGTCGTACACAGCGACAGTCCCACAGACAAGCAGCCAATCAGGAGCCTCCCACCGCAGCCGCCTTCTGACCCAGCCAGCCCACGAGAACAAGTGCCTGGGAGCCCTCCGAGCAGCTCAGCTCAGGGAATAGGAGTCCCAGGGAAACTCAGACCAGCAACCCCACAACCAGGCCCAGCACAGGATGGGGTCCTCAGGACACCTGACCAAGTGGCAGCACCCTGGCTCGGCTCAGCTCAAACCAGAGCCATGGCAACAGGCCGATGCGGGGGGGGGGGGGGGGGGGGGCTCTGACCTGGGCCTCCAAACAAGCCAGCAGAGGGCAAAGGAGTCCTGGAAGCACAGCCCACGGGGCAGACCCCCCCCCAGCACAGGGCACATGCCCCCACGGGACCCCTGGGCAGCTGGCGCCCTTGGACCCCCCCCAGCACAGGGCGAGTGTCCCCACCCATAGGACCCTAGGCAGCTGGGGCCCTCGGACCCCCCAGCACAGGGCACAAGAGTCCCCCAGACACTCCCCTGACCAGGAATTCCTGCCAGCACAGCCCCTGGCTGAGCAGAGGTCCTGCGGGGTGTGGGAGTCCCCTGGACATCACTTCTGGAGGAGGGCCTGGCCGGGTGGGGGGGACGCTGACCCGGAATGGCAGGGGCTGACCTGCACCCCGCCTGGCCCATGTGCACCCCTCAGGGCTCCGGAGAGCCCCCGGCCAGCCACAGGGGCCGGCGTCCCGCTGAGAACAAAGCAAAGCAGGGGTTTCTGCCCAAACCTGTCTGGCCCCAGACCTGGCGGAGCTGGGACCCCGACCTCCCTCCCTCCCGCTGGTGACAGGTGGGAGTGTAGCCCGAGCTGAGAGTGCGGGAGGAGGGGACAGAGAGGAGGAGGGTCCTGTTCCAGCCTCCCCCAGGGCCCCTCCCAGGTCCAGGGATGTGGGTGGCAGCTCAGGGGAGGAGGAGGCCCGCACGGAGCTGGGTCCCGGGGTCAGGGCCTCCAGGGCCCGGGAAGGAGGCTGGCGTCTCTGCCGGTGGCGTCCGCGCTGCTGGCGGGGTCCAGGTCGCGGGGACACAGGGTCGGCGCCGCTCGTGGGACCGGGCCGGGCTGCAGGCAGGGGGCTCACTCCGGGTGGGCTCCAGCCGCTCCCGGGGACCGGGTCCTTCGCAGGCCGATGCAGACCCACCTCGGGCTGGGCGGGGGCAGGAGGGGGGGCCAGATGGGGGCGGGGTGGGCGGACGGGCCGGCGGGGTGGGGGGGACAGCACCCTGGTTGCCCTCGGTCCCCGCCGTCTCCGCCCCATGGGAGGGGGCCCGGCCCTCCAGCTTCCTCCAAGCCGCAGCGCTGGGCCCCGGCCGGGCTCGGGTCGGGGTCGGGTCGGGTCGGGGTCGGGTCGGGCTCGGGTCGGGGTCGGGTCATAACCCAGGTGGGGCCCGGGTGCGGGGTAGTGGGGGCTGCAGCCTGCTGATATTGGCCGTGGGCACAGACACAGGAAGCGGCAGGGGGCACAGACCGGCCCTCCCCCCCACTCCTCCGAAGCCTGGGTCTTGGTTCCCGGGCCACGACCCCAGCGCCGGCCCCACGGGCACACCTGATTCTGGGTTGACTGCGCCCAGTACCCCACGGCTCCGGCCGGGGTGTGGCTGCCCGTGCGTCCCCCACCTGGAGAGGCTCTCACGAGGGGAAGCCCGCAGCAGGACTTCGAGGGCAGCAGAGTGTCCCTGCGTGTCACCCCTCCCCCCCAGCTGTCCTGGTGACTTGTCATTTTATTGCATAAGGGAGGGTGCTCCCACAGCAGAGCCAAAGGGGTGGTAAGTGGATTCTTGGAGGCTGCTAAAGGGCACTTAGCGGGAGGGTGGCCGAGTGACAGCGCGGGAGCCACCCTGCCCAGGGGCCCCTGTGTGTGGCACTCTTCCCTGGACGCTGGTCGGGTGTTTGACTTCACGGTCTTTCCATTCAGATGGTTTACGTGACTGAAGGGGTTAAGAAGCCAGGGCAGCCCAGACCCAGGGGGAATGGAGAGAACTGGGGAAAGGCGGAGGAAAGGTGGATCAGCCGCTTGGGCCATCCAGGACTTTCCCCACATACAAAAAATGACGCATCCGAAACTGCGCTATCCTTCCTCAGAGGCCGTGGTAGGCCTGAGGTCCCCTGGCGCCTGCTGCCCCCGGTGAGGGCCCGGGGCATGTGGGGGAAGCTCCGCACCGCCCATCCTTTGGGTTTCCAGGGGCTGCTTCTGCTTCTCCGGGTCCCCACTGGTCCGAATGCCCGCGTCCACCGGCCCCGTTCCCGGCAGGCATTGGCCGGGTCACCCGGATGCCGTCTGTAGGCACCACCGCACCCCTGGTGCCGCTTCCAGCACCGTGGGCGCGGGCTCTGGGGAAGCTGGTGGGTAGCTGGGGAGGCTGCGGCCGGCCCGTGGCACACCTGTGGCGCCCATTCTGCGGCCTGCCTCAGGCTCTGTCCCTGCATCACTCTGCGTCCCCTAAACAGCTCGGATTTCGTAACATGCTTAGTTTGTGGGGAACTCATATACGCATTCTCACCCCAGCCCAGCACCGGTGCAATGGAGCAAGTGGGGATTAAAATGCTCAGTTTGGGGACCCCTGGGTGGCTCAGTGGTTGGGCGTCTTCCTTCTGCTCAGGGTGTGACCCCGGGGTCCCAGGATTGAGTCCCAGGTCAGGTTCCCCGCAGGGAGCCTGCTTCTCCCTCTGCCTCAGTCTCTTCCTCTCTCTGTGTCTCTCAAGAATAAACGAAATCTTCTTTAAAAATTAGGAAAAACTCCCATTCTGTTGAAGCCACACGGGTATAGTATTTTGTTTTGGCAGCCTGAGCTGACGAATACCGATGCCAACATCTGGCTCCCTGCGCCAGCCTGTCCCAACCATGGCCCATCATTCTAACGCAGCCAGGTCACGATGGCCACGTACAGTGGCTTCTTTCTCGGACCGCGGCCCATGTCCATCTTTGCACCGCCCGCCGCAGTCCACGCTCCCTCCTGGGGCGTCTCCTCCCCAGGGAAGCACCAGCCTCAGCCGGGTCTCCGGATGCGTGTCCCACGGGCCTCTGTCACGGGGTAGCGGTCTTACAGCTTCTGTGTTTGCCCTCTGCCCCGGCTGCAAGGTGTCCCCGGGAAAGCCGCCCAAGGACCCGTTTCTCCGAGGACTTGGGAGGACGCCGCGCCCTGCACCGCATCAGCTCGGCCTAGTACTTACCGCGCGAAGGAATAAACAGACCAACTACCCGGTCTACGCTGATAGTCCCTCGTCTCGTCGGGCTGCTTTTCCTGAGCGGCAGCCCTCCTGTCTTGGGACTTCCCAGGGCTGCCGCACAAACTACCCCCAACCCCGCGACTCGGAACAAGACGCCTCTTTCCCTGCGAGTGGGCTAAGCGTGGCCGAGCTGATCCGGGCTGGGCCTGGCCGCGCTGCGCCTGCTCTACGCCTCAGATTTTGAATCCTCTGGGTTTGGCTCAGGCGGTGGGCGTCGGATTCAGGTCTGCGCTCTTGGGGCTCCGCTCGCGACAGTGGCCGCTCAGCACGAGGTGGTCCCACGGCGATCTCCAAAGTGTGCCAGCAGGTGCTCAGCGCCCGGCGTTCCTCGGACCAGAGCAAGTCTCGGGGGAGCACAGCGCTCATGGGCTGAGGAGGTGGTCTCTGCTGGGGGCGGTAGGACTAAGCGAACATTTGCTGAACAATAATGCAAACGTGCAAACGGGCCGTGTGTCGGGTTTCCTACGAGGTACCTCCGCCTTGAATATCCTACGAACTCCGGAGAGTCTCCATGTTGTTGGCTCAGAACCTGGCTCTGCCACATCCTCCCTCCGTAGAGCGGGTCTCCTTGTCCGTGTCCTGCTGGCAGGGGGTCCTGCGGCACTCGGACAGAACCCCCAACACCTACCTCCAACAGCCAGCCCCTCTGAATTCTGGATCACCCACCTTCTAGAACCCCCCCCCCCCCCCCCCCGCCCCGGGGCCCGCACAGCTGAAGAGCTCCCCCTGCAGACGTGTGCCTGACTCTCTTGGGTTGTTTGTGGGTTTTCAGACGCTGCGTCCCTGGTTCCCAATGGGATGTTCACTGCCCAGCTCCCACTGTCCAGCGCTAGTTCTTGCCCTGCCTGTCACCTCGGGCTCCCAAGGCCCCCCCAGGCCCTGCGTCTCAGCTTGCTTACGCCGCAACAAGGAGCCTGCACCCCGCACGGCCCTTGCGGGTGCTCACCACTTATAGTGGAAACAAGCTTCTCTGTATCAGCTCTTCTCTGGGGACAGCACCTGATGCAGGGGGCCGTGAACCGCTCTTCATGGAACCGACATCAGGACCCACCAAAGGGGAGAGAGCTGCTGATTAGCCTTGGCTTTGCGGAGGCCTGGTTTAGATGACGTTTGCTCACACACACGTAACCCTATGCTCAGTTCGAATCTCCCCACTCATATTTATTTAGGGCATCACCGGACAATTCGACAGGCTTCCTTAGGACGAATGGGCCCCGCTCCGGAGGGCTGAGGACAGGAAAAGCAAGTCTGGACAGGCGCACTTCGGCAGCAGGACGAGGGAAAGCTCTGCAAGATGAATGTCGCCAGTACTGCTGGCTCTTGCCCGCTGTATTAATTTCTCCTTTAAAATAAAGCTGACCCATTTTTTCCAGCCCACAACCCTAATGGACTCTTATTCAGAGGCCACCCTTCTCCCACATAAAGAGCCGTATTGTGTTTAATGATAAGCCTTTTAATGGAATTTGCTATTTCTGGGTCTCTGGGAAAATGCCATTAATGAGCTTGCAAGTGCAAGGAAAAGCAGATGCTTCGGGGGCACGCTTCTCAAGGGCAGGCTACCCTGGCAAGATGATGAGCAAAACCCCAGAAAACAGGGACGTCTGGGTGGCTCCATGGTGGTTGGCTCTTCCTTTGGCCCAGAGCGTGACCTCGGGGTCCCTGGATCGAGTCCCACATTGGGCTCCCGGCATGGAGCCTGCTTCTCCCTCTGCCTGTGTCTCTGCCTCTCTCTCTCTCTCTGTGTCTCTCATGAATAAATAAATAACATCTTAAAACAAAACAAAACAAAACAAACAGAAAACAGGTCCCTTCTCACTGTCTTGGAACTGGGTTGGCCAAACAAAACTACGATCTAGACAAACGGTCTGCAAGGTCTCACCCTTACCCACCCCCAACATCCTACCTGGAGGCCCCTTATTCTGATGTCGCCCGAATGCTCGTCACCGTCATCGTAACAGAATGTCAGCAGCGCGTGAAGTGAGACCGAGACATGGGTAAGCTAGGCGCGTAACACCTGTCATTCCTTCAAAACCTTCAAAATAGGTCCGTGCCCGTTCTGGAGCCTGAGCACGCCCTGAGGAGGACCGAAGGAGGCAGGCCGCTCCGCCCGGTAGCTGGCAGCCTTAGTGATAGCAAAGGGAGCTTTCATACGGGGCTCGTCTCGGGTGGCAGCGGGGCAACGGATCCCCACACCTGCCCTCCCAATCCTAAGGTTTACAAAGGCCCTACCTGGGTGCGGTCATTCATGTCACGTCACTGTCTTCAGCCTGACATCACCACCCCCAGGCTCTGTCCTTGGAGCAGCCTCTGGGAGCGGGAAAGGCAAGGGGCCCACATTCCGAGGACAGGAGAGGGGGAAGGAGTCCCCGAGCTCCTTACCTGGTCCAGCTCACAGGTCAGCTGGGGGTCACGTCTTGATGATGGTCCCCAACGATGCAGTGCCTCTCTTAGGGGGGCTTCTGCTACTTCGGGATCCCTCGGCACTTCCTGTGATGTGCCGACACCTACACGCGGGGAGATTTGCTGGGACACACACCCCTTCACGCACCTCCTGCTGGCGCTCCCTCGCGGAGGTGCTACACACACCTTAGATGCCTTATCTAAGATACACCTTATCTAAGATACACACACCTTAGATGCCTTAGGTGCTTACACCTTAGATAAGGTATAAGATGAGGTCCTGGTCCTCAAGGGTTGAATGGGTCAGAGTAATCCAACCCATATTCCTGAATGTCACTGGGAGCGGGGCACTATGCTAGGAGCTGTTGGAAGTTCCAAAATGAGGAAAACAAAACGGGGAGCCTCACGTTTCGTAAGTGCTTGCTCAGCTTAAGCATCACCTGAGCGGATTTAAAATGCGATCCCACCTCACACCTGTCAGAGTGGCTACACGGAATAACTCAGGGAAGGACAGCAGACGTTGGCGAGGATGCGGGGAAAGGGGAGCCCTCTCCCACTGCGGGCGGGACGCGGGCCGGTATTATGCTGAGTGAACTAAGCGAGAGAAAAACAAATGCCATGAGTTCACTCACATGGAATTTAGGAAACAAGACAGATGAACATAGGGGAAAGGGGGGAATAAAATAAGACAAAAATAGAGGGAGACAGATCATAAGAGACTCTTCACTCTGGGGAACAAACTGAGGGTCGCTGGAGGGGAGGCGCTGGCGGATGGGATGAGCGGGTGACGGGCATGCAGGAGGGCACTCGAAGTGATGAGCACCGGGTGTTGTGTACGACTGACGAGTCACTGAAGTCTACCCCCAAAACTAATAACGCAGTGCAGGTTAATCAAATTGAATTTAAATAAAAAATTTAAAAATTAACATAAAAATAAGGTGCACGTTGGCAGGCCTCGCCGTGGACTGGCTGTGAAATGCCGCAGGGAGGCCTAGCCACTGTGTGTATGCATGTACTTACTTATTTTTAAGATTTTATTTACTTATTCCTGAGAGACCAGCAAATTTATTTATTTGTGAGAGACAGAGAGAGAGAGAGGCAGAGACCCAGGCAGCGGGAGAAGCAGGCTCCGTGGGGGGAGCCCGATGCGGGACTCGATCCCGGGACCCCGGGGTCACGCCCTGGGCCACCAGGCGTCTCAAGCCACTTGTGTTTCATACTAACATTTGAGGAGCACAGGCCTAAAGGGCTTCTGGAGAAGTGCAGGAAATTAGACGGCGCTTGATCCCTGGGCCACCAGGCGGGGCAAGCGCAGGGCTGGCGAGGACCGGGACCTGTCATCCAGGCCACCGGCGTGGTCAGCGTCAGGCTGAAGTCACAGCCACCAGTGGAGTTTTAAAAATGCACAGTTGCCTGAGCTCCACCCAACAGCTTTCGTTCGCTGGTGCGGATTTTGGTTAGGACGCGCCGCCAGCCTCGGCGGGGAGACGCTGGGGCCTCACGCGGCCGCCCTGCCCGTGCCCCTGCCCGTGCCCGAGCCCGTGGGAGCCTGGACGAGGCCGGTGGCCTGCTTTCCCACCGCTGCCAAGCCTCGGCCCCACAGACCCGTCAAACAACAGGCCTTTGCAGGGCGCCTGGCGGCCAGTGGGGTGAGCTGTGACTCTTGTTTGCTCTCAGGTGGTGACCTCGTGGGTCGTGAGTGGGGCCCAGCTTCTGGGCTCAAGTGGGGCGTCTGCCTGAGAGTCTGTCCCTCGACCCCCCCCCCCCTCTCTCTCTCAAATACACGTCTTGAGAAAGCCACCACCACCTTCATTCTTTCGCCCCGGGGAGGGCAGGAGCTCCGGGCCCTGCAGGCTGTGCCTGCGAAGCTCAGGGGGACAGTCGCCCATCGGGGCCCCTCCAGGGTCTCCCGGCCATGCCCCACCGTCGTACGGCCTTACCCCCGCTAGGTCCCTCTTCTGCCTCAAGTCCCCTTTTCTCTCCCAAGGACACTGCCATCGGATTTAGGGCCCCGCGCAGCTACTGGAAGACTCGCGACCCACGTTGCTCCCCTTAACCTGCGAGGACCCCTTCTCCTGGTGAGGCCGGACTCACGGGCCCAGGGCTTCTGTGTCTACCGGGACGGTCCAAGCCGCCCCACAGCCAGTGCCAGGCGACCACAGCGGCAGCTGGTGGCAGCAGCGGGCAGTAAGGCCGGAGTGGGCCTCGGGCCTGCTTTCCAGCCCAGCGAGAGCCTGAGGTTCAAGGGGCCCAGTTGCTGCGGCGGCTGCCGAGGCCCAGCAGGCAGGGCACCGCTCTGCGGGAAGGTTCCACCCCCAGGGGTGCTTGTCTTGGGATGCCCCGGGTCACCCAGGGGTGCCCGTCCTCGGATGCCCCAGGCCACCCAGACTCCAGGGGTCAGAGGGCTCTGGGGCGCAGGCACAGTCCGCACCTCCCATCACATCCCCCTGCATTGAACGTGACCCAGCACCGGGGACCCCGCGAGCCCCCACGGACCAGCCCAGGGTGGCCTCTGTCGCCTGCACACCCGGGGTCCCACCACACGGACCAGCCCCCGAGGCCCGGACGGGACCCCGGGCGACCCCGACGCGGCGCTGTGAAGGCCCTGTGGACGCGTCCCCCTCCAGGGTCTTCTCGGCTCGCCCTCCTGCTAGTGACGAGGCTCTGTCTACACTGCGGCCCCTCTGCAGGATCGCCTGCGTGTCCAGGCCGCCCACCTGAACAGAGGGCACCCATGGCACCCGTCCCCGCCCCGCGATGCTGTTCCCACGCAGCCCTCCGGTTGGGCACAGGCACCCTGTCCTAATAACCGCCCTTAAGAATCCCAAAGCCAGGATCCCTGGGTGGCTCAGCGGGTTGGCACCTGCCTTTGGTCCAGGGTGTGATCCTGGAGTCCCGGGATCAAGTCCCGTGTCGGGCTCCTGGCAGGGAGCCTGCTTCTCCCTCCTCCTGTGTCTCTGCCTCTCTCTCTCTCTCTGTGTTTATCATGAATAAATTAATAAATAAACCTTAAAAAAAAAAAAAAGAATCCCAAAGCCCTGGGGGCCCCTGGGGGCTCGGCCGGGTAAGCGTGTGCTTGTAGCTCGTCACCAGCTCGTCACCAGCTCGGGGCCTGAGAGCAAGGCCCACGCCAAGCCCGCTCCCCCCGGGGGCCTGCTCGACATGCCCGCGGCCCCGGCCCCTGCGGCAGGTGCGCGCTCTCGCAAACCAAATAGTTCGTTTTAAGGCAGGCTTTCTAACAAGTGGGGTGAGCACCTTGTTTTCAACCAATTACTACGTACCCCTGCCCCCAGCCTCTCCCTTCCAATCTCCCTGAGAGCTCCTCCTAGAGTCTGCCCGTAGCTAACGTTAGTTTTGCTCATAGAAATGTAACTGAGGAAAACACCTGGCAGGTGGCCGGGATCAGGTCTCCCCAGCTCTGGATTTTGGCTCAGATCGTAGAGGGATGGAGCACGGCAGGCTCTGCGCTGGGAGTGGAGCCGCTTACGATTCTCTCTCCAGGGCACCGGGTGGCTCCGTCTGTTGAGCCTGGGCCTCTGGATTTCAGCTCAGGTCCTGATCTCAGGGTCATGACCCCGAGCCCCACTCGGCGCGGAGCCTGCTTAGATGCCCCACTCGGCATCTCCCTCTGCTCGTCCTGTCGCTCTCCTTGTAAAAAAACCACCAAAACGATTCTCTCTCTCCCTGTCCCTCTGCCCCTCCCCTGCCCCTGCTCCCCCCCTCCCAAAAAAAAGAATGAGCATCATAGTACTAATCACAATACTGAAAAGCTGGAATCAACTAGAATGTCCACCAGTAATGGTCCCTGCCTACCTCAGGGAAACCGCCTTGGGCCTCAGGCTGCTGGGGGACTCCAGGCCTCTTGCTTGGTGGCACAGCAAAACTGTGATAAAAACAGCAGAAGCTGACTTAACCAGTCTCCCTTCGACCAACTCGTGGGTAAGTTAATACTCTCCCTCGTTTCTCTGGGAAAGCCCAATTCTGCTCACACTGTCACTTGTCGAGGCCGGTTGTATTCGCTGCTGTGATGACGTGACCTCACGTGACATCATACTAAGTTAGATATGAAGGGGAGGGCAGCCCGGGTGGCTCAGCAGTTTAGCGCCACCTTCAGCCCAGGGCGTGGTCCTGGGGTCCCGGGATCGAGTCCCGCGTCGGTCTCCCTGCAGGGAGCCTGCTTCTCCCTCTGCCTGGGTCTCTGCCTCTCTCTCTCTTTCTGTGTCTCTCATGAATAAATAAATAAAATCTTTAAAAAAAAGATATGAAGGGGCAAGTGAGCTGTTCCTATGAAAACTAGGTTGAACACTTTGGACAGATTCAGTAAAGAAACGCTGCTAAGCTTCGACGTGGAAGGGCCTGGAGGGTATGATGCTGAGTGAAATAAGTCAATCGGAAAAGGACAAACATAAATGGTCTCATTCATTTGGGGAATATAAAAATTAATGAAAGGGAATAAAGGGGAAAGGAGAGAAAATGGGTAGGAAATATCAGAAAGGGAGACAGAACATAAAGACCCCTAATTCTGGGAAACGAACTAGGGGTGGTGGAAGGGGAGGTGGGCGGGGGGTGGGGGTGACTGGGTGACGGGCACTGGGGTGGGCACTTGATGGGATGAGCACTGGGTGTTATGCTATATGTTGACAAATTGAACTCCAATAAAAAAATTTAAAAAAAAAAACGCTGCTAAGGAAAAAAAAAACTATTTTCAAATTATGTAACACAGAGAAGTGAAAAGTTCTAGATTCTCTTCACTTTAAGACACCCAATAAGGAAAAGTACAGGTGCACTGTGGGCACCAGGCCAGGTGCTCTGTGGGAACCAGGCCAGGTAGGCCAGGTGCTCTGTGGGCAGGCTGAGCCCACGTACAGGCCGTCCAGCGCAGTCCCTGTGGTTCCAGGGCCCTACCTGCTTCCCTGCCCCTTCCGGCCTCAGAACCATCCGCTCTGGGTGGTAACAGGAGGTCCCGCTAACTCGGGCATAGTTTGTATGAGACAAAGGTGTAATGCAGCCAGCAGGCCAGCCCGAAGAATGAAAACTGAGCCACACGGGTGGTTAGTGAATGAGTGTTCACATGCATGTTTTCAGTTAGGGTCCTCGAACTTTTTTTGGAAAGGTCTACATAGTAGTTATTTTAGGCTCTAGTCGGGCTCTGTCCCAACTATTCAAATCTGCCATCGTTTTTGTGCCAAACAGAAGCTTCCCTGGATGACCCAGAAATGCATGCGCACTGCTGTGTTCCAATAAAACTTTATTTTGGACACTACATTTGAATTTCATATAATTTTCACATGTCACAAAATTTTGTTATTTTTAAATTTTTTCAAGCATTTAAAAATGTAAAAACCCTTCTTGATTCACAAACCATACAAAAATGGGCAGTGGGCTCATTTGGCCTCATAGTTTTAAGTCTTTAAAAAAATATGTAATGTTATGGATGTGTTAGATTTTTCCTTTGTGGTTTTCATTTTTCAATTATTCAAAATGCTCAAATAACATTGAATAAAAGGGTTTCTATTGAGTTTCTCTACATTCTTTCTATTTCTCTTGCGTGTAAGGGCCGTGAGATTTAAGGGCTTTTACCTGGCACATAGCAGGAGCTCGGTAAATGTTTCCTAGATGAAAGACGTTATACAACACGTATGCAATGGAATACTGACGCAGCCGCGAAAAATTACGTGGGAGAGCTCAAGGTCTATTGTGCAGGGTAAAAAAGCCCCGGTAATACAATAGTTATGGGTGTTGGAACTCTATTTAGAAATTATACGTGCATATTTGCATGGGGAATCATATAGTAGGACATAGAAGAATATTATTAGTTATTATATCACTGTAGTTATTACAGGTTTGGGGATGTTTTAAAATCTCTTTTTTTTTTTTTTTTGCTTGTAGTTTTGATTTTTCTAAAATGGTTGTGTTTTCTAAAATGGTGTATGATTGGTCATTGCTGTTTTATTCCACCTTGTAATGCTGGCGTCCTGAAGGAACTTCAACCTCAGCCACGGAGGCACAGGTTTGGCCAGACCCTGTGTGTGTCAGGGGCTCAGAGGGACCAGGTCGGATGCGGGCCGGGAGGGGTCGGGGAGGCCCACAGGCTTGTCAGCTGTGACCAGTTCTCTACGCTACTCAGAAAATTCGAGATTAGCGCCTCTTGAGTTCTGACCTTTGGAAAAGCTTCCCCGCTTTCCCAGGAAATGTATGCAGGTGGTGGTTGAAGTTGGATAATTGATCCTAGGAGCAGAGGGAGGTCCAGGGGGAGGTTTGTGCCTGTCGCCCAGCAGCGGACACTGTGGGCACCGGTCACCAGGCAGGTGCTGCTCCGGCAGGAGGCAGCCGTCGGGGCCTGAGGGAGCTTCCTCGGGGAGAGTAGGAAGCAGCAACTGGTGAGCGGGGAAGTGATGGTGGCCCACGGAGCCCACGGAACCCACGGAGCCGGGGACCTCAGACACAGCCGGAAGCCACAGGCGGGTTTTAAGCCAAAGAATGACACCTTCTGGTTTATATTTTATTTATTTTTAACATTTTATTTATTTATTCATGAGACACACACAGAGAGAGGCAGAGACCCAGGCAGAGGGAGAAGCAGGCTCCCTGCAGGGAGCCCGATGTGGGACTCGATCCCGGGACCCGGGGTCACGACCTGAGCCGCAGGCAGCGCTCCCCTCTGCCCACCCCCCCCCCCGGGCGCCCCTGGTTTATACTTTAAAAGCTCATTGTTGCCGCTGTGTGAGGGCGCGGGGTGGGGGGCAGAGGGGCGCCTGGGGGCCGGGCGCCTGGTTCTCTGCGGTGGGACTTGCTCGGGACTCGGTCTCTACCGGGGGGGCGGGCCTGGGTCTGCGGTGGTTTCTTTTGTGCGGCCTTTGAGCCCCCGTTGATGGGCCGCACCTCGCGGGGAGGCGGGGCGCTCAGTGGCTTCCAGCGCCCGCGGGCCCGTGAGCCGCGCACCTGCCGCACCTGCCGCACCTGCCGCACCTGCCGCGGATGAATTGGCTGTACCCAAGGCAAGCGCCTCGCCGGCCAGCACCTGCCGCCTGGTCCACGGGCTCGGGGACCTCGGGGTCGGGGTCGGTGTCAGGTTGGGGTCGGGGTCGGGGCCAGGGTCGGGGTCGGGCCGGGGTCAGGGTCAGGTCGGGGTCAGGGCCGGGTCGGGTGGGAGTCGGGGTCAGGGTCGGGGTCGGGGTCGGGGTCGGGTCGGGGCTGCCCCGTGATGCCATCCCCTCCCCCAGCAGCGAGCCGGCGACACCGGCCCGAAGGCCGCAGGCTGCGGGGGTCAGGGCCGCTGTTGGGCTGCAGGTGCCCAGCCCGCCGGTCCCTCACCGCGTGTCGGGCCACCACCCAGCCCGGCCTCACCGCTCCAGGGACACCTGTAGGGGCTCCGCGCCCTCCGAGCGGCCCCCTGCGGGCTGTCCCCACTCGTGGCCGGGAATGGAGCTTGGGGCACCTGCCGCCACGAGGACCGTATTGTCTGTCACGCGCTGGGGGTCCGCGGGGCCAACAGGACGCCCACCCTCGGAGCCGGGAAAACAGGCCGGGCCACGAGGCGAGGCCCCGACGACCCCTTGCTCCCGGCCCCCTCGGCGGGTCCTCCTTCAGGAGGGGTCGGAACCAGCACCTGTCCTGCTCCGGCCCCCCCACCCCTGGGAGACGCCCCGGACGCCAGCCAAACCTCCCCTGTCCAATCGCCCAGGAAGAAAGACTCACTTTTTCCGATGAGAGACGAGGGGAGTCGGCCCCTTGCACTGGAAGCTCACAAAGGGCCTCTAAAGACATGGGGTTTTAGCCACTGGCCGTGTAAGGCCTGGGAGGGAGGACAGCCCAGGGCCAACCTCAAAATTGTTCCGTCGCTCTCAGGTGTCTTCGTGTTTATTCTCATTTGTATTTATTAATATAAGTAAGAGTAAGAAGTATTCCTCGAGAAATAAATCAAGTTTAAATTATATCAAATTTAAAAGATGACTTTGAGTCAAAATTATAATTGTTCTGGGGCGCCTGAGGGGCTCCTTCGATGATGCGTCTGCCTTCGGCTCAGGTCAGGATCCCGGGGTCCTGGGATGGAGCCCCACGGGGGGCTCCCTGATTGGCAAGGAGGCTGCTTCTCCCTCTGCCTCTGGCCCTCCCCGCTGCTCGCGCTCTCACCTGCTCACTCTCTCTCGAATGCATAAATAAATGAAACCTTGCCACTGGTCACAACCCAGACGCACGAGAGGGCACCAGGTAAGTGAAATAAGACAGAGAAAGACAAATACCGTATGAGGTCACTTGTATACAAAATCTTTTTTTTTTTTTTTTTAATTCTATTTATTCATGAGAGAGAGAGAAAGGGGCAGAGACACAGGCAGAGGGAGAAGCAGGCTCCATGCAGGGAGCCTGACGCAGGACTTGATCCCGGGTCTCCAGGATCACACCCTGGGCCGAAGGCGGTGCTAAACCGCTGCGCCAGCCAGGGATCCCCTCCTATGCAGAATCTAAAAACCAAACAGATGAACAAACAATACGGAAAGACATCTAGAAAGTTCTGGTGAAACTGCTGAGCAACCAAACTAAACACAAAGTTTAGACTCTATCAAGAGAAAGGCGGACGACCATGGAGCAATGAAGCTTGGACGCGCAGTGGAATTTTTACCCGCAACAGCCGGTGCCAGAAAACAGCCAGTGCCTTCCTCGCTGCTCTGGGCAAGGAACCGCTCACTGGAATTCTGTCCCCAAATGAATTACCACCCACCACTGAGGGCAAAATCAAGACAGTGTCAAATACGCAGAAGTCCTTCCCCCCACCCAGACCTCAACAGGGAAGATTGTTAATAAGTGAACTTCAGCTGGAAGAAAAGTGAACCCCAACAGAAGGCTTTGGATTCAAGAAAACATAGTGAGACGTGATGAAATGTCAGTGGATTTAATTAATGCTTGATTATAAAAATGATTCTTTAAAAGATTATTTATTTATTTACGAGAGAGAGAGAGAGAAGAGAGAGAGATCGAGCATGAGCAGATTATCTGCTGATCTCAGGACCCTGTGACTGTGACCTGAGCTGAAGGCAGAACCAACTGAGCCACCCAGGTGCCCCTATAAAAATGTTTTTTTAATTTAAAAAAAAGCCAAATGCCCTGGACAACAATGGCAAGATGGGAAAGGATAGGGCTGTTAAATGGGTAAAGTGCACAAAACATCCTTTGCAGGAATGGGGCACCTGGGTGGCTCAGAGGGTTGAGCGTCCAAGTCTTGGTTTCGGATCAGGTCATGATCTCAGGGTCGTGACACGGAGTCCTGCGTGGAGCCCCAGGCTCGGTAGGGAGTCTGCTTAAGATACTCTCTCTCCCTCTGCCCCTTCCCCCTCCCCTGCTCCCTGTCTCTCTCTAAAATAAGTAAACGAATCTTAAAAAAAAAAAATCTTTTGCAGGAAGAAAGAATTACATGATAACTTTCTTAGAAAAAAATATTGATAAGTATATATGTTGAAAAATAAGAGATAGTTCTGAGAAGAACAGAAATAAAGCCTAACTCCCTCTGACGAGCGGTGGGGAACGAGGGAATCGAGACCATTTTATTGACCCAATAGAAGGCAGGGATGGGGAAAAAGGAAGAATGGGAAAGGAAGGTCAATGGGAAACATACAACGTGATAAAAGAACGAGCCCCAATATCTAAGCGATCCCCGTCAGTGCCCAGGGCTTGAACTCGCCTCTCCGAAATACACCTGGAAGAGAACTTACAGGAAGATTCAATATAAGAAGATGCAAAATATGTGACACACGAACATTAGGGGAAAGAAAAGTCGAATATTGATCCGATATTAAAATGTCCAATATAAACGGTTACACGAAGGCCGCGAACGGTGAGGACCGTCCTGACTTGCAATCCGAAGCGCCTTCGGGGAGCAGCCTGCTGGGCGCAGCGCCGTGTCCCGGCCTGGCGGCAGGTGAGCGCGGCAGGTGAGCGCGGCAGGTGAGCGCGGCAGGTGAGCGCGCGGTGGCTGCCTGCCTCGCTGGGGACCGCGCTGCGCCGCCCAAAGCCACCAGCGGTCGGGGGGGGGGGGTCGGCGCACAGCAGGCGCTCCCCGGACCCACGGAACCCCCCCTCGCGCCCTGGTTCTGGGCCGGGTCCTGCAGGGAACCCCGGGGTCGGGGGGCAGGTGGCGCCACTGCAGCAGCAGATGCCTCGGCCAATACCTTCCGCAGGGTGAGGCCACGCAGGCTGCGGTGGGGCGGACGGGAGGGGCCAGCAGGTCGCCAAGGCCGGGGGCGGGGGAGGGGGGTTGGGGGGGTGCGCGCCCTTCCCTCCGTCCTTGACCAGAGGGACCGCGGGAGCTGGGCTGGCGACGACAAGGGGCGCGGGTGGTGGGGCCGGGAGGGGGCTCGTGCCGATGCCAAGGCTCTGTAGGCTCTTCCTGGGGCCACACACACAGAAAAGGGCCTGTGAAGCTACGACACATGGGTGGGAGGAGGTGGGACGAGCGCAGGGAGGAGCGCAGGGAGGAGGTGGGAGGAGCGCAGGGAGGAGTGCAGGGAGGAGGTGGGAGGAGCACAGGGAGGAGCGCAGGGAGGAGGTGGGAGGAGCACAGGGAGGAGGTGGGAGGAGCGCGGGAAGGAGGTGGGAGGAGCGCAGGGAGGAGCGCAGGGAGGAGGGAGGAGCGCAGGGAGGAGGTGGGAGGAGCGCGGGGAGGAGGTGGGAGGAGCGCAGGGAGGAGCGCAGGGAGGAGGTGGGAGGAGCGCAGGGAGGAGGTGGGAGGAGCGCAGGGAAGAGCGCAGGGAGGAGGTGGGAGGAGCGCGGGGAGGAGGTGCGAGGAGCGCAGGGAGGAGCGCAGGGAGGAGGGAGGAGCGCAGGGAGGAGGTGGGAGGAGCGCAGGGAGGAGGTGGGAAGAGCGCGGGGAGGAGGTGGGAGGAGCGCAGGGAGGAGCGCAGGGAGGAGCGCGGGGAGGAGGTGGGAGGAGCGCAGGGAGGAGCGCAGGGAGGAGTGCAGGGAGGAGGTGGGAGGAGCGCGGGGAGGAGGTGGGAGGAGCGCAGGGAGGAGGGAGGAGCGCAGGGAGGAGGTGGGAGGAGCGCAGGGAGGAGCGCAGGGAGGAGTGCAGGGAGGAGCGAGTCCGCACACTGCCGGCCTAGGAGCTCCCCACGCGCGCCAGCGGCAGGAACCCGCGGCCGCGGCTGTGCACCTGCGACCTGGCCCGGCGGGCCGCTGCCGGGGACACGGCGCTGGGCTCCGGGCATCGCTCCGCCCCCCGCCGCCCCCCCCCCGCCGCCCCCCCCCCCCCCCCCCCCCCGCGCGCACAGGTGCCGCTGGCAGGTGCGGGGCGGCCCGCGGGCCCGGCGCGGCGCCGGCGTCAGATGGCGGCTCCGACCGCCCGGGTGACCGTTTGCTTGAGTTTTTTTTTTTTTTTTTTTTAATTTTATTTATTTATGATAGTCACATAGAGAGAGAGAGAGAGGCAGAGACATAGGCAGAGGGAGAAGCAGGCTCCATGCACCGGGAGCCTGACGTGGGATTCGATCCCGGGTCTCCAGGATCGCGCCCTGGGCCAAAGGCAGGCGCCAAACCGCTGCGCCACCCAGGGATCCCTGTTTGCTTGAGTTTTCAGTGAATTCTTTTCTTGGATGACATGCGCAGTGACCAGTTCCAATTTTTGCGTCGGGCCGATCGCGGGATCTTTTATGTCCTCGGGCTCTTGCGTCCTGCTCCGAGGGCCGTTCCCACCCGTCAGGCTCCGGCAGGGCGCTGCGGTTTCTCTTTGCTCCCGTTTACACCTCCGGTCGCCCCGGGGGCCGCGGTGCTAAACGGGCTGGGGCTGGCGCACGGCCTGATTTCCCGGAGGGGGAGGCGTCGGGTGGTTCCTGTCGCGCGCTGCCGACCTCGGTGACTTCTGTAGGAGCAGCCCGCCCGCGCGGGGGACAGCGCCGGGGACGGCGAGGGGGACGGCGCGGGGGACGGCGAGGGGGACGGCGCGGGGGACGGCGCGGGAGACGGCGCGGGGGACAGCGAGCGGGACGGCGTCGGGGACGGCGAGGGGGACGGCGCGGGGGACGGCGAGGGGGACGGGGAGGGGGACGGCGACGGGGACGGCGCGGGGGACGGCGAGCGGGACGGCGAGGGGGACGGCGAGTGGGACGGTGTCGGGGACGGCGAGGGGGACGGCGCGGGGGACGGCGTCGGGGACGGTGTCGGGGACGGCGAGGGGGACGGCGCGGGGGACGGCGAGGGGGACGGCGAGCGGGACGGCGAGGGGGACGGCGCGGGGGACGGCGCGGGGGACAGCGTGCACCGCTGCCGGGGCCTCCCGCCGCCGTCCGAGGCCAGCACATTCCTGAGTGTGCGGCTCGCGACCGCTGCACGGAGGCCTGGTGGTGCGGGTAGGAGCAGGACCTCGGACCCACGGTGGCGCCGCCCGGGCCAGGTCCCCAGCCCGCCGCAGGGCCCGAGGAGCCGGGGTGCCAGCCTCTCCCGCAAGTGTGGTCCCAGCTGCTCAGTCGGGACACTCCTGCGGGAGCGGGTAAGGCAGCCTGAGAGGGGGGACCGGGGACCTGCGGGGGACACGGCCCCGGGGAAAGGCGACCTTGCCGAGACGCGTCCTCCCCTTCTTTGGCCGAGGACGTCCTTGCTGCCCTCCGGCCCCTTCGCGCCCTCCACTTGTCCCGCCTCCTGGGGACCCTCGGCGGGGCAGGATGCTGCCCGGGGCCCGACCGCGCGTCCTCCCCACGGCTCGGCAGGTCCCTGACAGGCGTGGGGGTCCTGCGACCCGGGGGCACCTGCGCCACCCGCTGAAAGCGAAGAGCGACCGGGACCGCAGCCCAGGCCGGCGCCGCCCCTAACCCCTCACCCCGCTCCGCCGGGGCCTCGCCGGCCAGTGCAGGGCGGACCTCTGGGGGGTCACAGGGCCCCGAGCTGGACACACGCAGGCCCGAGGTGACCCCAGCCACAGGCCCCCACGGGCCAGGCACAGCCGCGCAGCTCTCAACAGAGCGAGGGACGCACAGGTTCCCAGGTCTCCTCCCTCCGCCCCACAACCCTGGCCCGCACCCGGCCCGCGGCCGCCCTGCGTCCTGCCCTCCCGCCCTCGCAGCTGACAGTGCGCATTTCTGTCTTCCTAGCGCCCGCGTGGGTTCCTTCACGGCCCGCCCCGTCCGACCCCACACCCCACAGGGCTCTGGAAGCACAGCATCCTCACCGGGTGTTGGCCACAGGCCGCTCCATCACCTTGTCTCCACGGTACCAACCCACGCATCGTCCAGAGTGTATGCGTGCATTCATAACTTTTTAAAAAAAAAACATTTTATTTATTTATGAGAGAGAGAGACAGAGAGAGAGAGAGGCAGAGGGAGGAGCAGGCTCCGTGCAGGGAGCCCGACGTGGGACTCGATCCCGGGACTCCAGGATCAGGCCCTGGGCTGCCCCCCCATGTACACTCTACACCCACACGGAGCTGGGGCTCGGCCGCGGAGACCAAGGGCCACATGCTCTAGGGCTGCACCAGCCGGCCCCGGACTTAGACCTTCTTAAATCCTGGTTAATTTAGGAATTCTCAGGAGCTTCATAAAAACAAGCACTTCAGCCTGCCCACGTCACCGGCTTTGCTTTGGGAGGTAGGAGCTTCACTGACGCTGCTGTGCATGGTACCGGGCCCCCCTCGGAAACCGGTTTCAAGGGCTCCAGGACAGCTGTCCCCCCGCAGGCCGCGCTCCCTCATGTCCTCCGCGTCGTCCCACCCCAGGCCTGGCAGCTGTCAGGTTCAGCTCCCAGCAGCTTCTGAGGCCGAGCTGACCTACTCCAGAGATGCTCTCCCGGGCGGCCGCGGCGAGCCGTACCCCAGGGACCTCCCCCAGCTCTGACCAAGCAATCCATCAGCAGGAACCTTTGTTTTTATTTTATTATTTTAAAGATTTTATTTGACACAGAGCGAGTGAGTGAGCGAGTGGCGAGCACGAGCAGGGGGAGAGGGAGAGACAGACGCCCCACGAGCTCCATCTGGGCCGGATCATGAGCAGAGCTGCAGGCAGCCCCCCACCAAGCCCCCCACCCGAGCCCCCCAAGCGCCGCCAGCAGGAGCTTTCAGGGCACGCATTCCCAATACTGCACTTCTTTTTTTTTTTTTAATTTTTATTTATTTATGATAGTCACACAGAGAGAGAGAGAGAGAGAGAGAGGCAGAGACCCAGGCAGAGGGAGAAGCAGGCTCCATGCACCGGGAGCCCGACGTGGGATTCGATCCCGGGTCTCTAGGATCGCGCCCTGGGCCAAAGGCAGGCGCCAAACCGCTGCGCCACCCAGGGATCCCCCAATACTGCACTTCTTAACCCAGGATTCTATCTACGGGGCTGATGTTTTACATACACTATAATATACAGGTAAGTTAACAGATGAATTCAAGAAAATAGGGCACCTGGATGGCTATGATTTTGCTGGAGCTTGCTTGTCCGGAATTGTCAGTCTCTTTTATTCCCAAATAAACCCATCTTTCGCTGATAAAATAAACTGGCGGTTTTGTTTTTAAGAGTTCATTGGATGAAAACCTCGGGATATTATATATTACGATACATTAGAAAATTTTAAATAAAAAAATAGTCAAATAGGTTTCAACATAATAAAAATACGTATTTATCTCTTTAGGACCTTGTGATTCAGAGGCTTAATTCTAAATTCAGTTTCTTTCAACACTGACTTAATAGCTGTTATAAGTGAAAGCCTATGTAACTTGGTAGATTTAAGGAAACGGTCTCACTAAGGCTACTCACTAAATTATGGTATCACTTTTGCAAACCCATCCACAGATTTTCATAAAGGATTTTGTGGAAATTCAGTAAAATTATATCTTCCCTGACACCAATTAATTCTCACAAGTTAATCACAGAATGTTGCATTTTTTAAAAATGTATTTTTAAATAGGTGATTATTTATACTGTACAATATTCAAAAATGAAAAAAAATGAAGTTTCTCTCCCACTCATTCAACTTCCACAGAGGCAACAAATTCTATTTTTATATGAACACATAAAGTATTATTTTCTGACCCATTTTATACTTGCTACTATATGATTGAAGAAGAACATCGTTTTCCTACACTGTGTCCCCACATCCCTTATTCCTAAGGAATTTTATCAGAATTCCAATAGTAACTGTTAAACACTGTAATTGTGTAAATATGATTCACGGGTCAGAGTGCTCAGGATTACTCCTACTTTTACACCCCTCCCCACCTTTTTCTTCTTTTTTTAAGATTTATTCATTCATGAGAGACACCGAGAGAGATCGAGAGAGAGAGAGAGAGAGAGAGAGAGAGAGAGAGAGACAGCAGAGGGAGAAGCAGGCTCCATGTAGGGGGCCTGACGTGGGATTCGATCCCAGGACCCCAGGATCATGGCCTGAGCCGAAGGCAGACGCTTGACCGACTGAGCCCCCCAGGCGCCCCCGACTGCCTTCTTTAATATCATTTTTGGCAACCCCAAAATTGTACTCGATCAACGATAATGGTTCTGTTTTCAGGTAAACATCGTATCTATACACATGAGCAACGTCTGCAGCATTAACCAGGCGACTGTAGTACTCAGGGTGATGCTCACTGCTGAAATAAATAAACCTTACATTTCACTAGCTTCACACAGTAAAGTTTATTTTTTTGCTCACAATAAACTCGAAGTTACTGGTCCTTAGACCTCCTTTCTAAGAAGACCCTGGGATTGGCTCTTTCCCTCCGGCTCCACCATCCCCTAGGACCTCACGGTCATCCACATTCAGCCTGCAAAAAGGGAAAAGAACACAGCGCTTCTCCAGTACCTTGGCCTGGAAGTGACACACCAATTCTGTGCCATTCCACGGGCGAGAACGGAGACCAAAGGCACTACCAATGATGTGAGGGTCTGGGGACGAAAATTCCAGGCTGGGTAGCAACTTCTCAAAAGAGCTCCATACTATGAACAGGGGAGCACACAATCTGACGGGCATATAATCTACCACGAATAATTCAGACGTGTTGTTAATAATCTGAACATTCACTGGTAAGTAAAGGTAAATAATTGGGATATAAATTGAAGTGAAAAAAAAATCTCACTAAAATGTAAGCTCCATGAAAGTAGGAAGTTTTGCCTGTTTTGCTAAACGTTGACGTCCCAGTGCTTAGGCTAGCACTTGGCACTCCATAGGTGCTAAGTATTTGCCGAAGGACCAACTGAATGAATACGCCGTATGTGCTGGAATTACTGATAAGCCAAAATATTTATGGGAATGGATTTAAAAAGAGCTATAAATAATTAAATGTGAAAACTATTAATTTTACGTATAGAAGCAGATCATGCCTGGGCAGCTCAGTTGGTTGAACGTCCGTCCAGCTCTTGGTTTCGGCCTAGGTTATGACCTAACCCTGAGGTCCTGGGATTGAGCCCCGTGCTGGACTCCTCGCTCAGCATGAAGTCAGCTCGTCCCTCTCCCTCTGATCCCCTGCCTAGTCTCTACCTCTCTTGAAAATAAATAAGATCTTAAAAAAAAAAAAAAAAAGACATTGAGAAATTTCTTAGAGTTGAATAATAGGAAAATCAATGGATAGTGGGAATATTAATTAGGCTAGATAATATCTAGGAGAATACCTTACATGCATAAAAACATTTAAAATAACAGTACACGGCAGAGTAACAAATACAATTTTTGTAACTCCAATGGTTATAGAATTGGTATATTAATATCCAAAATTTTAAACAAGTAACTGCATTAAATTTGTAGTTATTTTATGCCACTTAGATAATTGATTTTCAAGAAAAATTTTAATTTCGGAATTTTTCAGTCTTTTGAGGACAACTTACTTAAAAACCGAATGTCAACTTTCCTACCTCAAAGTTCATGAAAAGGACCAACTCCAAAGATGTATAAACCACATCTAGATAAATCACCTTTGACCCGGATAAAACTGAATAAAAGGAGAAAGTATTAGAGGAAACAGAGGTGCCTCTAATATTCTGTTCTCAGGGATCACATTTTAAAAATAGCTGCAGTAAGAATACTTTAATAAAGATAATTCCCCTTCTACCTTATATAGAGAATTAATCTGAGATGGATCATCGACTTAAAAGCTAAAACTATAAAGCTTCTAAAAAAAGAGAACCCCTTGGTAACATTCAGGATGGCAAAGATCTGTCAAAGCACTAACCGTACTGAAAAAAAAAGATAAACTGGATTTCATCAAAATGAAAAACTTCCACTCATTGGAATATACCATTAAAAGGCAAGGCCGGGGATCCCTGGGTGGCGCAGCGGTTTGGCGCCTGCCTTTGGCCCAGGGCGCGATCCTGGAGACCGGGGATCGAATCCCACGTTGGGCTCCCGGTGCATGGAGCCTGCTTCTCCCTCTGCTTGTGTCTCTGCCTCTCTCTCTCTCTCTGTGTGACTATCATAAATAAATAAAAATTAAAAAAAAAATCATTTAAAAGGCAAGGCCTAGGGATGTCTGGGTGGCTCAGCGGTTGAGCGTCTGCCTTTGGCTCAGGGTGTGAACCCGGGGTCCCGGGATCGAGTCCCACGTCGGGCTCCCTGCATGGAGCCTGCTTCTCCCTCTGCCTGGGTCTCTGCCTCTCTCTCTGTGTCTCTCATGAATAATAAAAAATAAAAAATAAAAATAAAAGGCAAGGCCTAGCCTGGCAGAGATATTCAAAACACACACGTGCAATTGACCTTCGAACTGCACGGCTCCACTTACACACGGATGTTTCCCGATAGAGGACAGTACTGTAAATGCATTTCTCTCTCCCTTATGATTTTCTTAATGACACTTTCTTTTCTCTGGCATACTTGATGGTAAGAATACTGTACATAAAACATGTAACATAAAATATATGTTAACCGACAACTTATGTTATCAGTAAGGCTTCTGGTCAACAGGAGGCTATTAGTACTGAAGACTTTGGGGGGTCAGGGGTCACATGTGGATTGTTGCCTACACAGGGACCGGGGACTCCGACACCCCTTCTCCTTCCATTTCTCAAGGGTCAACAGGATCTTTGGCAACTTGTATAAAAAGTGTATAAAGAACTTGTAGAAATCAATAATAAGACGATAATATCATTTACAAGTGGGCAAAAGACTTGAACAAATACTTTAATAAGTATATGAATAGGGGATCGCTGGGTGGCTCAGGGGTTTAGTGCCTGCCTTTGGCCCAGGGCGTGATTCTGGAGTCCTGGATGGAGTCCCACATTGGGCTCCCAGCATGGAGCCTGCTTCTCCCTCCTCCTGTGTCTCTGCCTCTATCATAAATAAATAAATAAATCTTAAAAAAAAAAAAAAGAAGTATATGAATAGCTACGGGCATACCAAGAGGTACTGTTGCCGATCAACGTAAATTAAAGCCGCCAACGAGACACGATTACAGATCAGAATGGGTAAAATTAAAGAATGACAATAATGAGTGTTAGTAAGGATGTGTAGCAATGGAAACTTTTGTAGTTCGCCGGTGACAGTGTAAAATGATAAAATCGCTTCGGAAAGCATTTGGAAACTGCCAGTTTTGCTAAAACAAACATACACCTATCTTATGACACAGCAGTTCGACTCTTGGGTATAAACCCAAGAAGAATGAGTGCACATACCCACCGGAAACAGCTGTATACTGCAGCTTTATTTGTAACAGCCTCCAACGGGAAAGAACTCGAAGGCCATGAATGGATCAATGAGTTACGGTATGTCCATACAGGGAATAGTCCACAGCAAGAGAAAACCCAACCGGTGATATGTGCACGCGTCTGTGAACCACAGCCGTTACTCCGACAAAGGAAGCCACGCATAAAACCGTACACACTGCACGATCCCATTCACAAGGGACTGAGAACGGGCCTAAGTAACCGAATTTAGAAGAGAAGAGTGGTTCTTCCTCCAGGAGGTGTAGCTGGGAAAGGAAACTAGGGCTCAGAATTTTTTTTTTACTTTAAGCGTATACATCCCGATACAAGTGTATACATGTGGAAAGTTACACTTAACGATCAGTGTCCTTTTTGTATTTTACCGTAGGTATGTTATCCCTTACTTTAAAAAAAAAAAAAAAGTCAGCTAGACGAATTGAGTTTACTCCATAGATTTGATGAAAGAGAAAACACACATCACCACACATAATCTTTGTGATTAAATAAGATTTTATTTGATTATATAGTGATAATACAAACAAATTATGGGAAAAATCCTCAATCACGACTCAGAAAAAACCCTAAAGCATTACATGGGCATATACCATGGAGCTGTCACTGGATTTAACTATATCTTGATAGCAAAAACACTACAGAAGGTGAAAAATAGTGTGAAATTTCAAAATATTATTTTTTCAAAATATTATTTTTAAAGGAGGTAATTCCTTGTGCTTTTAAATGAACAGAGGCTAAAATTTAAATGAAAATGCTGTTGACTCTACTGCTATAAACTATGCATCATTTCTGTAAATAAGAAAACTTAGAGATTTGCCTAAGAAAGGGACAAAATTCCTTTTACTAAAAAAAAGTTATATATATTTTTTTCTAAAAAAGCCTTCTGCAGTGCACATCTTACTGAGCATCCACTGCAGTTGTGGAGAATGACACCTGAAGAAGCAACCTAATCGCTGACATGACTACAATTTTACTATATTTTTAATGTCAAACTTCTAAAATCTGACTACTCTGGTTGTAGCAAAATAATAAAATTGAAGTAAAATTTGAGGTTTATATTCGTGACACTCCAGAATGTGTCCATAACCCCGAATCCAAAAATGTCTATTTGTTGTACTTCTAACTGCCTCGTTTTAACATTAACCCACTGTCCCCTGTACATCCCCCTCCCCCCGCCGGCCCCCTAGTGTTCGGGCATCTGTCTCCCGCCTTCCTGGTTTCCCAGGTACACACACTGTTCCCAGTTTCCAGAGACCCGCTTCCCCAGGCCCGCATCCTGCTTACTTGACATAGTAGCCATCCCAGGACTTATCCTCTTTGCATTCCTCTGTGAGATCTTATGTTTTCAGGACCCCAAGCCTTCTTGGGGACTCCCAAGAAGATGGACTCCTTTGTTTTGGTGAAGCACATTCTCCAGCGGCCTCCTAAAAAAAGGAACACGGTAAGATGCAATGTTGAGACCACAAAAGCCCAAATGTCATGTTAGCCCCGTACATGGACGCTGGGGAGTGGAATTCTACGTTGGAATTTTTCCTCTTCTATTTGAAGGCCTTGTTTTCATAGTCTTCCTTTGACCAGTGTTGCTTCCAAGAAATCTAAACCAGATTGGAAAGATTTCTGTTTCTTTTGAGATTTATTGGGGGGGGGGGGGGGGACAAGAGCAAGCAGGGGGAGGGGCAGAGAGAGAGAATCTCAAGCAGACTCCCCACTGAGCACCGAGCCTGATGTGGGGCTTGATCCCAAGACCCTGAGATCATGGCCTGAGCCAAAATCCAGAGCTGGAGCTTAACTGCCTGGGCCACCCAGGCACCTCATGAAAAATACCTTTCATGTGACTCTTGTTTCATCCCCTTTGGAAGCGATTAGGGTCTTTATTCTCGGCGTCCTGAAGTCTCAGGGTATGCTTCTGTGTGTTTGATTCATTGTGCCGGGCACTTGGTGGATCCTCTTAATTTACGTGACCCGTATCCTACATTTTGGAGAAATGTTCTTTAATTTTGTTCTCTTTTCACCCCCCTTCTCTCGTCTCATTTTGGAGCTCTTACTAATCAGATGTTGCGTGCCGTTCTGATCTTCTGATTTTTTTTTTCCTTCTCTATTTTCCACCTCCGTCTTTTTGTTCTACTTTCTGAAATTTCTTCACCTTATCTTCCAATACACCTACTGAATGCTTAATTCAAGCCGTATTTTTCCAATATTTGTATTTTCTGATTGTTCATTTTTTCCCCAGCATCCTGTTCTTACTTCACGGATGCAGTATATTCTCCTGTGTCTGAGAGTATCATAGCTTCTCTGGGGAGTTCTATGGCCCTTGCGTTATTTCCAGGTTTTGGGTTTGTTTGTTTTAGGTTATTTTAGTTGTTTTAGTCTCCATATCTCATTCTTGAAGTTACCCTCAAATATGTATTGACCCTTGGCTATCAGTTTATCATGATCACGAGACTCAGAGCCACATAGGAGTGGGCAGGCCTTGTGACTCCGGGTTTCATTGTAACAGATCATCAGGTGGCACGTTGTTTGTAGAATTGCTCCTCTCTCTGGGTGAGGTGGGCAGGGCTGGGCCTGAGCCCAGCTGCCAGATTCTGAGGCGGCCTGGAGGAGGCTGGAGGGCGCGTGATCACAATGCCGACATTCTCTCAATCCCCGGTTTTCAGTGGAGCACCTCACACCACCACTGCTCTCCCCGAGGCCGGGTTCTAATCTGCTCGGTTTGATCTGTCCAGAGGATAAGCCTCCCAGCTTCGGCTGCAAAGTGGGATGAGTGACCTGGTTACAAAAGGAGACAAAAATAAACGTTCAGATTCGTGTTTTCAACTTTGCTCCTCACCCCCCATCTCCCCGGGTGTCCTGTGCCTTCTGGGGGTTCTGGAAGGAAAAGATGAGGGTTCCAAGTGTGTGGACCGTTTCTGCAAATGCAGAACGGCTGCCACAACCGTGCTACCTACCAGGTGTTGTTTTGAGTAATACTGAAGCTTTTCTTCATAGTAAAGCGAAGTGAGAAGTTAACTGCTTAAAACACGGCTTAAGATTTAGCAGTTAACCCACACAGGACACAGACAGCAACAAACCCAAACTACCTATTATCGTGACAGCATTTTAAAAATGCGTCTGGAAAGGTTTTAATGGTTTTTTAACCTATAAAATGTGTCTCCTACAAAATTCTCATACCAGCAATTGGGCTTCCCCTCCCACCTCACGCCTCTAATCCTGGCTCAAGTATGTGTTCGCCTCCCGTTCCCCTGCACCCCATCACGTATTTGGAGGCAGGTAAGCCACACATAATGGGAAGAGCCGGACTGCCTCCAGGAACAACTCCATGATTACAACCCAATTAATCAATGCTGCTAACATATTTATAGGGCTGCCAGATTAAAAAAAAATTTAATGTGGATTTCAGATAAGTAATTATTTTTTTCCTGATATAAGTATGTCCCATATTTCATTGTTTACCAGAAATTCATTTGGGCATCCTGTATTTTATATTTGCTAAATCAGTAACCCAACAGATTTAAGGAAACAGTGCATAGAAAAGTGACCAACATTAAAGAGGGAAGGTGGCATCTGGACCAAGGCATTCAGGGCCCTTGGAGTCCACATTACTCCCGGGCAGGTAGCTGGGGGCCGACACCACACAGCCCACTTTGTGATGAATTCCCGTGGCACACACTGGTTGTGGCCAGCATTGATGCTTTCAATTAATAAAGAATTTAGTTCTCTAGGTGTTGGCCCCGTGTCACCAGAGCTCTGCCACTGGTGCCGAATCAAGTCTTTCTGGTAGTTCGGGGTGCAATCATAAAGCCAGTCTATAGGGTTTTCTTTTTTTTTTTTTTTTTTTTTTTTTTTAACTTATTTATGATAGTCACAGAGAGAGAGAGAGAGAGAGGCAGAGACACAGGCAGAGGGAGAAGCAGGCTCCATGCACCGGGAGCCCGACGTGGGATTCGATCCCGGGTCTCCAGGATCGTGCCCTGGGCCAAAGGCAGGCGCCAAACCACTGCGCCACCCAGGGATCCCTCTATAGGGTTTTCTTTCACGAGGACTGGCCATACCCTTGGACTGTTCCAAAAGCTGGGGAGCCTCCCCAAGGAAGTTGTCCCTTCCGGACGCCTGCCTAACTAGAACACTGTAAAACACCAGGTGACACACGGGAGCCACTGACACTATGGGCGGCACGTCAGTGTTCAGGGTTCGGCAGTTCACCCAAATGTGACTTTCCCTGAAGAAGGAGCTGCTGAGTTTACAAACCGCAACACTGACTCTGACACCGTTTCATCTGGTTTCTGCTGAAATCTAATCGGATACCACATCGGCTGGGTTTCTATGTATACTCGGAACCTAGTTTTAATCTTGTTGGGCCGACTGGGATCCCAGGTCTCCTGGGTGACCACAGATCATGTCCTACTCCTGGGACATCAATTCCTAATGGATCCAGGAATTTTCATATTATGTGTCAGGGTCACCCATGTCTTCCCAAATAAATCGCCCAAACTCCAGCCAACCTTTTCTTTTTTCTTTTTTTAAAAGGATCCAACCCTAACCCGTCACTAGCAATTTAAGCTAAGTCCATGCTGTTTGGAAGCAGTAACTCTGGGATTTTAGAATCAGGCCTTCCTTTCCCACATCTCCCTGAGAAGAGCCGGTCATAGTTCTCACAGCTAACAGCAGTTGGGTAGCCAGCAAGTGTCAGGTCATGGCGTTACCTTTATCCTTTCCATTTTCTTGGTCTCATGCCGAAACTGTTATTTAATCCCACTGTTGTCACCAATTGAAAAGAATTCAGAGGGTTGTATACAGTGATAGACTCAAACATGTAACTGTTAACTGAACTTTGTTTAAAATTGGCAAAGATATGCTAGAGATTTTCTTTTCGACAAGAGCAAGTTGACACCGGTGGGTGGTGTTGGCTGGTATGGCCCTCTCAATGTCCCAGTCCAGTGGGTACTGCTCACTGGGGACTCAGGCCAGGAGCTCTGCACAGGCTTGTATCATGCAGTCTGACAACTTATCCAGACTTTCTGGGCTTTTCCATATGCCCCAGCCATACAAGCAAAACACTCCTGGCCCTGATCTTTGGGTGCCATTGCCTCTTGAATTTATCAAATACAACTTTTATCTGTGTATAAAAGACCTCTTTATCTATTCCCTTAGCTGACTACCCCTTTTGGGGTTTAATTGTGCCCTCCATGTGAATTTCCACTACACTTGCACATTTACAAATATCTACGGGTCTGTATAAGGATCAGGCAGGCTTATTTAACGTGACCCCAGAGAGCAAGAATATCAATGGCCAAAAGCTTCAGGGCAATTCTATTGGTTCAATATATTTTATTTTTAAAATTATCTTTAAAAAAGATTTATTTGAGACAGAGAGCACAAGCAGGGGGAGGTGCAGATGGAGAGGAACAAGCAGACTCCCCACTGAGCAAGGAGCCAGATGCAGGGCTCAGCTGCATCCCAGGACCCTGAGATCATAACCTGAGCTGAAATCAGATGCTTAACCTGAGTCAATCACCCAGGTGCCCTGGTTCGATCGATTTTAAAATTAATTTCTGGGACGCCTGGGTGGCTCAGCGGTTGAGTGTCCACCTTCGGTTCAGGGCGTGGTCCCTGGATCCAGGATCGAGTCCCGCATTGGGCTCCTTGAGGGGGGCCTGCTTCTCCCTCTGCCTGTGTCTCCGTCCCTGTCTCTCATGAATAAATAAATAAATCTTAAAAAACAACAACAACTAATTTTTTATGTGTAGTATCTAATTTTGCACTCCCAGTGTCTGGATTATAGTAGACACACCATATGTTATTAGATGAATGGCTAAATTTCTAACAAGAGACATTTAAAAGTAATGGGATACTCCAAAAGGCATGAAGTTCTCTAATACTGAAGCCAAAAGTAGAAAATTATTTATTAGAGACAGGAGAGAGAATTTATGTATTGGTAAAAAAATAACCCAAGCGATCTCTAAATTCCCTAACAGCAGACATGTATCAATTTTCTTCCTTCTCTTGGGAACGCTGATGGGTTTAAAAGACATGATTACGGTCTTCTGTGCTCAAAGTATCTGGACTGCTTCAACAAAAAGAGGCTGCCGATCTGCACGGCAAGAGAGTAATACCTTTAATAACATTAATGTCTGTTGGTTTAGAAGTCCTGTTTCCTTTGATAAATATTCCTGTGAATACATAATAAATTTGTCATTTCTCCCAATCTCTTGTAGGGGAGAGTGGGAAAGTGGTAAATCCTCCCCTACAGCCCCGTGTCCGTGGCACACACAAAGAAGTAAAGGCTTAAGTCTTTTCCAGGAACCTATCACTCTGTGTAACCTGTAATTACTTAACACATACTAACAAATGGGTTCAAATACAGGTCTTGACTGAATAGCTGACATTTTCTTCTATGAGTATGTTTCATTTTCTAGAGCTGCCAAGTCACCTCCTATCAGACACTCTGTATAGATACTATTTATCTGTATCCGTATCAGTCAGTTGACTCTATTCAGCACTTAGTGAATGTTGGATAGGCCTTAAGCAAAGCAGGATCTATTTCATTTGTTGAGAACAAATGACCATACTCTGTTCAGCATGTATAAAGCTGTCGGTTTATTTAGCTGCGGAGCTGGGGAAAGGCTTCCTTTTGGAGTGAATAGCAAAAATGCTTCATGAGCAAGGCACTTTTATACACACATACAGAAAAAGGAACAAATTATGGTTACATAAACATCAATATATTTTAATTTTCAGATCTCCCTACCTCTTCCCACCTCCCGCTTAAAAAAAAAAAAAAAAAGGAAAACAGGTTCTTACAACATTTTAAAAACCCAGTTTCACAGAACATCTACATAGGAACAGTTTCTGATACATTCAGTTATACTAACAGTATGATATGGTTTCAGTTCAGCAATTTTCCACTAACAAATATTTTTTCCTATTACAGGTCCCTCTTTTTTCCTTAAGATACGACAACTAAGGCTTAGCGGAAAAACTCATCAGATTATAAACATTTCCCTCTCTCCTTAAAGTTGCTATACATGTATAGAATTTGTGATTCCACTGATGCTTCCCTTTCTTTGATGCCACATCATATGCAGTACTTAATTATGGAGAACAGGAAAAAGTAAGACTAAAATGAAAGGGTATGTGACATATTTTTTCACAATCCATTTTCTGATGGCTTTTTGATGCCCGGTCAGCCAGGATCACACACACAGGTTTCACTCTATTGTAGGTGTGTGAAAAGATTTAATGGTCGCATGCATCTTCTTTTATGTAGTACTTCTATGTTTTGACTTATTTAAATAAATACAGCAAGATTCATTCACAAGGGTACATACTCTTCCTTGTTGAGCTAGAAAAAAATCTAAAGCTAATCTATATCTAGAAAAACAATGATGCTACAAACCCCAACTTCAAATTGTACTAGGCTGAGATTTTTCTGTAGTAGTAATAAGGTCTTAAAAGTTAGAAGAGTTCCTGAAAGGTTTGCAATAGATGTAAACAGTGCATAAAGTACTGCTGAGATTATACAGATGAAATATTTTAATTCACTAGTAGTTAATACTGAAAGCATAAATGCTCTTAATCCTTTCCTACTGGTCTTTTATTATTTATTTTTTATTTTTTATTTTTTTTAAAGATTTTATTTATTTATTCATAGAGACAGAGAGAGAGACAGGCAGAGGGAGAAGCAGGCTCCATGCAGAGAGCCTGACGTGGGACTCGATCCAGGGTCTCCAGGATCATGCCCGGGGCTGCAGGCGGCGCTAAACCGCGGCGCCACCGGGGCTGCCCTCCTTTCCTACTGGTCTTTTAAAATACAATCTGCTCTTGACTAACCTCTGAATGCCAAGATGCATGAAACACATTCCCTGCAGAACAGGTGTCTGTTTAACCCCCGGTTTCAATTTTTTTAGGCCAACGTAGCTAGAGACGGCCTGCTGGGAGCCTATGATATAAAGGTTTATACTGTAACTGCAGGTACTGTAACAGGTCTGAAGCAGTACAGTCTATGTTTGAAACTGCACTCCCTCCCCCCAAAATAAGAACCCTAAAGGGTGCCATCTATAGGCCTATCTGTATAAAAGGTGGGAGATAAATCCTCAGCCCCATCATTTTCTTTTGTCTAGGTAATTCAAATTAATTTAACTAGCATGTAGAAATTAACGTTAGAAAAGCATATGCTCAGAAAGGTGTTATTGGGAGTAGCTAAGTTCCCACTTTCCCCACTGGCTATTTTGAAGGTAAGGTAACAAAAGGGGTAGGGGCCCGTTACTTCTTCCTCTCCATTCAGAGAGGCACAATAAATTGGGGGGCGGGGGCTGAGTGTGAACAATAGTCAACTTCTGTAATATGGTCCGTTTTGTCTAATTTTCTACTGAAGTTTTCATTTTATCCACAGGGTCTGTCAAAGGGCAAGCTCATCATGCATTTTCTGTAGCGGAGTTACGGTGCTACTGTAGTGGCAGTACTTAAGGGCTTGTCAGGACAGGGCATCGTTCATTGAGAAGGCATGTGTTTCTTAACTGCGGTGTGTGTGTGACTTCCTTCTCAATCAGCAATAGGACAGGTACCAGAACAAATGGTAGCTCTTTATAGTGATGCAGTTAGGAGTCTATTAACTGCCTTTTGGAAGTCAGTGTATGAGTAAGTCGTGTTGATGGGTTCAGTGCGGGTTGTTTCCTTAACTGTTTTAGTTAACCAGCCACAGCAACAACCAGAAACACATGAATTAGGGATCTGTTTTAGGTATTCAGGTATGGGAGTGGCTCTACTCAACGTTCTGCTTAACTGTTTGGTGGCAAGCTGTAGTGCTCCATTTAGAGTGGCATGATCTCTAGACAGCCGGCTGGCAGTTTTAAGGGGCTTCTGAAAAGGGGGTACTCCACAAGAAGCCAGAGGAGGCCACTCAGGAATTGGTTCCAGTTTGGGTACACAATGGGAGCAATGGGAGAGTCTTAGGCCTATCTCTCGAAGTATATGGACTGGTGTGCTTGGATCCAAGAGTTTAGCGTGATATAACCAGGAATTAGGATTTAAAGGTTTCCAAGTTGTAGAATATTTTAAAAGGCACTTAACCTGCCAAGCAAGACTCTCAAGAGGTGTTAGGTTGGGCACCACAGGGTCTTCTTCTTCAGAGGAATCCCACTCTTGCCCAGAACTCTCATTTAGGTAGTTAGCATTTTCTTCTTCCTCACTTTCTGATTCTGATAAGGGGTCAGGAGAGGGATTTCTGGGACCCATTAGAACAGAAGAAGAAACCAGAAAAGGGTAACAATCTAAGCCAGCAAAAGACTGACTAAAACTAGCAAACAGAAACAAAAGATGAAAAATCCTTCAGCAAGCTTAATCTGTATGACAGTCCGTTATGCACACATGGTATGTCTCTGGCTCATACCACTGTGCAGTTCTTCGAGATTATGTTGTATATTCTTCACTTACAAAGAAGACATCTCAGTTCTCAGGACCAGTTCAGTGTGTAAAAGTGTTAAGTCACTTACCAGTTGTACAGGTCAGAGTCTCTCCTTCAAATCCTGGCTACCCAAGAAGAGAAGGGGTCCTCATCTAGGAAAGCTGATTTTCTTAGTGGTCTCAACTGGTCTTGATACTGGGAAGAGACACTTTGTGTATTGTTTTGTTGGTAGAGATATTATATCTACTTGGTAAAGAAAAGAAACAATGGTTGCCTTTGTTGTCCACTGGTGGTGCAAATTTTGTGCAGGGAGACGGCGGGATGAGTTGTCAAGGACATCTGGTGTACACAGATCCGATGCTTTCCATGGATGGTGCAAATGCCCTTGGAAACTGGTGACTTAGTTGTTGAACTATCTGGAAAGGTAGCTTTAACCTGTGAATGAGAAGACTAGAGAAATGATATTAAAGTCTGAAAGCAATGAGTAACATTACTGTCCATCTAACTTTATTGAGTATCTAAGAACACGGATGCTAAATAAGAACCCTTACTGGGCTTTCCCATCTCTATTTCATAGACTCAGGCAGAATTTTCTATTGGGAATGACTCCTGGGAAGCAGAGCCTGAGGTCATTTTCATCTCTTCTTGGTACATAGCTGGGTCAGTTTATTCTTTAGTATACTGTTCTAGCCCAGAAAATTACTTCTTCAAAAGCAGTTCCTTGATGACCCAAACTCCAGATAGAGAGCTATAAGAGGTAGTTCTTTCCCTTTAGATGTGCTTGTTGGGATTAGTTTAGGGGACCTGTCCTGGCTGTAGAGCTGCTAGACGTTAGGGCTCTTGCTGGGACCCAAAGGCTGTGGTCATTATAACCATAATCTATAGATACGAGAGAAAATGGCAGGTATAAATCTTTTTTTTTTCCAGGTGTAATTCTTAATATAGTAGAAACTACAATGAATGTAAACAGGTTAAACTCACAGTTAAAAAACAGACAGACTGGATTAAAAAAAACAAGATTCAATAATAATGCAACAGAAGATACTTCAAAAAAAAAAGAAAAAGGTAAAAAAAAAATAAAAGAATGAAAAAAGATGTAATAGGCAACTGTGGACCAAGATAAAGCTGAGATAGCAATCTTAATACCCAACAAAAAAGATTTCAAGCCATAAAATATAAGGGACAAAGATGGACAATTACACCAGTGAAAGGAACAGAATAAAATTATAGTACTCATCATATACATGTATGACCCTGAAAGCACAATCTCAAAAATTTTCAGGTAACAACTGACAGAACTATATAAGCAGGGGATATAAGAAGCCTGAAAAACAGTCAAAATATTAATGTACTTTATGTATTACATCAGTTGTCAGGACTCTATGCCAAACAGGTTAGACATCTGAGAGTACACATACACGCACAAGAAATAGATCACGTATTAGGTTATAGATTCCAAAGGGTCTATTTCATTCAGACGAAATTCTCTGACCAAAATGCAATAAAAGTAGGTATTAAAGGTTATTTAAAAGCAACTCTATGTTGGGAAGCTAATTAACTCATGGGTTAAAATGGAAATTGAAAAGGATATTAAATACTAAAACCGAATAATATAAACTATACAAGGCAAAATTTGTGGGAGGCGGCCAAACTAGTACTTAAAGGAAGTTACAGCTCTGAATACACCGATGAGGAAATTTAAGTATCTACAAGTTAAGCATTCAATTCAAAATAACGGAAAAGAGGACGCCTGGGTGGCTCAGTGGTTGAGCATCTGCCTTTGGCTCAGGTCGTGACCCCGGAGTCCCGGGATCGAGTCCCTCATTGGGATCCCTGCAGGGAGCCTGCTTCTCCCTCTGTCTGTGTCTCTGCCTCTCTCTCTGTGTATCTCTCGTGGACAAATGAATAAAATCTTAAAAAAAATAATGGAAAAGAGCAATAGCAAAATAAGCAGAAAGGAAATAAAAGCAGAAATGAAATAGCATACATATGAGAATAACAGAAGACTGAAAATTTTTTTGAAGATATAAGAAAAAGTGACTAGTGAAACTCATCAAGTGACTTAAAAACACAAAAAGTGTTTAAAAATAAAAAATATGACAAATATATACTAAATGTGAAAACCTAAATGAAATGGCTGAATTCTGGAATAAAATACCAAAACTCACACAGGAGGAAATAGATAACTTGACTAGAACAAGCCAGTATGTGTTAAAGAAAATGAAAAGGCACCAACCTCCTTTTAAAAGCACCAGGCCCATATAATTTTATAAATGAGTTCCACTAAACTTCCAAGAAAATTAATACCTATTTAAGTTGTTCCAGAAAAAAAAAAAATCATATAAGCTGACAAGCTCCTTTTATGATGATAATAAAATATTAATTACAAACCTAGAGAGGAACCAAATAAAAAAGTACAGGCTCATTTCACTTGCAAAATTTCCAATATTACGTAATAAAATCCAATAGCAGATCAAATAAAAGGTAAAGAATATGCTTATAGAGCTTATCCCCAGGATAAGGGAAGGGAAGAACACCTCAACCTCAAAGAAATTTATAGGGACGCCTGGGGGGGCTCAGCGGTTGGGCGCCCGCTGGGTGCCCACCTTCGGCCCAGGTTGTGACCCCGGGATCTGGGATCGAGTCCTGCATCAGGTCCCCATTATTATTTACAAATAATACGGTAATCTAATTTAAGAAAGCTGACATTGAAACAGTTAGGGGACCCCCGGGTGGCTCAGTGGTTTAGCGCCTGCCTTCGGCTCAGGGTGTGATCCTCGAGTCTTGGGATCGAGTCTCACATCAGGCTCCCCACATGGAGCCTGCCTCCCTCTCTCTCTGTCTCTCAGGAATAAATAAATAAAATTAAAAAAAAAATAAAAGAAACAATTAGAGTTACTAAAAGAGCTCAACAAAGTTCTTGATTTGAGATTAATCTATGGATATTCATTAATTATCATTATAGTATATAGGAACTGCCAATGTTAATTTATTTAAAATTCTCCTAATAACCCTACAAGAGAGGTACTTTAACTGCCCTCATTTTACACATGAAATTTAAGCTACGTGCCCAAGGCCATATTTCTACTAAGTGACAGAGTGTGGATTTGAACACAGGTACTTTTAAGTTAAAAACTTCTATACAAACAATACTAACTAAAAAAAGCATGACATATAAATCTTTCACAATGAGGAAAAAAAATCCAACAACATCAAACCTATCAAGTATCTAGAAACTATTTAATAATATATAAGACCTCTATGAAGAATAAAAAATTCTAATAAAGGACATAGAAAATGATTTAAACATCTTGGATGGAACAAATGAATATTATAAAAAGTTTTTCCAAATTGATTTATACAATCTCAATATGGAGAGAATAAAATTCCCCATGCAGCGACCCCCATTATTTAAACTGAAGATTGAAGGGGATTCTTGGCCTACAAGATATTAACACATATTACAAAAGTCACAGAAATTAAAATATGGTAGAGTTAGTATATTGGACAAATAGTCCAATTGTACAGAACAAAACTCAGAAACGCAGCCACACAAAGTTGTGGAATGTAGTACAAAATAAAGTTAGCATGTAAATCAAGGGGGATCGAACGCAGTTAGTACAAAATATTGGCAAAGCTGGCTCCTCACAAGAAAAACCAAACTGTATACCTACATACTGCCACATACAAAGGAGGACTCATGTTCAATGAAAGATCTACGTGAGAATGTAAAACTATGCCGTTAATAGACTATAATACACGAGGGATCCCTGGGTGGCGCAGTGGTTTGGTGCCTGCCTTTGGCCCAGGGCGCGATCCTGGAGACTCGGGATCGAATCCCACGTCGGGCTCCCGGTGCATGGAGCCTGCTTCTCCCTCTGCCTGTGTCTCTGCCTCTCTCTCTCTCTCTCTCTCTCTGTGACTATCATAAATAAATAAAAAAAAAGAAAAAGAAAGAAAGAATATAATACACGAATATAGAGTATCATTGTGACTTGGGGTCAGGGAGACTGTTATTATTATCATTATCTAAGATTTTATTTATTTAAGAGCGGGGAGCAGAGGTAGAGGGACAAGCACACCCCACACTGAGCACAGAGCCTGACAGGGGGCTTAATTCCATGATCCCAAGATCATGACTTGAGTTAAAAATCAAGAGTTGGATGCCCAACCGACTAGGCCACCCAAGGACCCCCCAGAGACTCTTAAATAAAAAAACATAAAGCATGAGACCAAAAAATGAATTCAATTACATCAAAATTCATTATTTCTGAACTGAACTAAAGATATCAAGAACTAAGTTAACTACAAATCCACAACAAAAAGACAGCAACCTCAATAAAGAAATGGCTAAGGACAAAAATATTCAACTTACAGGAGAGAAAATCAACAGGACATTAGCCGTATGATGAGGAAAGAGTTATTTATTTATTTTTTTTAAATTTTCTTTATTTATGATAGTCACACAGAGAGAGAGAGAGAGGCAGAGACATAGGCAGAGGGAGACGCAGGCTCCATTCCCCGGGAGCCCGACATGGGATTCGATCCTGGGTCTCCAGGATCGCGCCCTGGGCCAAAGGCAGGCACTAAATCACTGCGCCACCCAGGGTTCCCGAGGAAAGAGTTATTATTCAAACTATTTGCACATCTCATGATCCAGCAATTCTACTCTTGTGTATATAAAGAAATTCTCCATAAGACCTGCACGTACTCTGACGCTTCCTCTTTGATGGTAAGGAATTAGAAGTGTTCTAGGTTTCCATCACGGGAGGAGTGGACAAGCAAAATGTGGGGAAAGCACACTAGAGGTATACATAGCAACACGGGTGTACTAAAGGCACAACTCTAAATGAAAAAGGCAAAAAACCAAAATAACATTTCATCTATGCTACTCTGTAGGAGTGATTTCCAAAATTAGTAAACATTTCTAGTTTCAAATATACACTGAGTTGTGCTAATAACGTCATATGCTATGGCTTCAGGTCAATATTCCTGTGAAAAGCATTTCTCTGGCTTCCACACATTCTGTTCCCCCAAAACGTCTGGCATACATTACGGCTTGTTAGGTTTTTTTGAAAGAAAATGAGAGAATGACAAAGGTCAGCTGTAAGTAACTCTACAAGCATGTTCTGTTTTTATTCTATGAAGACAAAAATTCTCAAATTATTTTCAAGTGATCTGGGACTATAGGGCACAAGAACAAATGAAAAGTTTTTAAAGCAGGACCAACATTGCTCCTAAAGCATTATGAAGAAACTATGTATAACTTCATCTTTAAGAAACATGAATGCAAATACTTTCAAGTTTATATTATTACCTAGTTCATCATGAAAACAAAAACAAAATTGTAAACATACCGTAAGTCTTCAGTTTATTGAGACAGGAGAAGCTGTTGGCTTTTAATTCTCCTGTCCTGTTGCATTTTTACTAGATTTTTATCTGCAAGATTATTATTGGGCTATACTTGTTATTGTGTTACTTAAAGTATTCTTTAAAACACCCACTCTTTTTTTTTTTTTTTTTTTTAAGATTGTATCTGGGGGATCCCTGGGTGGCTCAGTGGTTTAGTGCCTGCCTTTGGCCCAGGGCGTGATCCTGGAGTCCTGGGATCGAGTCCCGCATCAGGCTTCCTGCATGGAGCCTGCTTCTCCCTCTGCCTGTGTCTCTGTCTCTCTCTCTATTACGAATAAATAAATAAATAGAATCTTAAAAAAAAATAAAGATTCTATCTATTTATTTGAGAGTGAGCAAAACAAGGAGCAGGGGGAGGGGCAGAGGGAGAGGGACCCTGACCTGGGGCTGGATCCTGATCCCGGAGTTCTGGGATCATGACCAGAGCTGAAGGCAGATGCCCAACCCACTGAGGTACCCTTCTACTTTTTTAGCAGAAATAAGACAAAGTCTCGTTGGGGGCATATGTAAATTCTAGAGTGAACTCATCACTGTTACTCCTTTACATTCCATGTGTACAATTTTCCCACATCAAAACTGAACTAACTGGATCTATTATTCCATTTACTTGTGTCTAATTTACCTTTAAAGAATGATTTTACCATAATTTCAGAACTAAATAGGCTTACCTTCCAAAATCTTTAGTTTTGTTATTTCTTCAACTAAACTAAGTTTACCAAGGACAGGAAGAAATTTATTCCCACAGTTGCTAACACTTGTTCTTTTTTCCCATAAAACTAAAAGCAAACTCAAGAAAAAGGTAAGCTTTAAGGCAGTGAGACTAGGATTTTTTACTACCATTTATTATTATTTTTTACCATTATCAACTTTATTGAGGTATGACTGACAATTTGTGTATATTTAACACGTACAATGTGATGTTTTGATACGTGTATATACTGTGAAATGATTACAGCAAACAAGCTAATAATTAATACATTCATCACCCCAGTTACCATTTTCCTGTGTGTGGTGAGAACACTTGAGATTAACCCTCAGCATTCCAGGTATACATAATTACTAACTCTCACCAGGCTGTACGTTAGGTCTCCAGAATTTATCTAACGCAGTTTGTACTTGTCCAGCATCTCCCAATTTCCCCCAAGCCAGTGATAACTTCCATCCTACTCTGTTACTACGAGTTTGACTGTTTTAGATTCCACATAGAAGTAGGATTATACAGCAATTGCCTTTCTGTGCCTGGCTTATTTCCCTTCGCAAAATGTCTCCCGGGCTGACCGTGTTGTAGCAAATTGCAGGACCTCTTTCCTTTTTAAGACTGAAGAGTATTCAATTATATAAAAATCACATCTTTATCATTTATCCATGGATGGGAACTTACATGGGTTCCCTGTCTCGGCTCCTGGGACCACCACTGCAATCAACACGGGACTGCAGATGCATCTTGGAGGCTGTGCTTTCATTTCCCGTGGATATACGCCTAGAAATAGGATTGCTGGATCACACTGGTATTTTTTAATTTTTTGAGAAAACTCCAGATTGTTTTCTATATAATTGCTGTATCAATTTACATTCCCACCAACATGTCTAAGGGTTCTCTCTTCTCCACATCCTCACTAACACTGGTTATCTTTTAATTTTTTGATTATAGTCATCCTATCAGGTGTGAAGTGATATCTTACTGAGGTTTTTTTTTTTTTTTTTTTTTTTTTTTATTTTATTTATTCATGAGAGACAGAGAGAGAGGCAGAGACAAAGGCAGAGGGAGAAGCAGGCTCCATGCAGGGAGCCCAATGTGGGACTTGATTCCAGGACCCCGAGACCACACCCTGGGCTGAAGGCAGCGCTAAACCACTGAGCCACCTGGGCTTGCCCTCTTACTGAGGTTTTGATTGCATTTCTCTGATGATCAGTGATGTTGAACACATCTTCAAATATGTGCTGGCTGTATGTCTTCTGTGGAAAAATGTCTATTTAGCTCTTTTGCTCATTTTTAAAATTGGGTTATTTGCTTTTTTGCTATTGTAGGAGTTTCTTATATAGTTTGGGTATTAACCCCTTATGTGAAACATAGTTTGCAAATATTTTCTCCCATTCTAAAGGCTGTCTTTTCGTTTTGTAATCCATCTCTTTTTATCTTTCGGATTATAATGTTCAAAAAATACTAAATAAAAACATGTTATTAAATCCTTAAAAAAGCTAATCAAAATAGTTAGGCTGACCTCTGGTGGCCAGATGCCTCATCCTTCAGTAACTGACAAAATGATAGGAAGTCCTCTCTCATTTGCAGAGACCCCCAATTAAAATACAGTAAAGGGGGGATCCCTGGGTGGCTCAGCGCCACCTTCAGCCCAGGGCATGACCCTGGGGTCCTGGGATCGAGTTCTCCCATCGGGGTCCCTGCAAGGAGCCTGCTTCTCCCTCTGCCTGTGTCTCTGCCTCTCTCTGTCTCTCTCATGAATAAATAAAATCTTTTTTTTTTAAGATTTATTTATTCATGATAGAGAGAGAGAGAGAGAGGCAGAGACACAGGAGGAGGGAGAAGCAGGCTCCATGCCGGGAGCCTGACACGGGACTCGATCCTGGGACTCCAGGATCGCGCCCTGAGCCAAAGGCAGGCGTCAAACCGCTGAGCCACCCAGGGATCCCCCTGAATAAATAAAACCTTAAAAAAAAATACAGTAAAGGAAATAATATTGTTAAAAACTTCATAGTAAAAGGAACCAAAGGTAGCATGCACCGAAAGCATAAAAAGAGCTCAGCAATTAAAGGCCACAAAATAAGAAAAATGTCTCCAAATATTAGTCTGTCCTAGTTTACCAATTTTACATGAAAAACACATGGGATATACAGTGGTTCTCACACTAAGAACAGTTTCACACTGTCCAATACTGTAGACACCAGCCCCAAGTGTCTACGGAGCACCCAAAATGCGGTTACTGTAAAATAACATCAAATTTCAAAAACGTGGTAGGGGAAAAAAAAAAAAAAAGAGAGAGAATGCAGACCATTAGTAATTTGTTGGTTACACGCTGAAATAACATTTTGGATATACTTGGTTAAAACACTAATGCCCTTTCTGGGTTTCTTTCCCCACAGCCCTCCAGCCATCTACATTTCAGCCATAGTGAGACTATACTGGTTGTATATTCTAGGAATTCCTGGGCCTCTAGGCTCTTGCTCCAGCCGGTTGACCTAAAACACTCACCCCTTCTCCGCCTTCTCAGAACTAGACCTCTTGACGATTTTGCGATTCCAGGCAACCCAAAAGCTACCGCTGCCATTACTTTAACCGGCACTGGAATACTTCGTGTTGCGTGTGTAATAGGAAACAAGAGAACCGGATGAATAAACCATCGAACGTTCACACGACAGAATGCCGGGACAGCCTGTCTGTGCCTCAGTTTCCTCGTCTGGAGGTTACCTGGCCCGGGTGGTCTGCAAGGGCCGGATGAAGTCAAGCGCTCAGAACAGTGTCCGGCACACGCGGGTCCGAAGGGTGCAAGTCAGTACTATTAAAGGACCCACATGAATGAACCTCAAAGACCACACTGATTAAAAAAAAAAAAAAAAAAAAGAAAAGGAAAAAGCAAATTGCAAAGGATTATTATTGTCATTTCTGCAAACGATGACTTGTAGGTTGGAACGCGAGGGCAGCTCGGTGCATTTACTCGGAGGCTTCCCCCCAGCCGTTGACACGGAACCACAGCGGGGGCAGAGAAGCCGTCAGCCGTGGAGGGCAGGTGAGTCGGCGGGAGAGGTGCAGGGGCGGCCTCGGCGGCCCCGCCCGTGTTCGCAACCCGGGCCGTGACCCCGCCCGCGGCAGGCCGGGCGCCCGCGTCTCGGGGAGGGGGGCGCGCAGCCTCCAGCGCCCGGCCTTTCCCTTCTCGCACCCCCCCTTGAGCCCGAGCGGCCGCGGCGCCCTCGGCAGACCCTGCGCTCACCCTGCGGGATGCTTTCCTCCTCCTCGCCCCGCCGGGCCGCACCGAACCAGCGACTCCCGCACAGCGGCTCCGCCGTTCGCCTAGTCGCGCGGCTTACATCACTTCCGGGCGGCCCTACGCCACTTCCGGGCGGCCCGGCGCCCCGCCCCTCGCAACGCCACTTCCCGCTCGGAGCGCCGCAGCCCGTGCCCCAGGCGCATGCGCCCGCCCCTCCGTAAGCGGGGACGGGCCCGCCCCTCTGTTCCCGCCCTCGCGGTAGTCTCGCGGTACCTCCTCCTCCCGCGGGAGTTATTTGAACGCGGTGGCGGGAACGGCGCCCCGGACCGTCGGAGGCCGGCGCGCCCCTGCGTCCCCGAGCGGCGGGCTCGTCCCCCGGGTCGCGGCGCCATGGGGGCGGAGAAGAAGCTGCTGCCGGTGAAGGAGGCCTTCCAGCTGGCGCAGCAGCCGCACCAGAACCAGGCGAAGCTGGTGATGGCGCTGAGCCGCACCTACCGCGCGGTAAGCGGGCGCCAGCCTCCCGGGGCCGCGGCCTCCTCCTCCACCGGTCGGCGAGGTTCCCCCCCGGCCCCCGCGGCGGCCTCGGGGGTACAGGGAGCCCCCGGGGATCCCATGGCTCCTCCCCCTCGCACGGTGTCGCGGCGGGGGCGGCGGGGGCGGCGGGGGCGGCGGGGCCGCCTCCTCGCACCCTGCGCCTCCGCGTCCCTTTTCCTCCCCGAAGTCTTGGTCTCCGCAGAGACATTTGTGCAACAACAATAACAAAAACATTTATTTTCCCTCCCTTGGCCGGCTTGGCCCCCCCGCCCCGCCTCCCCGAGGGTCCGTCTGGGCTGCGCTAGGGGCCCGGCAGCCGTCGGGGGGCGCGGGGGTCGCGACGTGCCGCTCTGCCCTCCAGGTGGGCGACAAGGCCGGCTTCCACGAGGAGTTCGCTCGCCGCCTCCGGTACGCCATGGTGGTGTACAAGCGGGAGCCCGCCGTCGAGAGGGTCCTGGAATTCGCAGCCAAGTTTGTCACCTCGTTTCACCAGTCGGATGCGGACGAGGAGGCGGAGGAGGAGGAGGACGACGGGGGCATCTTGAATTACTTGTTTACCTTTCTTCTAAAGGTACGAAGCTGAGACTTTGGGGGGAGTGGGGGGAGTATCGTAGAAAGTCTTGCCGTATTAAAAGGGCCATGGGAGTTTGCCATCCAAATCCTAGAGGAGGACACAGGCAACACCCCTCTTTGAACTCGGCCGCAGTAACTTCTTGCAAGATACATCCACGAAGGCAAGAGAAACAAAAGCAAAAATGAACTATTGGGACTTCATCAAGGTAAGAAGCTTCTGCACAGCCAAAAGAGTTTGCATGCTTTAGAGGAGGAGATACTAGGGGATCCCTGGGTGGCGCAGCGGTTTGGCGCCTGCCTTTGGCCCAGGGCGCGATCCTGGAGACTCGGGATCGAATCCCACATCGGGCTCCCGGTGCATGGAGCCTGCTTCTCCCTCTGCCTGTGTCTCTGCGCCTCTCTCTCTCTCTGTGACTATCATAAATAAATAAATAAAAATTAAAAAAAAAATTTATAGAGGAGGAGATACTTAGCAACGGAGGAGATGTCTGTGAATGAGCCTGCCTTTTGTAGGAAGTGTTAGGACTGTCCTTGAGATGAGAAAAACGGGCTTTAACTCCAGCGTTAAGCTTTGATGGTCTTAGCCAGTTCTCACCTGGCTTCAAACGAGTTGCCTGTTTTGTTTTATTACTTTATTTTATTATTTTATTACTTATTTTTTTTTAAGATTTTATTTATTCATGAGAGAGAGAGAGAGAGGCAGAGACACAGGCAGAGGGAGAAGCAGGCTCCGTGCAGGGAGTCCCACATGGTACTCGATCCCGGGTCTCCAGGATCACACCCTGGGCTGAAGGCAGGTGCTAACCTGCTGAGCCACCCGGGCTGCCCCAAGTTGCCTATTTTAGAAATAAAGTGAGGGGGATCCCTGGGTGGTGCAGTGGTTTAGCACCTGCCTTTGGCCCCAGGATCGAATCCCATGTCGGGCTCCCGGTGCATGGAGCCTGCTTCTCCCTCTGCCTGTGTCTCTGCCTCTCTCTCTCTCTCTCTCTCTCTCTCTGTGTGTGACTATCATAAAAAAAAAAAAAGAAAGAAAGTGAGGATTTCTACAGAGGGGAGTGTGCCCTGGTAATTTGGTTCAGACTTCCTTTGGACTGTGTGTACGGGGAGCCTCACCGTGTGCAGGCGGATCAAGGCAGCCGGGCGCTTTCTCTGCAAGTAGCAAATGACTCTTGTAACTTCCCGAATTCCGAACAGGATTCCTGTGATTGTAAATAGATTTTAATTTGTTCCCATTACAGTCTCACGAAGCCAACAGCAATGCAGTGAGATTTAGAGCGTGCCAGCTCATAAGCAAGTTCTTGGGAAGCATGCCAGAAAATGCCCAGATTGATGATGATTTGTTTGATAAAATTAATGAAGCCATGCTTATTAGGTTGAAAGATAAAATTCCAAATGTGAGGATACAGGCAGTTCTGGCTCTTTCACGACTTCAGGATCCCAAAGATGATGACTGTCCCGTGGTTAATGGTATGTATAGCTTCCTAAACTCTTTTTCAGTTTCCTTGACTTTGTTAAACTCTTGGTAGACAGGGTTTCTAAAAGATTCTCTCTTTCTCTGTGTGGAAAGGTATAGGGTACATATATGACTTAAAAAAAAATACCCAAGTAGTCCCTACCCAACTTAAAAAGTAGGCCAAAGAGCATCATTCACCAGTGCCTTTGAAGTCTGCCCTACCTCCCATCCTACTCTCCGTCAGAGTTCACGATTATTCTGAATTTTAATTATTCTCTTGTCTTTAGACACATGTATGTATCTCCTGTCATTTATGCATTCTATGAGTTGTATTTGTTTGCACTTTCGGATCATTATTTCTAATTGTAACATTCATCCATGTTGATGATATTTACTGTCTTACAGCATTCTGTTGTATGAATATAGCACAGTTAATTATTTCTAATATTGACCGTCTGGTTTCTAGTTATTTTACTCTGAAAAAAATGGTGTTACTGCGAATTTCCTTATCATGACTTCTGGTACACAGGTTAAAGAGCTTTTCTAGGGTATATACCTAAGGGGGACTTGTTAGGATCATGTTAGGATATGTGTACATTTCAGCTTTATTAGGTAAGGTACAAGTGTTCTGCAAAACAGTTTACCAATTAATATTCCCAGGAACAGTGCAGAAAAGCATTCATCGGTCATATTCTTTCCAATGTTTGATATTGTCAGATTTTAAAATTGTTTATCTGGTTGTGCGTGTGATACATTTCCTTTTTATGCATCTTTTCATATATTTAACAGTCAATATTGTATTTCTTCTATATAATGCCTATTAATGTGTTCTCATTTTTCTGTTGGTTTGTCTTATTGATTTACTGAAGTTCTTTGTTCTGGAAAGAAATTTTGGATCTTGTGAATTGTAGGTATCTTTCAACTTTAGATAGATAGCTCTTTGTTTTACTTTTTTTAGGATGTCTTCTGCTGGACAGAAATTCCTGATGTCAAAATTAATCTCTGCCTTTATGACCTCCTCCTCCTCCTCCTCCTCCTCCTCTTCTTCTTCTTCATGATCTGTGCTTTCTATCTTTAAGAAATTTTTCTCTATCTCTGGCCTCATAAAGATAGTTATATTCCACTTGTCCATATATGCCTAGCTATGTTTTGGCCACATTTTCATTTTTCTCTTTGTCCCTGCTACTAGCTTTATTATCAGTTTTGGTAACCGATGATAGTTAAAATATTTGGTGTTAAATGGTACACATAATACTGTATAAAACAGGGACGCCTGGGTGGCTCAGCAGTTGAGTGTCTCCCTTTGGCTCAGGGCATGATCCTGTAGTCCTGGGATCGAGTCCCGCATCGGGCTCCCTGCAGGGAGCCTGCTTCTCCCTCTGCCTGTGTCTCTGCCTCTCTCTCTCTCTCTCTCATGAATAAATAAATTAAATCTTTATAAAATATATTGTATAAAACAAGTATTTAGTAGTCAACATGTACTTAATTATAAAGCTGGGGAAAATTTGAGAAGCAGAGGTGAATAAATATTTAAATACAGGAAATGGATTTTGTTTCAGGGAGTAAAATGAGAAGTTACTTCCTTTTTCAGGACTCGTTAAAAGTCAAAATAATAAGCCCTTTACATTAAAATCATCTGCCTGCTTTACTAGATTTTCTTCTAGATCTTGAAGAGTAGCAAAGACATAATCTTAATGATGGATTTTCCACGATCTTTAGGGCTTTTTGTTTTTTAGGTTTAGCCTTTGTGCCTAGTCCATTGACAAATTTCTACTTATTAAGAGAACTTGATAGGAAAAAAATTTTTTCACTAAAATCAAATGTGTAAGACTAAATAACTTTATTGTTTAAAAATATTGTTAAATATCAAAATGTGAGTTATCTTATGACTGTGGTTAAGTAAATAATAGTTCCTTAATGTACTAAAACGTATTGCTTTATTTTTAGCATATGCTACTTTGATTGAAAACGATTCAAATTCAGAAGTTAGACGGGCAGTGTTATCATGTATTGCGCCATCAGCAAAGACTTTGCCAAAAATCGTAGGGCGCACTAAGGATGTGAAAGAGGCTGTCAGAAAGCTGGCTTATCAGGTAAATAAGTCTAATAATTTGTGTAGACATATTCTTAAAATACTTTTGAAAAATATTTGGCATATAATAATGATTTCTTCAATTTTTGTGGATTTTTATGAGATTTTTATGGACAGGGAGTATAGATAATTGAGGTAGACTCTTGCTGCATTAAATGTGTTACCAGATATTAATTTGTTTTGGAAATTCTGGGTTATTTTCTTAGATGAAGGAGTTATTACTAGTTATGAAATATATAGACTATGTGGAGTTTAATGACCACCTTATTATTTTTACTTTCTCCTTAAGGTTTTAGCTGAGAAGGTTCATATGAGAGCTATGACCATTGCTCAGAGAGTAATGCTCCTTCAACAAGGTCTTAATGACAGATCAGGTAAGATAGACTTCTATATACAAAACATCAGTAGGGGACACCTGGGGGGCTCAGTGGTTGAGCCTCTGCCTTCAGCTCAGGGCATGACTCCAGGGTCCCGGGATCGAGTCCTGTATCGGGCTCCTTGCAGGGACCCTGCTTCTCCCTCTGTCCGTGTCTCTGCCTCTCTCTCTGTGTCTCTCAAGAATAAAATCTTTTTAAAAAATCAGTAGGTTTTGATTTAGTAGGCTTAGAAGATTTAGAAAACATGTGTCCTTAATTATGTCCAGGAAGTCTGTCACTGTCACAGCCTGTCAAAATTTAGCTTGGTACATCATGTAGAAACATTTCAAAGGGTTAAAAGTCCTGGTAGTTAAAGGAACAGTGTTTGTTTTAATTTTCCTGTGTTTTACAGTTGAAGGAACTGTGTGAAGGCTATCTAGCTAATTTATATCAGAGGTAGGGCAGGATCTTTTTCAACTCTCTCTCTTCCAAAGAAGTGCCATCTGTCCCCTTTGTGTATGTCTTGGTGGTGATGTGTGCTGTGCTACAGAAACAAATTAAGAATAATCAGGCTAGTATAGTTTTCCTACCTTTTTTTTTTTCTCTGTTAAAACTAGAGATTGCTTACAGGCATCATGAGGAATGATATATTTTATTTTTTTATTTTTTATTTTATTTTTAATTTTTTAAAATTTATTTATGATAGTCAGAGAGAGAGAGAGAGGCAGAGACATAGGCAGAGGGAGAAGCAGGCTCCATGCACTGGGAGCCTGACATGGGATTCGATCCCGGGTCTCCAGGATCGCGGCCTGGGCAAAAGGCAGGCGCTAAACTGCTGCGCCACCCAGGGATCCCAGGAATGATATATTTTAAATTTCCAGTCCCCATGAAAAGGCTAAGACAGCTTAGTTTTGCTGTAGCAACAAAACTTGAGATTCAAAACATTGTCAGAGGACTAATGACTAGGAGGATGAATTTAACAGCTAAAGTTTGTTCAGTTATACATGCTGGTATGATTCACTACTGCGAATATAGCAATCATGTAATAGATGAAGTCAGGCATCAGGTGAAATAATCGTTATAATGTCAGGACTAATGCTGAAGCCCAGTGAACCCAGGGGAAAAGGAGTGCAGATATTTTTGTAGGCTGCGAGAGTGGGTGGGTATTTGGTTTGGGCCTTTTCCATTTTTATTGGAAGTGAGCAGCATAGTGACTCTTGCAATATTATTGTAGTTTTATTTTTTCTTCCATATTTTTCTTTGTTCTTCTTAGTCTCTTCTCATTGTTATTGTAAATGTCCGTTTCATGTTAGCATTGATCTGATGATATTTAATTAATACAGACAAAATATAGAAAATGGAAGCTAGAGGGAGCCCCTGTTCACTTAAATTTCAAATGACTTAACAGATGCAGTGAAACAGGCGGTGCAAAAGCATCTTCTCCAAAGCTGGTTACGTTTCACTGAAGGAAATATATTAGAGTTGCTCCATCGGTTAGATGTGGAAAATTCTTCTGAAGTGGCAGTCTCTGCTCTCAACGCCTTATTTTCAGCAACTCCTCTTAACGAACTGGCAGAAATCTGTAAAAGTGACGATGGCAGGTACATGTTCCTTACTTGAAATGTGATTCTCGTGAACTTCTACAATTAGAATCAGTCCCCTTCTGGTCCTTTTCTGATGACTTCAGATGGTTTTAATAGCTTTTATCTAACTCACCTGTGTCTTTACTGTGGCATGGTGAGTGTCTTTTCTTTTTTATCCCCTTTGGGGAAGGACTCGCTACCTTATCACGGACTACTTTAGCTGCATTCTTTTTCTCCCCCCATTTTGTTACTTTGATGTGTGCATTAGCTTACCATGGAAAGTCCTGCAACATGCTTCCCTATTGTATGACTCTTTTTTTCTCTTTTGCTCTAAATATTTTCGTTTGTGCACGTGTGTGGATAAATTAATGACTTTGCAATTAAAAGGATGCTGGTTATAAATCAGGCTTGCTTTTTATTCCTATTTTTTATACTTAGTTCAAATTTTTAACTTTAAGATTATGCTTTCTCTTATTCTCTCCCTTTTAATTGAAGGCAACTGATTCCATTGGAAACATTAACTCCTGAAAATGCTTTGTATTGGCGTGTCCTTTGTGAATATGTGAAATCAAAAGGAGATGAAGGTGAAGCAGTTTTGGAGCAGATTTTGCCGGAGCCTGTAGTATATGCAGAGTATTTACTAAGGTAAAATTTTTTCTTATTATTCAGATTGTACTTTTGTTGCTGTGTTAAGCCTCTAGCCCCTTCCCTCAAAGTCATGTTTGATGACTTTGTGAAAAACCATTTTTTTTGACTAGGCAGAGATAAATAGCAATGTATATTGAGTCTTTCTGAAGAATGTTCTGTGCTGGATGGATAAAGTGCAAAAAGTCAGTGTGTTTAGGGAGATTTCCTTAAAACTGTTAGGATGTGCTTATGAACATTTCTCCATAAAGTTGATAATGATGATGATGTGTTACTCTTTGAAATTGGTTGGCAAACCTTTTCTAAGGGTCAGAGCATAAATATTTTAGTTTGTAGACCTGTGTCACAGTGACAGTTCTGCTGTGTTGGTGCAAAAGCAGCCAAAGAAATATGGGATGAATGATTGTAACTATTTTCCAATGAAACTTCTTTCAACTTTTATGGACTAAAATTTGAATTTCATATGATTTTCATCTGTATATATTTTCAAATTATGTTTATATCCATGTATAAACAAACTTCCATTTAAAAGTGTATAAACTCTCATCCTGCAAACTATGAAAACAAGCAGCAGGCTGTATCTGGTGCACGGGCCATACTTTTCCAACTGACAAGGTGAACCTTTGTGGCTACTTTAGTATTAATTAAACCTGCACTATTTGGCTTTTTGTTTTCTAAAAGGATTTTTCAATATACACTTTTATATTAGTTATTCTAATTTCACTTTAAAATTGTACAAGTAAAACATGAAAGCAATTCTGATCAAAATTCAAATACAGAAATATGTAGAAGAAAAACGTAGAATTTTTCTTTCATCTCCTAATTCTTTAATCCCATTTATCTTACAGTTAACAATTTGTGGAATGTACACTTGTGGCCCTCTTTCTCTACATATATATATTAAAATACACAAAAATTTTAAACATAGCACAATACATGTTTTTGTTTTTCTTTTTCCCCCCAACTACTTATATCTATCTGTGGTCATTATATGTTGGTGCGTATAAACTTATCACACTCTTAACATATTATTCCATGGTATGATGGCAATACTTAATTTACTTCTCTGTTAATGGACATTTAGCGTGATTCTGGTTTTTTACTGATAAGGTTGTATTAAACCATACATTTTTATATGTGTTTGGGATTTTGTGGGGTTGATTCCTAGAAGTGGAATTGCTGGGTCAAAGGTTATATGTATTTTCATAGATTTTGGTGGGTAGATTTTTAACTTTATGCTTTTAAAAAAAAATATTTTATTTATTTATTCATGAGAGAGACAGAGAGGGAGAGAGAGAGAGAGAGACGCAGGCAGAGGGAGAAGCAGGCTCTATGCAGGGAGCCCGACGTGGGACTCGATCCCGGGTCTCCAGGATCATGACCTGGGCCGAAGGCAGGCGCTAAACCGCTGAGCCACACAGGGATCCCCTAGCTTTATACTTTTAATGCAGTTTTTAAAAAGCTTCTTCCATATAATATGAATTATAGGCCTGAGTTCTTTTTGTATAGAATGTAACATTTTGCTTTTGATGAATGATTCCATGTAAGTTAGGAAGCAAAACTATAAATGCATTTTAATTTGCATGCAAAATATTGAACCAAGGATAAATACCTAAAATTTGAGCCAAAATGGAAACTTACAGCCTGAATTCATAGTAACATCATAAAAAATATGAGTGAATCTACTGTTTCAATAGTAATTGTTTCAAGCTTCAATATAATTAGAGTATTCATTATATTGCTGTTTGGGCCATGTTGCAGTATTTCCAAAACCAATGAGTTTGATGTAGTGCTTAATAATATGAATTAATATAAAAGTAATAAATACTTATAGAAAATAAGGGAATGTTTCAGAGATTAATTCTTAGTTACTGAAATCAACAGGTAAGGAGCTTGGTTTCCCTGGCTCTGAGAAGTTAGGGATTCTTATATTTCCATTGTCACTTAATCTGTGAGTTTTGAAATAGGTAACTTTAATCAACTTTTTATTTAAAAAGAAGAAAACTTTAAAAATTGTATTTTTATTATTATTGAAAGAACAGTTTAGAAATAGAATAGTTTTCTTTTTGGAGCGACATCACTAGATAGGATTAGCTTATTCCGGTACTGAAACAAAATTAAGTGGAAAAATTGCTTCCTGAAAAATCTCAGAAATATATTTTCAGGCATTTGGTAGCAGAAAGAGGTAGTGACCCAGAATTCTGATATGAAACAAGGTTTCCTGTTAACCGAAGTATTCACATAAAGGAAGAAATCAGGGATATTAAATTTGGCTTGTCAAATTTGAGGAAGAAAAAGAGATGTGAACACAATTTTAGGAAACAACCTTAAATATAAATTCTTGGAGAGAGCTTTAGGAAAAGGCTTTCTTTCTTGAGTGTTCTCCTCATTGTAATGAATGTGTTTAAAAATGGTTAAAAAGAGATGATTTCATGGTAATTAAAATTGGTGGGTCCATTTTAGGTTGTATTTATGCAGTTTGAGATTCTTAATCTATGAATGAAGTTATTACTCTGAATTTATTTAAAAAAATACCCTCAGTCTTGATGCTATGCATTGTGCTAAAGCTGGAGTGGAAGAGTAGGGAAGGATTCAAAGAAGAGGGGATCCCTGGGTGGCTCAGTGGTTTAGTGCCTGCCTTCCACTCAGGGTGTGATCCTGGAGACCCGGGATCGAGTCCCACATCCGCCTCCCTGCATGGAGCCTGCTCCTCCCTCTGCCTGTGTCTCTGCCTCTCTCTGTCTCTCGTGAATAAATAAATTAAAAAAAAAAAATCTTCAAAGATGAGTGAAGGTTTTTTTTAGCCTGTCAGAAACCAGCAACTCTACTAAGCTAATGATTTTGATAATTACTAGTTTCTTTCCTTTAGTTTTCTACTAGAACCCAAAGAGCGCTGATGCCCTTTGAAAGTCCTATCTCATGGCCAGAGATTTGTGAGCTTTTATTTACTCTTGGTTGTTATTTTAAAGACGAGTCAGTTTATTCATCATACATAATTCTGCAGTTCTTATAACTTGATTTTTGTTGACAATTTAAAAATGACATTTTCATCAGGATTGTTTATTACTTTCAACCTAAAGGCACCTAGTTGTCTAAGCTTTAACTCTTAATTCTGCCTTTACCTAGGTTTTTTTTGTTCACACAAAAAAGAGAACTTTTGGTAGTCTGTTGAATTTTATCTAGATGAGGGTTGTAAAAGGCTTTAATTTGGGCGGAGGTAATAAGCATAAAAGGGTAGTTGATGATGCTTATTTAGGAATATCTACAATGAAATAAGAACAATACAGATATTAGTAGAGCCCCCAAGCAAGGATAATACAAATTCATGAAGCTCTATTTTTCTGATTTTTTAAAAGGTCATTGTATTCATGGCTTACTTGCATAATTAAAAATAATTATTCCTACTTTTCTTCTAAACAAAAGAATAATGATCAGTTAGGGATGATGAGTGAAGACTAGCTCTTTTTGAAAAATTGGGTTTTTGTTAAGGGGGTCAGATACTGATGATACTGAAGTAATGTTACCAATTTGAGAGATATAATATTTGCCTTTTGAAAATTTCCCATAAGAAATTTGAATCCTTAGTCGAGTATATTTTCCAAATTCTTTTTGATTCAAGCCCATAAATTTGTTTGCAAAAGTTCCTAATAGCATAGAGTTTATTCTTTAGGCCAAATTAGTATAATGTGGTATAAACATCCATATATTTGAAGTGATAGAACTGAAAAAGACCCTTTTCTGACCACATGGGGAACTGTTTAATGTTTTTTAACAGATTGTACATTTTATTTATTCTGCTTGTTTTAGTTATATTCAGAGTATCCCAGTTGTCAGCGATGAAAATAAAAGTGATTTTTCCTATATTGGAAATTTGATGTCAAAAGAGTTTATAGGTCAACAGCTGATTCTAATTATCAAGTCTTTGGATACAAGCGAAGAAGGAGGAAGGTATGTCTAAATTTTGGCGCTTGTCCTAATTTGCTTTTCTAATATCCTGTATTCAAACACAGTCTTATTACAGTATGATTAAATATATTTAACCTAGCTCTCTTAAGTGCAATAAAGTTTTCTTTTTCCTCTTATGCATATAATATCTAGTAGGAGATATACTTGGTGTGGGTATGTGGGTGTATACATACATATATGTTTATATATGTACTATATGTACACACGTGTGCGTGTATATGTATATATACACATATATATATATAGTTGACTCTTGAGCAACACAGGGGTAGGGAGTAAGGGTGCTGATCCTCTGTCCCCCCTTCTTGGAGTCAGAAATCCATATATAACTTTTGACTCCTCAAAAAACAAATTATTAATAGCCTATTGACTAAGAGCCTTACCAATAAGCATAAACATAAAAATCGACATAAATAGTTAACATATTTTTTTATATTGTATGTGTTATATACTATATTCTTAAAGTAAGCTAGAGAAAACCTGTTATTAAGAAAATCATAAGAAAATAAAGTACAATACTGTATTTATGGTATTGTATTGTACTGTATGGGCAAAAAGATGCATATAGGTGGACCTGTGCAGTCCATGTTGTTCATATATATGGAAACACAAGTTCCTTATTCAGTTTTTTCAGAATAAATCAATAAAATTACAGATTTTGCTTAAACACCTCTATTACAGAGAGTTAGTAAATACTGTTAAAGATTTGATTCACTTCTAATATTTTGTCATTTCATCATGTTGATTTATGAAAGATTGTAAGGTCATTTATAAAGTTTTTTTTTTTTTTTTTTTTCAGATAGGAAATTTTTACGTAGTCTGTACGTGTTTTTTTGTACCTATAGTGTTAAAAAAAAAGTGAGACTAATGTAATTAAATCTTCAGAATAAATGAAATGTTAGAGATAAGATAGGTTTCTACTGTCATGTTTAAATGAAAATAGTTCTTTTTGAATGCAGGAAACGACTACTGGCAATTTTACAGGAGATTCTTACTCTACCCACAACCCCAATATCCCTACTTTCTTTTCTTGTTGAGAGATTGCTTTGCATCATTGTAGATGATAATAAGAGAATACAAATTGTAAGTAATTTTCTTCATTGTTGATAAAGGTTAAAAGATTGTGGTCAGTGATATTGAGGATTGTCTTATTTTCTTTTCAGTATTTTTTTATTTATCTTTAATTGTTTTTTGTTTTAGTCATGTTTATTTTTTAAACTTCTTAAAACTAAATCTCCCACACACACATTTAAAAAGTTATCTCCTTCCTTCCTATCATTTTGTTGAATCAGGTTGAAATAAAAGAGGTTAGGGAAGAGGGGACACATTTGTCTTTGTCACTAGAGTGTTTGAGAGGTTACTCAAGTTATACATATTTAGGTTCAGATCCCTTCTGCTGCTTTGTGACTTTGAGCCAAGTTATTTAACTTACTAACCTTTTTACTTGTCTGCAAAATGAGAATACCAATAAAGCCTGCCTTGTTCAATGATATAGTGTGCATCATGTGCTTGGTAAATACAGAAATAAATGCTATCTATTGCAATACTATTGCCAATATTATTTTTTCTGGGGTAGCCAAAAAAGACAGGCCTGTATCAGTGCTTTTCATAAATTGATACAATCTCTGAGTTACAGGTTAATTCAGGGGTTGTCTTTCCCAATGCCTCCTTATACATACTTACACATAAATCATTTCTACAGTGTACAAGTATTCCCAGTTAGTAGTTATCCCACGTCTGCTTAAGTACCTTCATTTAGGCTATAGCCTTTTCCTAAATCAGCCAACTCCTGTGTCCCAGCGGCTCTGAAAGGAAGGTCTTTAGTTATGTATTGTATACGCAAAGGAAGAATAAAAGCGTATTCTGTTTTTCTATATTTAACTCCCTCAGAGCTGAACAAGGGAGGGAGTTGATTGTAGACAGAGAATTTTAGTTTTTGGTGCTTAATATTAGATACTATATTTGTTTTAGAATACATGCCTGTTTACCATCTCATGATCTTAGAGTTTTTAGTCATATATTGTTTGGTCATTCCCCCCCACCCCCAAAGTTGTCTGGCAAGCAGAATGTGTGCTGTTTTTACTTGTGTATTTTGCTCCATTTTTAAAGAGATTGTGGATACTATTTGAAGTTATGTGTAGCAATTTGATTTCATTTTATGACATAGAACATATATTAAAGCATGTACTCTGAATTATAACTTACCAGGTTACAGAAATCATCTCAGAGATTCGGGCACCCATTGTTACTGTTGGTGCTGCTGATCCAGCTGATGTAAGAAAGAAGGAACTCAAGGTAAATTTCCTCTAAATTGAATAAATGCTTGACTATAATGTAGCTGTGCAAGTCTCTTAATTCCTCTTCCTGTACTATTTCAAAATTGTTCTCACAGAGTCTTATTATTGGTTAACTGTTGAAGTGTAAGAGTATCTCAAATATTACCAGATGATGCAGTTTGAAAGGTTTGCCCTCTTTGGATCAGGAAGGCTGTGCCTTTTTTTTGTACATGCCTGACTGTGCTTAACTTCTGGTTGTCAAGATGTTAAATATTACTTTTTTTTTTTTTAAATATTACTCTTAAGTTTGCTACAGATGTTCATAGTATATATATATATTTAAGATTTTATTTATTCATGAGAGACACAGAGAGAGAGAGAGAGAGAGAGAGACAGGCAGAGGGAGAAGCAGGCTCCATGCAGGGAGCCCGATGTGGGACTCCATCCAGGACCCCGGGGTCACACCTTGAGCTGAAGGGAGGGCCACCCTGGTGTCCCCATGATAGTTTTTGTTAAAGCAATTTATATCTTTCCTTAGATGGCTGAAATAAAAGTTAAACTTATTGAGACAAAAGAAGCTTTGGAAAATTGCATTAACTTACAGGATTTTAATCAAGCATCAGAATTAAAAGAAGAAATAAAAACATTAGAAGATGCCAAAATAAATCTATTGAAAGAGATAGAGCAACTTGAAATCAAAGAAGTCCACATAGAGAAGGTAAAAATAACTTTTTCATACTAATTTTCAGCTGTTATTAATCATCTCAACTATATTTTCTTTCTTAACTCAATGCTGACAGATATTTTTACTTTGGAGTTGGAGTGCTTTTTAGCAGTATCATGAATTAACATGAAAATATTTTTTTTGTCTTGTTCCTTTTTATTTTAGACTTTGAAAGACCTAAATTAGCTTTATAAAATAATCTCTGTAATCTCTGTACTCTATCATCTTCCTTGCTAAGGAAACTTAACCCTCTAGTATTTTCCTTCTGTGTGTGTGTGTTAAAGCTTTATCCATCTTTCTCTTTTGTGGAAGACTCCAGACTTTTCTGAGCTAGAAAAAGAATTTCTGTGGTAACTATACCATTATACATGTAATTTTTAAAGCTTAACCACACTTTTGTTTTTAGAAAGAGCTAAGGAATTTTGTTATTTTAAATGAAACACTAAGCACTTTATTTAGTAACATTTAAAGCTGAGTTTCAGCAGTCGTATTTTTTTAAAACTTCGTTGTGTTTGATAAAAAAAAACATTTGTCATTTTTTAACATAAGATAGAATAATATCAATTACTGTGTTTGATATTAACTTTCAGGAGGTCTTTTAGAATTTTGCCTTTTGTAGTAAACATGATTATTTTACTTCAAGTTTAGGAAGTGCTGGTTGGAGTATGCTCATAAGAAGAATGCTGGGTGGGGAAGAATTTACTCTGTAGGAACATTTTGTAAGTTATGCTATGTCCTTGAGCTCTCTAGCTGTAGACATCTCTGCTCCAACACTCCATTTTTGAATTTTATTTTTCTAGCTAGTATCTTATTTTGTTTGATAAAGTATGGATCATTATAGGTTCTTAACTTTGAGGAGCATATTTAAAGTGACAAATGAAAATATAAACTTCAAGTCTGAATTGGGGAAATATGAATAAAAATGGTCTATCGTGATTTATATCATCTGTTTAACTGGACTTTCTTTGATCTTTTATGTGTTCATTTGTCCTATTTAAGAGTTATAAATCTATTATAAATAGTGCGGTTACAGCATAACATAATAAATTGTATAGGCAGGGAAGTTATAGGGGTTTTATGGAGAGGCATCTAACCCAGGAAGGGTGTTGTTGGATTCCCCAGGGGAAGAAATGTTTTCACTTGACATTTGAGTAAAAATAATACTGTAAGCCAACATTTATAGGATGCTTTTTCTCTGGTGGTTACTACTTCATGCACTTTGCAAGTGTTTGATTCTCACTACATAACTTTATGGGGTTGGTCCTATTTTCATCTTATAGAGGAAAAGTAACTTGCCCAAAGACACACAGATAGTAAGTTGTAGAGGCAGGATTAAAATCCAGGCAAGTCAGGCAAGTGGCTTTAGATTTGTGCTTTTAATGTACTCTATTGTCTCTCCTTGATGAATTGTTAAAGGAATGCAGGCAGAAGGAAGGCATGTGTGAAGACCCAGAGTAATGTGAAAACTTTAGGTCCACATAACTAGAGAATTGAGGAGGGAGAGGTAAATCAAGTGGAAAAATTAAGGGCTAGGTCTTGTAAGTCGTTGTATAAGCAATATTTGAAACTTTCTGCCTTAGCCAAGGATCATGGTGAACCACTAAAAGTGTTAAGTGGTAGGATGAGATTTATTTAGGAATCAGTAACAGGGAGAAGAGTCAAGAATATATCATAGGTCTTTTGGTTTGGACATTTGGGTAGATGGCAGTGTTAATTTATGGAGATAGCACAAGAAGAGGAGGGGGGCCTGGGGTAATAATGAGTTAGTTCTCTTTTGGACATTTTGAGTTTGAGAAGCCTGTGGAACATACAAGAGGAAACGTAGTAATTGTATATATGAATCTGAAACTTAAGAAATAGCTGGGTTAGCTCATCGATGGTAAATGGAGTTGGATGATTGGATAAGATTGCCCAGAGAGTGTACATACAGACGATATGCTTAGACAAAGCCCTGAAAAAGCTAACATTTAAGGGATGGGCAGAAGATATTCTTACTAATGGGGAATATTTTGTGTTTCATTTTAGAATGATGTTGAAACCCTACAGAAGTGTCTTATTTTGTGCTATGAATTGTTGAAGCAGGTGAATATTTCAGCAGGTATAGGTGCAACCATGAATGGCATCATTGAATCTTTGGTATGTTGGCAGCCTTTGAGGCTTTATTTTAGCCCACTCCTTCCTCATTTCATAAATTATATGTTCCTTGGAGTTCCAAAGAAGAAAAAGATAACCATCTTAAACACCTGATAAATAGAAGTGGTAAAAAAAAAAAAAAATTATATAGTGGCTACTTCATGTTGTGAAGGTTAAATTAAGATAATGTATAATGTATATAAAATTAAGATGATATATATAAGTTAAGATAATGATAACATAAGTTATACTTATTCCTTTAAAAAGTTTGAAAAAATTATGTTACAAAGAGATATAGAATATCTTCATTCTTTGAATAGTAAGAGGAGGTATTGAAACATGTAAGGAAATATTTAAGTATTAGAATCTTGCTGTATAGAGGGACTATGAGACTGTTACATTGTGAGTCCCATGAAAGGAATTTGTTTTTTCCTATGAATTTAAAGGAATTTGTAATTAAGTAGCTCTTCAAAGGTAATTTCCACATTAGTGAGCATAGGGACATAAATACTACAAGACTCTAGTAAAATAACATTGTCTGATAGCAATAAAATGCAAACCACTTGTAACTTTACATTTTCTGTAGCCACATTTAAAAATTAAAAAGAAACAAGTGAAATTAATTTTAATATCTTTAACCCAATATACCCAAAATGTTTTGATGGCATCATTTACTCAGTATTAAACTATTGAGATATTTTACATTCAGTTCTTCATATTGTCTTTTTTTATTTTTTTATTTTTTTAAGTAGGCTCCATGCCTATGGGGCTTACTTGAATTCTTGGCCTTGAGATCAAGACCTGAGCTGAAATCAGGAGTTGGATGCTTAACTGAGCCATCCAGGCATCCCCATATTAAGTCCTTAACAGAAGCACATCTCAGTCTGGCATAGTCACATTTCAAGTGTTGAATGTGTCCGGGCTCTTCCAGGATTTCCCCCCAATTGTTTTTACTTAGGATTAATGAAAAATAGCCAATGGATATAATCTAAAATCAAGTTCCTTGGATTGTCATGAGTTTCTAAAGGCAGTAAAGAAGACCAATTAGCTTTTATGACCATGTAGAGCTTCTGATTAAAAGTAGGTTTTACTAAACCATTAGAATTTAGCTTCATTCTTAGTGAAGCAAATGTCTTTAGTGAAAAGTAGTTACTTTTAAAGTTTTATTTGCATACTTTATGCCTGGTCCTATTGCAAGAGAATGGTAAACTGGTACAATTACACAATGGAAGTAGTAAATATGAAGACTACACATACTGGAAAAGATATACAAGTTTGAGTGAAGAAAACACAAAATTGAATAGTCATAATTTAAGTATACAAAAACAATTTATGTCTAAAGATTGAAAGATATTAGACGTAAATGAGTATAGGGTATTTTGATGGAAGAGTTACAGTATTTTAATGGAATTACCATTTTAAAATAAAAATCAGGGGATCCCTGGGTGGCGCAGTGGTTTGGCGCCTGCCTTTGGCCCAGGGCGCGATCCTGGAGACCCGGGATCGAATCCCACGTCGGGCTCCCGGTGCATGGAGCCTGCTTCTCCCTCTGCCTGTGTCTCTGCCTCTCTCTCTCTCTTTCTCTCTCTCTCTCTGTGTGACTATCATAAATAAATAAATAAATAAATAAATAAATAAATATTAAAAAAATAAAATAAAAATCATAAGTTACTGGGATCCCTGGGTGGCGCAGCGGTTTAGCGCCTGCCTTTGGCCCAGGGCGCGATCCTGGAGACCCGGGATCGAATCCCACGTCGGGCTCCCTGCATGGAGCCTGCTTCTCCCTCTGCCTATGTCTCTGCCTCTCTCTCTCTCTCTCTCTCTCTCTGTGACTATCATAAATAAATTAAAAAATTTAAAAAAATCATAAGTTACTAATTGGACAAATACTTGAACATCTACTGTATACTAAATGCCAGTGATAGAGTGTACATGGTATACAAAACATATAGACTATCCTTGTGGATCTTCTGGTCAGATGAGAGGGACACCAATCAAATAAACAAGTAGAAGAATATGCCATTTATAACTGCTATGAAGAAGAGTTATATGGTCATATGTGAACTTATAATAGTGGGAGTTGCTCTGTGCAGGGAAGATGACCTTGATCTGGTTTTTGACATTAGCTGTGTGAAAAAGGGAAGGAAGAATGTTCTGTATTTGCTCTCTCCGGTACGGTTGCCACATCCACATGTGGCTATTAAAAACTTGTGCCTATTAACAAGTAGAGCAGACTGAGATATACTTGAAGTGTCCAAATACATTGGGTTTTGAAGGCTTAGTACAAACAACACAATGTAGATTATCTTAATTTTTTAATATTGATTACATGTTGTGATGTTAATATTTTGGTTATATTGGGTACAATAAAATGTATTAAAATTAGCTTTACATGTTTCTTTGAATGTGCCTACTAGAAAATTTAAAATGACCTATGACTTACATTATATTTCTGTTGAACAGTACTGAATGGAAGGGGTCAAAATCAGACGATTTTATGAGCAAAGAGCAGGGGATAGCATGGTATAAGATGATACGAGAAAGCCTACACAAATGAGAGCTATGCCGTGTAAAGGTGTTTTATCTTTGTCCTGTGAGCATTGGGAGCCATTGAGTCACTTTAGCAGGTAGAAAGGGATGTCTCATGATCAGACTGTATTTCACTCTGCCTTTATTCCTCTGTTTTAGCAATTTAATACATACCTTTTTTTTTTTTGTAACTAAAAATTGAGTTAGACAATATGGATAAGAAGTAGATCTATAATATACAGAAGTTTTATTTTTAGCCATGTTTTTAATATGCTGTTATACATTTATTATCCTGATAAAAATTATTTTATTTAATTTAGATTCTTCCTGGAATAGTAAGTGTTCATCCCGTACTAAGAAACCTGGCTGTTTTATGCTTGGGATGCTGTGGACTACAGAATCTGGATTTTGCAAGTAAACACTTCGTATTATTGTTGCAGGTAGGATTTATCTTATGACAAAAATCTTGATTGTATTTTCTGAAATAAGTACATAGAATCTGTGATGATACAATGAGTGCTCTAAATTTAATTTATTCCAGGGTTTATTAATGATGGTGACTCTTATGGATGACTTTTAGGGACTCAATGATTTTTATCTTTTGATTTCTTTATTAAAGTAGAAAAAAAGATGAAATGTCAATTATTTAAGGTATTTTTAAAAATTAACCATATAGCATATTCTATGCCTAGCATTATTTTAGGCTTGGGGATAAAAATGATAAGTAATGAAAAAGAAAAGCAAGATAAAAGATGCTGTCCTAATGGAGCTTATATTTTAGAAGGGGAAACACAATGAAAAATAAACTATAGCATGTCCAATTGAATAGATAAAGCAAAGAAGAGGAGTAAGAAGTGGAAATATGGAGAAAGATCTGTTTTGTCAAAGGTCTCACTAATAAGTTGGTTTTGGTATTTGGGCCAATACCAGAGGAAAGTGGGGGAATGAACTATGTAGATATCTGGGTTAGATGTTTCTGAGGAGAGGGAAGAACATGGGAAGGGGCCCTGAAGTAGAACTTTGTCTCAAATGTTCAAGGAGCAGGGCAGCTATGGCTAGGGCAGACTGAGCACGAGGGAGAATAGTAGGAGAAAGGAATTGTAGGCAACAGGATGTCCATATCTTTAGGGACTTACAGACTTCACAGTGAAGGAAATGGGAAAAAATTGGAAGATTTTGAGTAGAGGATTATTATGATCTGACTGGGTATAGAGTTGATGTAGACCAGGGACTGGCAAACCTTTTCTGTAAGGTGCTAGAGAGGGGGCGGTGCCTGGGTGGCTAGTCTGTTGGGCGTCTGCCTTTGGCTGGGATTATGATCCCAGAGTCCCCGGGATTGAGCCCCATGTCAAGCCCCACGTTGTGCTCCCTGCTCAGCAGGGAGTCTGCTCCTCCCTTTCTCTCTGTCCCTCCCCTTCCCCCTGCCTATGCTCTCTCTCTCGCTCTCACTTTCTCTCAAATAAACAAATAAGTTCTTTTTTTTTTTTTTTTTTTCAATAAAGGGCTAGAGAGTAAATATTTTTGACTTTGCAGACTGTATCATGTGTCTCAAGTACTACTCTTAGGTGCAAGTGTGAAAAGACCCACGACAATATATAAGTGAATTAGTGTGGTTGTAGTTTAATATTTATGGACACTAAAATTTGAATTTCATATAATTTTCACATGTAATGAAATTATTTTTCTTAACTATATAAAGATAATTCTTCTTAACTTGAAAGTTGTGCAAATAGGCAGCAGATTGGATTTGGCCCCTTAGCCATAGTTTACAGTCCCTAATGTTAACTGTAGGGGTATAAGAATGGAAGCAGATTTACTCATGAAGAAGGTATGCAGTAATCCAGGAAAGAGATGATGATGACTTGGACCAGTATTCAAGTGACTAATGGGGTTGCAAGAAGGGGCAGTAATCTAAGTTTGAAGATGACATCTATAGAATTTGATAGTCTGATGTGGCATCTGAGAGAAAGAAATTGAAGGTAATGAAGAATTATAGCCAAAGTAACTGGAAAGAGACTTGCCCTTTCCTGTGATGGGGAAAATAGAGGAACAGGTTTCATGGCGGGTGGATGAGATAAGGAGTTCAGTTTTGGGCATGGTAAGTTTGAAGTTTGTGTTCCAAGTAGATACATCGAGTAGGCATTTGTGAGTTTGGAGATAGGAGGGAAGTGCAAATTGGAGAGATGAACCTGTCTTTATGATAGTATCCAGTGCTTCGAGACTGGATGTTACCTGAGGGATGAGTGTAGATTGAGATCTCAACTTTGTAGTTCCCTAGGGCTTAGGCAACACTTAAAAAGAAGGGGAGAGGGCAGCTCCGATGGCGCAGCGGTTTAGCGCCGCCTGCAGCCCAGGGCGTGATCCTGGAGACCTGGGATCAAGTCCCATGTCAGGCTCTTTGCATGGTGCCTGCTTCTCTCTCTCTGCCTGTGTCTCTGCCTCTCTCTCTCTCTCTCTCTCTCTCTCTGTGTGTCTCTATGAATAAATAAAGTCTTTAAAAAAAAACATTAAAAAAATAAAAAGAAGGGGAGATGAAGAACTAGTAAAGACTAAGGTGGAGTAGACAGTAAGGGGAGTGTGATGTCCTAGAAGGCAATTGAAGATGATATTTTATAAGGGCTAGCATCATCTGACTGTCCAATGCTGGTGACAGGTTGATAAGGATTTATAATTGACCATTTGGGGCAAATAAGGAAGTGTTGTGGCTTTCATGAGAATGGGCTGGAGAGAGAATTATGAGAGAGGAATTGGAGACAGCCAGTACAGACTACTCTTAAGATTTTATTTTTGTTAGGAATAATAGAAATTGGGAGGTAGCAAGAGAAGGGCTTGGGATAAAGAGAAGAGCCTTTTGATTTTACTTTTTTTTTTTAATGATAGAGAATATTATACCATGTTTGTGATAAATACTAAAGACAGTGACTCATTGGCCCTGTTGAAAGGAAAAAAATTGATAATATAGGAAGAGAAGACACTTGGCTAGAGTGCTACTGAATAAAGAAGGATGAAATCTGGTGTAGCCAGTGGAATGTATTTGACCTTTTAACTCCTTTGGATATCTGTCTTTAACTTTTGGGCCTGGCTTAACTTCAAAAAAAAAAAAAAAAAACAACTTCCCTCCAGTTCTCCGTATAAAAAGACAATGTGATTCATGTAGCATCTGGTGGTTGCCAAATGTAATGGTATAAAAAAAGCTGCAAGGGATTTTTAGTGCAAATTGTTTGCCAGCAGGTAAATGGGAGTGCTTTGTGTGCTCAATTTGAAAATAACATATGACAACACAGACATCATTTTCATGAAAAAATTAAAAGACAACTCTGGGGTGCTGGGTGGCTTAGTCAGTTAAGCATCCAACTCTTGATTCAGGCTCAGGTCATGATCTTAGTCAGGGTCCTGAGATCTGTCAGTATCGGGCTCCATGGAAGTCTGTTGGAGATTCTCTCTCTCCCACTGGCCCACCCCACTTGCACATGCTCTTTCTCTCAAATTAATAAGTCTTAAAAGAAAAAGTTGAACTCAACCAATAATAAATAATAGAATATTCCCTCAGCATGAAACCTTTATCTTGGAGCACCCTTTAATGTTGCAAACACATTACCAAGAAAAAGAAAGCATATAATTAGAGGAAACCTTGGGGAAGTCACATGTTCTAGAAGTGGTCAAATTGCTTGTGGCTTATATCAGAGGAAGAAAATTAAACTCATACTTACATCAAAAGAATTTCATAAGGAATAAGGAATTTCAGGGTTTTGTTTTAGTTTCCTCTTTTGGAGCATTTGGCATCTAATCAACTCACTTTAATGTGTAGTGATGGAGTTCCTGTTGATGCTTTGTTCATATTTATCCTATGCTGCTGATGTCACAGAAAAATTTCTGTTACAATTATATTCTTTTGGAAACTTGAAATGTCAGAATTATCTTTAAAATAATGTGAAGTTCCTCTCTCAGAGAAACTGAAAGAAAAAATTTGGTACTTTGTCCAGGTGAATCATGTAGAGTGCTCGGCCATACATCGGTTTTGCTCCAAGATGTAGAGTGAATCTGCATGTGTTATAGAGAGTCCTTTTTAAGCCAGCACAGGTATTGGGACAAATGATTCTGTTAGTAATTCTAAAGAAAGTCTTGTTCACTATTATACAATTTTTTGGCTTAATATAGGTGTCCAGAGAATAAAATTCTGTATTTTCAAACAGGTTTTGCTAAGGAATTAGTGTACAGCAAGCTTTCTACTTCTATTTCCTGTCTTCCAAGAAGATGGGTCTTGAAGTGCTAGATTGATCTCTGGTCATTACTTTTTTTTTAAGTGGAAGAAGAATCTTATTAGAACATTCGATAGTGAAGGATTCATTTATGTCTAGCTTCAGTAGTATTTTTTTTTTCTCTAAAAATGGGATAAAACATTCATTAAGATGTTCTATATACCATTAAGAATGCTGCTGAAAAATTGTGAGTTACAGTCAGGTTGGAACTCTAATAGGAAGATTAAAGGTAGACAGTTACATAATATTTCTAGTATTGCAACGAAGGAAATACCATAGAATTTTCCCAAAAGATAATTAAGTTCACTTAACCTTTAAAGATGAAATATGGATTTTGATCCTTTTAATTCTTGGTGGCCATAACATCAATAATAAGTGCCGTGGGGACGCCCTGGTGGCTTAGTGGTTGAGCATCCGCTTTTGGCTCAGGGCGTGATCCCGGGGTCCTCCCTATGAGGAGCCTGCTTCTCTCTCTGCCTGTGTCTGGATCTCTGTCTGTCTTTTCATGCATAAATAAAATATTTTTAAAAAATGCTGTGGTCATTTTAGCCAAAAGAAAGGCAGAATGACTGTAGTGCTTAAAAGTGTCCTGAAGCATTTAGTGCTAACTCATGCTCCACTTGACAGAGCTTATAGGAGCCTTGATGTTGTTTGTTTATATTTTTATTTTTTCTATTTTTTTTGGTCTTGTTTGTTTTTATATATGTACTTTTCTGTTGTGGAAAGGAATTGTCAAATTCAAGCAGATGTGAAAGATAAATGATGTTTCTTATCACAACTATTCCACAATTTTACTCTCTTCCAAATCAAATGAATCAATGGAAAAGCAGCCTTGTCATGGAATTCAAGGTTTTTTTTTTTTTTTATTTTTTTAAAAATTTATTAATGATAGTCACACACAGAGAGAGAGAGAGGCAGAGACACAGGCAGAGGGAGAAGCAGGCTCCATGCACCGGGAGCCCGACGTGGGATTCGATCCCGGGTCTCCAGGATCGCGCCCTGGGCCAAAGGCAGGCGCTAAACCACTGCGCCACCCCAGGGGTCCCTGGAATTCAAGTTTTAAAGAATTGAAGTTTGTCCTCCCCCCTCCCTTTTTTGTAGTATAAACAACTGAGATCATTAAACTTTTTTCAGGGACTAGCTATTAATATTTGCCTGAAAAAAACAGCTAGATTTTTTTTTTTTTTTTAAAGTAGGCTCCATGCTGAGCATGGAGCCCAGTGTGGGGCTCAAACTCATGACCTGAGCTGAGATCAAGAGTCAGATGCTTAACTGAGCCACCCAGGTGCCCCTTGATAAAAATTGTTTTGTAAATTAAAAATGTTTGTGAATGATATCAGGTTCAAATGTGAAATATATGTAAAATTTGCTTGTGTTTTTTTTTTTGTATGTTATTCTGCAGTGGGGTTTTAAGGTCTTTTCAGATCCTTGAAAGGTTCACGATCAAAAAAGTTAACCACTGAACAACTTAAGTTGTTTATAAAGTTATTTTTAGGGCTATCAGAAGATTTTAGATTAAGGGAAAATAGCTATCTTTTGGGGGAAGTAAGATATTAGTTCTTTTGTAAATCAAGTTTTAGTAATAAAAATTGGTTCAAGACATGTATTCACAATAACTTGTTAGAAAGTCAAGAGAGGGAAATTCTTTTTTTTTTTTTTAAGATTTTATTTATTCATAGACACAGAGAGAGAGAGAGAGAGAGAGGCAGAGACACAGGCTGAGGGAGAGGGAGAAGCAGGCTCTACACAGGGAGCCCGACGTGGGACTCGATCCCGGGTCTCCAGGATCACACCCCAGGCTGCAGGCGGTGCCAAACCGCTGCGCCACCAGGGCTGCCCTAATTGGTTAGAATGTAATGTTTTGTCTTGATAAGATGGTGAGAAACAATTTGCATATAATTGAACAGTTTTTCTAGATCTTAAAAAGAATCATAGCCAATATATTCATTCTTTTTCAAATAAAAGGAATAAATAATATAATTCAGCCTGACTCTAGTTCTAGGAATTTTTTTGTACTAAAGGTGAACTTTTTCTGAATGAAATATAAGTGTGAATATAATGGTACAAATAAATAAAAATAATAACTTTAAAACAAATTTTAATTTCTGAAAAATGATGTTTCATGTGGACTTGAATGTTGGAAATGGAATAAGAAAATAAGATGTGTGTTAATTTTATGCCGCATACACAGAATGAAAAGTTTACTGAATTTACTTTTTTTTGGTGGGGGATGTTTGAATTTAGGTCTTACAAATTGATGATGTGACAATAAAAATAAGTGCTTTAAAGGCAGTCTTTGACCAACTAATGGCATTTGGGGTTGAGCCATTTAAAACTAAAAAAATCAAAGCCCTTCAAAGTGAAGATGCAGAAGTAAACAATGATGGAGACCAAGAGTTCAAAGAAGCTGAAGAAGAGACTGCCACAGTCAAGAATGTTCTGAAACTTCTTTCTGATTTCCTAGATAGTGAGGTAAGAAATAATCACAGCTCTGTTGTTACGAAATTTCTTTTTATTGTTTATTTTTATGCTCTATTCTTTTTTAGGCTGAAGTTTAAGTTTGACCAACATTTGAAGATTGTCTTTTAAATATAATTAAATTCCTCTTTCATCCTTAATATACTTTGTTTCTCACTGCCATATTGCATGTGCAGAAAATTGAAGTGTAAACAAAAATGACTATTGGAGGCTGTTCATTTTTTTTTTTTAAAGATTTTATTTATTTATTCATGAGAGACACACAGAGAGAGAGAGAGGCAGAGACACAGGCAGAGGGAGAAGCAGGCTCCATGCAGGGAGCCCGACGTGGGACTCGATCCCAGGACTCCAGGATCATGCCCTGGGCCAAAGGCAGATGCCCAACCACTGAGCCACCCAGGGATCCCTGTTCAATTTTTTTTTTTTTAATTTTTATTTATTATTTATGATAGTCACAGAGAGAGAGAGAGGCAGAGACACAGGCAGAGGGAGAAGCAGGCTCCATGCACTGGGAGCCCAACGCGGGATTCGATCCCGGGTCTCCAGGATCGCGCCCTGGGCCAAAGGCAGGCGCCAAACCGCTGCGCCACCCAGGGATCCCTCATTTTTTTTTTTTTTTTTCCATCTTTTCCCATGTCTTTGTGATTTATGATTTAAAAATTATCAACTTTTTTTTTTTAAGATTTATTTATTCATGAGAGACCCAGAGAGAGAGGCAGAGACACAGAAGGAGAAGCAGGCTCCAGGCTCCGTGTGAGGAGTCTGATCTGGGACTCAATCTCAGGACCCTGGGGTCATGACCTGGGCCGAAGGCAGATGCTCAACCTCTGAGCCCCCCCATGCATTCCCTTCAGGAGTCTGAAGAAACAATTTAAAATAATTTTACATTGGGTTGGTGGAAGGTCTGAGATAGGATATGGGATTAGATTTTTTTTTCTTCAAGTACTCTTGAGCTACATTTTTATAGCATATGTAAACAATTAAAAAATCTTTATCTTGACTTTTTTTTCTTGAGGTGAAATATTGATACAAACATTTTTGAAGTGGACAATTGGCATTTAGTACCCTCACCATGTAATGTAACTGCCACCTCTAATTTGAAAACATTTCCCTTATCCCCAAAGGAAGAACTGTGTCCATTGAGCAGTTGCTCCCTACTTCCCCTGCTGCCTGCTTCTGACAGTGACCAGTATGCCTTTTGTTTCTGTGGATTTAACTATTCTGGATGTTTCACACAAATACAGTCATATAGTATGTGACGTTGTGTCTGCTTTGTTTCACTTAGCGTATTTTCGAGGCTCATTCATGTTGTAGCTTTTATCAGTACTTTTTCCTTCTTATGGCAGCAGGATCTCTCATTTTGTGTATAGATCACAACTTGTTTAGCCATTGATCCATTGAGAGATATTTGGGCTGTTTCCGTCTTTTGTCTGTTGGGTATAGTGCTGTTAGGAACATGCATGGACGTGTAGTTGTCTGTTTTTTGGGGGTATATACCTAGGAAGGGGTTACTGGGCCATATGGAAGTTTTTTTTTTTTTAATGATTCACCCCCAATCCAGTTAATTAACATATCCCAAAAATTCACCTATTATTTTAGTGAGAACATTTAGTTCTACTCTCCTAGCAAAGTTCAGTTATACAGTATACTGTTAACTAAATATAGTGTTAATTAAAATCACCGTGTTTTACATTATTAGGTCTCCAGAATTTATTTTTAAAGAATTTGTAACTGAAAGTTTGTATCCTTTTACCAATGTCTCTGTATTTCTCCCCACTCCCCAATCCTGGCAGCTACTTTTCTACTCCATTTCTATGAGTTTTGACTTTTTTTTTTTTTTTTTTAAGATTCTACATGTAAAGTGATACCACGCAGTATTTGTTTTTGTCTGGTGATTTCACTTAGCACAGCGTCCATAAGGTTGCATTGTCCTACCATGTTGCAGATGATAGGATTTCTTTTTCTTACTTCCAAATATAGTGTGTGTGTGTGTGTGTACAAAGCATTTTCTTTATCCACTCATCAGTTGATGGACACTCGGACTGTTTCTAGAATTTGGCTACTATAGATAATGCTGCTCTAAGCATTGGGGAGCATGTATGCCTTTGAATTAGTAATTTTGTATTCTTTGGATAAATACCTAGTAGTGCAATTGCTGGATTGTAGGATAGTTCTATTTTTAACTTTTTGAGGAACCCCTTTACTGTTTTCCAGCATGGCTTGTACCAGTTTGCATTCCCACCAACAGTGCAAGAGGGTTTCCCTTTCTCCACATTCTTGCTGCCAACACCTATTATTTATTGGGTTATTTGGGGTTTTTTGCTATTGAGTTATTTGAGTTCCTTACATATTTGGAATATTAATTTGTTATTAAATACATAATTTGCAAATATTTTTTGCATATGTATGTTGCCTTTTCATTTTGTTGATGGTTTCCCTTGCTGTGCAGAGCTGTTCACTTTGATATAGTCCCGCTTATTTCTTTTTCCTAATGTTGACTTTGTTTTTGGTGTCAAATCCAAAAAATCAGTGAGACCTGTTTTCTTTAGGAGTTTTATGGTTTCATGTGATAATTCCTTTAACTTCTTTGAGTACCTGCCAAACTGTTTTTCACAGCAGTCAAACCATTTTACTTTTCTTGTTTTTTTAAAGATTTTATTTATTTATTCATGAGAATACGCAGAGAGGAGAGAGAGAGGCAGAGACACAGGCAGAGGGAGAAGCAGGCTCCATGCTGGGAGCTTTCCTTTGTCTTCTATTTTTTTGGACTAGTTTGAGATAAATAGGTAATAACTTTTCTTTAAATGTTTGGTAAAACTCACCTGTGGTAAATGGCCCTGAACTTGTTTGTTGGGAACTTTTTTTTTAATTGACTCAATTTCATTGCTGGTAATTGAGCCTTTCAAATTTTCTATTTATACCTGATTCAGTTTTGGGAGGTTACATATTTCTAGGAATTTATCTATTTTTTCTTAGTTGTCCAATTTTTTGGCATATAGTGTTTCATAATATTTTCTTACAATCTTTCATATTTCTGTGATGTCAGTTATTATTCTTTCATTTCTGATTTTGAGTCCTCTTTTTTTGATGAGTCTGGCTAAACAATTTGTCAATTTGGTTGATTTTTTTCAGGAATCAGCTCCTGGCTTCATTGTTCTATTAGTTTTTTAGTTTTTATTTCACTTATTTTTACTCTAATCTTTATTTTCTACCTTCTACTGGTTTTGGATTATGTTTATTCTTCTTTTTCTAGCTCCTTTATGTGTAAGTTCAAGTTGTTTGAGATTTTTCTGCCTTCTTGAGATGAGCCTGTATCGTGATAAACTTCCCTCTTAGAATAGCTTTTGCTGCATCCTAAAGATTTTTCTCATTTTCATGTCTATCCATTTTACTTTTTGATTTTTTGATTTCTTGGTTGCCTCCTTAATCGTTTACTAGCATGTTATTTGACCTCCATGCATTTGTGTTCTTTCCAGATTTTTTCTTGTGGTTGATTTCTAGTTTCACAGTGTTGTGGTTGGAAAAGATGCATGGTATGATTTTAGTCCTTTTGTTGAGATTTGTTTTGTTGGCTAAGGTGGCCTATTCTTGAGAACGGTCCATGTGCATTTGATAATTATTTTTTTTTAAAAGATTTTATTTATTTATTCATGAGACACACAGAGAGAGGGGCAGAGACACAGGCAGAGGGAGAAGCAGGCACCATGCAGGGAGCCCAACGTGGGAATCGATCCTGGGACCTCAGATCAGGCCCTGGGCCGGAGGCAGCGCTAACCAGCTGAGCCCCCGGGGCTAACAATGTATATTCTGCTGTTTTTTATTTTTTATTTTTTATTTGTTTATGATAGTCACAGAGAGAGAGAGAGAGAGAGGCAGAGACACAGGCAGAGGGAGAAGCAGGCTCCATGCACCGGGAGCCCGATGTGGGATTCGATTCCGGGTCTCCGGGATCGCGCCCTGGGCCAAAGGCAGGCGCCAAACCGCTGCGCCACCCAGGGATCCCATATTCTGCTGTTTTACGACAGAATGTTCTGAATATATGTTAGATCCATTTCATTTAATGCGTCATTGAAATATTTACAGTTGTTATATCTTCTTGTTGGATTGTTCCCTTATGATTATGTATTGTTTTTGTCTCCACTTAATTCTTTGTTTTAAAGTCTGTTTTGTCTGATACCTGTTTCTACCTCAGCCTTCTTCCCACTTCCATTTACAGATGAACGTTTTTCTGTCCCTCACTGTCACTCTTCATGTTCTTTAGGTCTGAAGTGAGTCTCCTGTAGCCAGCAGTGTTTTTTTTTTTTTTTTTTTAGAATTTATTTATGTATTTATTCATGAGAGAGAAGCAGAGACACAGGCAGAGGGAGAAGCAGGCTCCCTGCGGACTCTGGGATCACGCCCTGAGCCTAAGGCAGACAGATGCTCCACTGCTGAGCCACCCAGGCTTCCCACCAGCATTTTTTTTTTTTCTTTTTAAATCCATTCTGTTACTATGTCTTTTGATTGGAGCATTTAGTCCACTTACATTCAAAGTAATTATTGATAGGCATGTACTTACTGCTCTTCTGTTACTTGTTTTGTGGTTGTTTCTGTAGTTCTCTGTTCCTTTCTTGGTCTTTTCATTCACAGTTTGCTGGCTTTCTTTAGTGATACACCTGGATTCCTTCCTCTTTACTTACTGCGTATCTGTTACCGATTTTTGTCTTGTAACCATCAGATTTACATATAACATGGACAAAGCAATTTATATTAAGTTGATTGTCACTTCAGTTTGAATAATTTTATTTTATTTTTTAGATTTATTTATTTATTTATTCATGATAGACACAGAGAGAGAGAGAGAGGCAGAGACACAGGCAGAGGGAGAAGCAGGCTCCATGCGGGGAGTGCGATGCGGGACTCGATCCCGGGCCTCCAGGATCACGCCCTGGGCCGAAGGCAGGCGCTAAACCGCTGAGCCACCCAGGGATCCCCCAATAATTTTAAAAGTACTAAATTTCCCCTCCTCTCCCTGTATATTTTCGGTATATGATGTTATACTTTTTATCTTTACTTCTGTGAATTCCTTGACTGAGTTTTATAGGTATGCTTCATTTTACTTCTTTGTGTTCCCTAGTTTTCTTACTCCTGCTTACAGTGTTTCTTTTCCACTAAAAGAATCCCCTGTAACATTTCTCATATTTATTTATTTATTTATTTATTTATTTATTTATTTCAGAAAGAGAGCATGAGAGGGAGGGGAAGGGCGTAGGGAAAGGCAGAGGATCTCAGGCAGACACCCATGCTAAGCGTGGAGCCAGATGCAGGGCTTGATTCCACAGCCCTGAGATCCTGACCTGAGCTGAAAACCAAGAGTCAGGCACTCAACTGACTGAGCCCCCCAGGTGCCCTACTACTTCTTGCCGATTTAATTACTCCGCGTCTTGGTGTGGACTTCCCTGGGTTGATTCTGCTAGGGGCTTTCTGTGCCTCCTATCCAGATTTCTATTTCCTTTTCCAGTTTTGGGAAGTTTTCAGCTGCTATTTATTCAAATGAGATTTCTTTCCTCTTTTCTCTCTCTTCTTTTGAAGTCCCTATAATGCAAATGGTATCATGTTGATGGCATCTCCTATGCGTGTTATGCACTTTCCTTTCGTGGCTGAGCTGTGTTTGCCTTTAGTCCAGTCATCTGCAGTGGCTCACTTTGCCTGTTGTTGGCAAGCTTTAGTCCCTATATTTTAGTGGGCCAGTCTAGGGAGGGCCACTTTAAGCTTGATTGGGTCAGACTGAGTGTCGGAGATGTGGTCACAACAAACTGAAAGGGCTCTTTTGGTGTTGCCCCCTGGGAAGCTTTCATTGGTAGGCAGGACTGGCTGTCAGATTAGGTGTCTTGCCTTCACCCCACTGCTTTGGCTGCTTTGGGGAATTCCTGCTGTGTCTGGGTTGGAGGGGGCAGCTCTGGAGAATTCAGGAGTGGGCTGTGCGGTTGGCAAGGTAGGTGGAAAGTGTTCATCCTGGGCTGATTCCCTGAAGTGTTAGGTATATAAGTTGGGGAGCCAGGGAGGGCAAGGGCACCTGCCAGGTCTTTTGTTCTTGGAGAAGTCTCCTAAAGATCCCCGTCCTTCTAGCACACATTCTCAGATTAGTAAATAAATCTTCCCGTATACCCCTGGCCTTTTTCAAAGGACCACCTCTGTGCTGTATCTTTGCAGGATTGTTTGTTAAGCTGTCTCCTTAAGGGCAGAGACCGAGTTTCCTATCTCCATGTGTCTTTCCCAGAGCCTCATTGGCTGATTTTCTTAAAGCTCTGGGTGTCAAGCCCCACTGATGATAAGAATTCACAGTGTTAAGCCTTCTGGTTTTCAAAACCGTATGTTCCAGGGATTCATCTTCGCAGTGCAGGTCTCTCCTGTGCCTGGGGTGGGGAGGGTCTGCCCCCTCTCCTCTGTCCAGTGGCTGCAGTGCCCCTTCTTCCTGTGGACAGTCTCGTGTGTCTGTGGAGAGTCTGTCCTGGCTTATTTACACTGATGTGGGTGTTACCCTAGATACATCCATGGGAGGAGATGAGCTCAGGGTACTCCTCCTCCATCTTCCTGGAAGTCCCAAGTTTTTTTGTTTTGTTTTGTTTTAAAGTGGGCATTTACTGCTATAAATTTCCCTGTGAATGCCGCTTTTGTTGCACTTCGTAAGTTTTGGGGTTTTGTATTTTTCATTTTAGTTCATTTTCTAAGTGTTTTCTATATTTCCTTTTGTTTGATATTGTCTTTGGTTTGTTGGTGTATAACAAGTATATTGTTTACACATATTTGTGAATACAGTCTTGTATTGCTGTCTAGGTATAATCTCTTGTGGTTAGAGAAGATACTTTGATGTTTTCATTTTTAAAAAATTTATTTTGAGTTGTTTTTGGCCTAACATGAGTGTCAATCCATGAGGATATTCCACGTGCCCTGTAGAAGAAAGTGTATTCTATAGTGAGGTGGAGTGGACGGCATGTTTGGTGGGTCTGGTTGGTCTGCAGTGTTGGTCAAGTCCTCTCTTTCCTTACTGATCTGCCTGGGTGTTCTGTCCATTACACAGAGCTCTTCAGTTATTATTATTATTGAGCTATTTCTTCCTGCATTTCTGCCAAAGCTTGTTTTATGTATTTTGAGGCTCTGTTGTTTGTCTATACTTTTGTCTTTTTGATGAATTAACCTTTTTAATATAAGTATTTATTGTTCTTTGTCTCTTTTAACAGTTTTTTACTTAATCACATTTTGATTGCAAAATTATGGTGATCGGTCCTTATCAGTGATTTAGGAGTAAATAAATTAAACTCACCAGTCAAGGGACGCCTGGGTCGCTCAGTGGTTAAAGCGTCTGCCCTTGGCTCAGGGCGTGATCCTGGAGACCCTGGATGAGTCCCATATCAGGCTCCCTGCAGGGAGCCTGCTTCTCCCTCTTCCTGTGTCTCTGCTGCTCTCTCTCTCTCTGTGTCTCTCATGAATAAATAAATCTTAAACAAAACAAAACAAAACAAAAACCTCACCAGTCAAAAGGCAGATGTTGACTTTTTAAATTTTAATATTCAAGCGATATACTAATCTCCTGTTGGGAATTACCCAGTGCTATGGGCTTGCTAACATGCCATTGGTAGAAAATGAGTGAATAGTAAAACTGTGTGACAAAGGAATGAAGGTTTCCAATAGTGCTGGTACCTTAATCTCTTTCTGGCTAAACTGGATTCTGTGATTTTGACTTCATTTTTGTTATCACTACTAAACAAAATCTGACTTACTTTACTGCCCTTTGGGCCATAATAAGAATTTTTTTTTATATGCTTTAAAGACTTGCAGTTCTCACTTCATATTCCTCACATTTAACTTCAGATGGATCACTATTGCTATCAGGAAAGTATGTCGTAAACATTTTAAAAAGATGGGGAGCATGCAACCTTGGGAGTTACTGACTTGCACATTTGTGTTCTGGTTGCATTTGTGTGAATTTTCAATAAGGTGTTTATGGTCTCTGGCTTTTTCCTCATCTGCCAAATGGGGATGTTGATGCCTATTCATTGGATGGTTCTTCAGTTAAGTGAACAAATACTTGAGGGCAAATTATGTGCCAGTCACTTTACGTTGAGGGTACAGCACTGAGTGGAACAAAGTTTCTGCCCTCATGGTTGTTGTGAGCTACAAATAGTTAGTGCCAGTGCCCAGCGCTTATTAATCTTGTTGACCTCTAAATCTTTGTTTTGAAAAAATTTTTGAAATAGTTCTTGTATTTTCTCATCCGTTGTTTTTACTTCTATTTAGACTTTTATTTTACATTCGTAGATTATAATCTGCAAAGATAATTTTCCTTAAATCTCATTTAAGTATTAATTTCTCTACCATTTCTAAAACCTTAAGTGGTTCCACATCCTGCTTCACTACAGTTGAATTTCTTTGCCGGATTTTCAGGATCTCTGTCATGTGATCATTGAACAAATTTACTGTTTATCAGTAATAATATAAATAATAACTGATATTTGCTTTGTTTTTTTTTTTAAAGATTTATTTATTTATGATAGAGAGAGAGAGAGAGAGAGAGGCAGAGACACAGGAGGAGGGAGAAGCAGGCTCCATGCCGGGAGCAGGATGCGGGACTCGATCCCGGGACTCCAGGATCGCACCCTGGGCCAAAGGCAGGCGCTAAACCGTTGAGCCACCCAGGGATCCCCAATAACTGATATTTGTTGAGGATTTACTAAATGGATAGCACTTTAGAAAAAAAGATTTTATTTATTCAAGAGAGAGCAAGAGAGCAGGAGGAGAGAGAGGGATAAGCAGACTCCTGGTGAGCACCAAGGTGGATATGGGGCTTGATTTCAGGACCCTAAGATCATGACCTGAGCTGAAACCCAAGAGTCAGGTGCTTAACCGACTGAGCCACCCATGCGCCTCTACGTGGGTAGAACTTGTAAGAGTTTTATTTGTAGTTTTTCTTTATCCTTGTAACTGTAATTTTATCACCCTTTTTTTTTTTTTTTTTAATAAAAAAGTGAGATACATGGGGGACCTGGGTGGCTCAGTCAGTTGAGCATCTGAGTTTTGATTTCGGCTCAGGTCATGGTCTCAGGATCATGGGATCGAGCCCCACGTTGGGACGCCACAGTCAGCAGGGAGTCTGCTTGAGATTCCCTCCCTCTGCCCCTTACACCATTCACGCGTGCACTCTCTCTAAAATATGTAAATCTTCAAGAAAAAAATGGGGTACAAAGTTAATATGCACAGGATCATGCAGCCAGGAAGTGTTAGAGGCTTGACTTTAAAAATTCATTCGGTCACAATGACTAGTACTTTCAGTTACCTGCCTTTAGGCCTGTGCCTCCATTTGAATGTCACTGTATCTTCTCTCCATTTTCTTCTCTAAGGTTTGCTTTGATTAGTCTTTCTGGGAATAACTGTGCACGGGAACACCTATTCACAGTTCCCCTTTATTCACATACATTGTCCCTATCCCCTCAGGAGCTTCCCTTTACAGGCCACCTCCCTCTGACGGCAGGGGTTATTACTAGTGTTTTCTGGATCTTACATCATGAGAAGCATGTAATACAGGCTCTTTGACTTTTGTTTTCACGGTACTTAAAAGGTCGTTTGGTTCTTTTTTTTTTTTTTTTTTTTTTTCCGTTTTTCTTGTTTGTTTGTTTCTGTTTGGTTCTTCTAAAGAATTTTAAGGGAGTTATAGTTTTCTTAGCTAGACTAATAATTTATCACATAGCCTTAACCTAAAATCTTTTTATGTGTCTTTAACGAATTCACAGTATGAGTGATTTTTTGATAGTTCATAGAAAAATATTATACGACAGGCTGCCTTGTAAGGCTTAAAAAGGAAATACAAATTAAAATTTCTTTTAATGAAAGTCATTTTTAATAGGTGCCTGAACTCAGGACAGGAGCTGCAGAAGGACTAGCCAAGCTGATGTTCTCGGGGCTTTTGGTCAGCAGCAGGATTCTTTCTCGTCTTATCTTGTTATGGTACAATCCTGTGACTGAAGAGGACGTTCGGCTTCGACATTGCCTGGGCGTGTTCTTCCCCATGTTTGCTTATGCGAGCAGGTATTTGGTTATAGTGATCATCAGAATCTGAGTTGAAGTTCAATTCAGGCTCCCCATGAGTCCTATCTATAAATACAAGTTTCTTTTTTTCAGTGGTTAGTGATAAAAATGTGAACTTAATTAGATTTTATTTACCTGAATTATTTGTCTCTTTCCTCGATGAAAATATACTGTTATCTTGATGGGGTGAATTTTATACTTTTTTGTTGTTTGTTCTTTTTTTGTTTGTTTTGTTTTTTTGAGAATCATATGCCTTTTCTTTGCTCACAAATTTTTCAAATTGTTTTTCAATAGGACTAATCAGGAATGTTTTGAAGAAGCCTTTCTTCCAACTCTGCAAACACTGGCCAGTGCTCCTGCATCTTCTCCTTTAGCTGAAGTAGATATCACTAATGTTGCTGAGTTATTTGTAGATTTGACAAGACCAAGTGGATTAAATCCTCAGGCCAAGAATTCACAAGATTACCAGGTGGGTGAGGAAGTTAGTCTATGGATAGTAAGGATAATGCCTGTCATGGAGGTAACTGTTTTTGATGAAATAATCCTTTTCATAGGTTCTTTGACACAGAGAGAAGCCACATTTTGATCTTGAGAGTTCTGGTGTATATGGTGGCATATAAACACAAAGTAAGAAAAAGACCTTTTGGGAAATGTGATAATCATATAAAGATAGAAGTAGTCAATGCTAGCGTTTTTGCTACTGAAATTCAGAACTTGCCAAAAATCACTTTCACTACCCCTTCCCGACCTAGCGCTGGCTGTTAAACAGTCTGAAAAATGTCCTGTATTTATTTAGGACTCATTGAGTCTTCCTTCAAATGTTGGGTTATACCTGCTATATTTCTGATACAAGGAAGGAGAATCGAAAGAATGAAGCTCACCTCAAGCTTATTTTTGTTTTTAATTCAAAGAAGATAAATTAGCTGCAAACTTTCCCATAAATTAAATTTAAGCTAGGTTTTTAATCCTTTAATATAATTAAATCAGATTTGTTACCATATTGAAAGTTAATGTGTTGTTAATGAGTTCAGATGCTAGCTAATTAAGTTGAAAGTATTGCTTTTTAATTTTTTTTTTTTTTTTTTTTTGCTTTTTAATTTTAATTGATATTTAGTGACTTCATATTCCTTTCACATCATTATGTTTTATGTTCTTGGAAAGAAGATTACAAAGGTTATTAAGGCAAAGTATAGTAAGGGTAGGTGATAGGGCGACTAAGTGCTTTAGGACTTTAGAAGAAGGCAGGTATCATGGGGTGGGTGGGGGTGAAGAGTACAGCATCAGTAGTAAAATTCAGTTCGGTCTTGTTGGGATTTGGACAGTGGTTTGGGTAGAGCGAGAAAGACTAGATAAAAGTGATTAAATGTAGCTGGTTGCCCAAGTCATGCTGGGAGTTGTGGAGGAATCATTCTGGCTGAGGAGCCAGGATGGCCCTGTTGAGGGACAGAGCATTAAGGTTAGTAGGGAACGGGGAGTTGGCCATATTTGCCATAACGATGTTGGGAATATATATTGAAAGGCTTAATGGGATGAAAGTTACCTATTAGGAAAATCAATTTGATCAGTATTGTTAGATGAGGTGAACTGGTGAGAGGAATAGAAAATATTAATAAAGAGAGGAATTGGAAATCTTTAAGATTTTTAAGAGATAAAAGCTTGTAGAAAAAGAATAATAGCAGCAATAGAAAGTAGAAAGAAAAGAATAGTAGGTATTGACATGGAAAAAAATCACGAGTATAAAAGACATGCAGAAAGAGCCTAGAGAGGCAAGAAGGATAGAGTCCAACCAGGATAACCCTAAGGTCCTGAGTATGGGTCAGAGAAGACTCCGAAGAAGCTGTTGACATCGTTCAATTGCAGAGTTTTCTCACGATCGGCATCCTGCAGGAGCGAGGGAAGTAGGCTGAGGCAGGGGAGGAACCTGGGCCCCAGGTCATCCCCCAGGAAGTTCTTGAACCGGGATAGTGCTTTGAGTCGTCCAGAACCAAGAGAAGGCTGGGCTGTTAAACCTGCATCTTTTCCAGCCATTGAACATGGACTAGGAATATGACGGGGCCCCGCTGTCTTCAGCCTGGATCAGTTCTGCACCTGAGAACTTTTAGCCTCCAGAACTCTGTCATGAAGGGGGCGGGTCTGGACCTTGTACCACAGGAGCCTCTGTAAGAAGAGGGAGAGTTCAGTTTGGGAGGAATATGTTAAATTTGGTCCTAGACATCTTGCGTTTGAGATGATGGCAAGAAAGTTGGAAATGTTTGTTAGATGTGTAGGAACTATATTGTAATGGTGGATATTCCAATATTCCAATTTACAAAGACTTTTCTCTTGACTTTTCTAGGCCTTATCTGTTCATGACAATTTGGCTATAAAAATTTGCAATGAGATCTTAACATGTCCATGTTCACCAGAAATTCGAGTCTATACGAAAGCCTTGAGTTCTTTAGAACTCAGTAGCAATCTTGGTCAAGATCTTTTGGTTCTGTTGAATGAAATTCTGGAGGTAAAGTAGTTTCTAAATACTCTATAAATGCTGCATGAATTTTTTATCAAAGTAGAATTTATGTGGTTGTATTAAATTATTGTATTAAATACATTACATGGTTGTATTAAATTATACATATGTTGGCAAATTGCTTATTTGAAGTAAATAGGGACCCCCGGGTGCCTCAGCAGTTGAGCATCTGCCTTGGACTCAGGTTGTGACCCCGGGGTTCTGGGATCGAGTCCCACATCGGGCTCCCTGCATGGAGCCTGCTTCTACTTCTTCCTGTGTCTCTGCTTCTCTCAGAAATAAAATCATTGAAAAAAAAAAAAAAAGTAAATATTTTACAAATTAAATAGAATTTTTTAAGAGTTTTAAAATAATGTGATATCCATATATATCATTTTTGAAAGAACATTGGAAAATGCTACATTAAAAATGTTAATGATATTTTCTTTTATAGCAAGTAAAAGATAGGACATGTCTGAGAGCTCTGGAGAAAATCAAGATTCAGTTTGAAAAAGGAAATAAAGAGTTTGATGACCAGGCAGAAGCAGCACAGGATGACAACGTGACTATGACTCCTTTCCAAGTTGAAGATGGTAATTGCATACTAACCTGAGGATTTTAAGATTCTGTCCTTTTCATCTTAATGAGGCACATTATTTTCTCCTCTCACATGTGGTGGTTGGATTTCAGAAATGAAAAAAATGTTTCTAATTTAATTGCCTTGGAAAACATACTGCTGATAAGTGTTTATTCTACTTTCATAGGTCTTTTTTATGTGTACATTTTTCATCATATAACCACGCATACATACTGTCTTAGTTTCGTTTGCTTTCCAATATTCACATTTCTTGGAACACTGATCTATGATAATTTTCAATAGCTGCTAATGATACTGGTTGTCCTTTCTGTTTTATGAAAAATCAACTTGGAAAGACCATTTAAAATATTTAATGCAGTTTTAAAAAATTTACATTGTTGCATTATTTCCTTTAATAGAAAAAAGTAAAGAAGCATGTAAAACTTCTCTCAGGGATGTAAAAGCAACCGGAGCATCAAAATCCACTCAGCAAAAGACTAACAGAGGTAGTGTATGGATCTTTATAATAAAACTTTTCAATTTTGTTTTCCAATGAAATACTGACTTTGCAAGTGTCCTTGTAGATAAAGAGTTTTAAATGTCTCAGTATCTTTAACTTTATTTTCAGTTCTTTAAGCTGATACTGCGTTTTGCTTTGTGTCTGAAAGATTCTAGTACCAGTGTTGCTCCAAGTGCTTTTGATTGAAAGTGATAACGACGCAGTGTATCATATTGCCAAGGACTGTTTGAGTTGAATTAAGATTTTTTTTTTTAATCAGATGATCAGTGATGATTTTATATTATCGTTTGTATTCTGTCCTTTATATGATTAAGCATTTTTGAAAAACCTTTTATCCCTGTAATACTTGTCTGGGCTTCTGTTTTCCCTTTTCCCCATTTTCTTTCATAATTTCTCAACATCATCTATTTCCCAAGGGATATCCAACAATAGGGGATTTGTTGGAATAAAGTAAATGTTGACTATTAGGGGATCACTTGGAAAAAAATCTGAAATTCAACATCTTTTTATTGTTTTATTATTATTACAAAAGCAGTTCATGCTTATTACAGAAGAATCAGAAAATACATGCAAGCAAACTAATATAAAGAACGTTAATAATCCCACCCACAAGCCACTCATTATTTTAATTCTTAGAAAACAATTTTGAGGCCCTTTCCTGTGCAGATTTAATTTTTTTCTAAATGGAATCTGGCCATAATATTTTTGTAGCCAATCACTTATTTAAATGCTTATTGTCGGGTGTTGTTACAGATTAGTCCCATATTGTTGGATGTTTTCCTGGGGCTAGCTGCATTATAAGCAATTATGTAAGGTTTTGGAGAAAAACAGTAAGTTTCACATGAATCCATAGGTTATGTAAATTTCAACCAAATGTTCCTTCTGAGAAATTTGATCAGGTTCTTAACATAAATGAGGAGCATCACAGGCTAAATTTGTCTTAATTTTGGAAGTTTCTAGCAAGTAGAATTTTTATAACCTTCAGCATATTGTTAAAAGGTGTAGCTTTTATACAAATGATGTTTTACGACACATATTTGAATTGGCCACGTATATGTTTGAATATTTTACAAGAAGCCATTACCTTACTGATTACAGTTCTTTCTTCCGGGCCTATTGATGGGCTTTCCCCGCCTTTCTCACCTTAATTTTCATTAGTTTCTCCATACACCATGTGCTATAGCTGTAATAGAAGTACTTCTCTTTCCATACCATGTTTTTCACATTCTTCTTTCTCCCAAATATATTTAACTAAAATCTGCCTCCTTATAATTTTTTTCCATATTTTCCCTTGCCTGTTATCCAAGCTTACGAACGAAATGAATAGTTGGTTAGAAACTAGGAAAAAAAAAAAGAAAAGAAAAGAAACTAGGGAGAAATGCGTTGCAGAGGGAAAAGAAAGGATTTGGGTAGCCCGGAACATAGATTAGAAACACTAAGCAATTGCGGATAAATTTTGATCATGAATTATACACTGTCTTGAAGGGCAGAGAAAAAGGACAGCCTCGACTAGGAACAGGAGACGCCGGGCTGCGGAGGTTGACTCTGAGAGGTATGCCGTGCACATCTAGAAAATGTAGAGGCTTTTTGTTGTTGTGGTTCTAGTAAATAGAGAAGAAATTGTAGTTTGCTTCCACTGTGAAAGAGCGAAACTCCTATGTAGTAAGATACTCAGTGAAAACTGTAAATAGCAAGGTTGTGGGTATAGAGAGTCTAAAATTCCATTATCAAGAGCCTTTGACCTCCCATGTCTTGTGTGCTTTTCCAGGTGGGCAGCCCTTAGTCCTGGGTGGTCGTCTTGAATATGTCCTTTCAGTTTATATTTCCTGATCTAATCACGTGATTGTATGTGTATGGCTCCTCCCTTCTTGAATTAGCAAGCTCTTAGGATTTAGATCTGGGTTCTTGACCTTTATAAGCAGGATTATTCTATCATTGTAACTTGATTATATTTGTGGCATAGTGTTAGTTTTAGGTTCTGCCAAGTAAGCCACTGTTGTGAGCTGTAAGTTTATAGCTCTCTCATTCGTCTATTGGAAAAATCGTACTGTGTGTATTTTCCGTTATGTAACTTTAGGTTAAGTTTTGACTAAATTTAAAATGTTTGGGAAACTTGCTGTTTATAAACAGTGTTTTAAGAATATGTTGCTTAATAAGAGAACTTAAAATGTTTTTTCACTTGGAGTTGTCCTCCAAAATTCTTTTGGGCAGTTGTTCCTGTTTAATCACACACCTCATTACAAAATTTTGTTGTTTTGCCTTATAACACCAGGTTCCATATAGAGAGACAAAGCAGTTAGCTAGGTTTTCCGTGATTTACTTGGCAGGATAGCAGGATAGTTAGTCTTTTTTTTTTTTGGTTTTCGTTTTAAACTTAGTAGAATCAGGATTCAATTACACGCTGATAAATGACAGAAACAAAAAGTTTTATTGATAAACTTGTTTTAAAGCTTGTATTTAAATTGGTGTATTTTCAACATCTATTTAGTGATCCTGAAATTCCAGAGCCAGAATCAGAAATGAAGATGAGATTGCCAAGACGAGCCAAAACAGCAGCACTAGAAAAAAGTAAACTGAACCTTGAACAGTTTCTCAATGAAGAAATAAGTTAGAGGAGATGATGGAGGTGAAGTCCTTTTAACCGTGTCCTTTCAAAGTACGTTCAGGTCTCTACTTAAGTTACCCTTGTATCAAAATTAGAAAATGTATTTCTGATGTCTTGTAAGATTTTGTGCGGTGTGAGTCCACATTACAGTGGCCTGTACTGAAGCAGGACAGCGCCTGGCCCTGAGCTCCCAGAAGCCTGCGTCAGTGCCGTGGGAGCAGCCACATGTGGGGTGGGCCTAGGAACCTGCTCCGGACCCGGCTGCTCAGGCCGTGCGTGCGCCCTCACGTTCTGGACCGCCTCTCGGTGTCGCTAGCTCTAGTAGCTGCATCTGAGAAGCTCGCAACTTCGATGGGGCGTGTGTACCCAGCATAGATGGACACGCTTCAGGGCACGTTTAGAAAGGGACATCTATCTCCAGGGCAAACGAAGTAGCACACACTGGCTCGAAGGGGCTGACTGTCAGGGAGGGGGGCTAGGACAGTGAACCCAGAGTCGCCAGCCATCTAGGTTGAATGGTTCTTTTGATGATTTTTGTGGTTAAGAACTAAGAACATTTTGGCTGTGCTACCTGAATGGGTAATTTCTCTTCTCACCATATCTGCATACAGGAGCCCTCGTTTGCTTAAGTTTCTGATGGTGTTTCTTGGGTTAGGGAGATGTTCACATATACATATACAATTACATATATATATATATATATATATTAATTTTAGTAATCTCTACACCAGTGTGGGGCCTGAACTCATGACCCCAAGATCAAGAGTCTCAGGCGCTCCTGACTGAGCCAGCCGGGCGCCCCCACATAAATACATATTCATTAGGGGTTGCTTGCTTTGTTTCTGGCGTGACAATACTTGCTGTGGATAACAGGACAGTTCTAGCGGGACCGTGTGACAGGAAGTCCTTTATGAACTGGCTTAGGAGCGCGGTCTTCACTGTCAGTTTCATGTTTCTCCCCAAATTGGCACTCCCCTGACTTGTGGAAGTCCACCTACGAACTCCGTCCTCTGTCCTTCTGCAACACTCAGCAAAACATGTTTTCTTACCCCTTTCATTACCTTTTCTCTTGGATTATCCAGAATAGAAATGTCCTAACATTGGATCTGTTTTCGTAGTAATTGTGCTTTTTACGATTTAGGCCATTTATTTGAGGTGATGTTCTAAGATAGAGCTAAATTAAGATCGTTTGTGCTTTTTAGAACCCAATTGCCGTATTATATACATATATGTGCTTTGTAAAACTCGGAAATACAAAAGGAGTCTGAACGATACCAAGTAAGAATGCTTGTTAAGCAAAGGAAAAGGCAGATGTGGTGGTGGCGTAAAACAATAAAACACAGGTGCCTGTCTTTCATTCTGTTGGCTCTGTGTCTTCCTGTGCTTCAGATTCCTCGCGTAAGTCTCCTTTTGTTAAATCCCTGTCACTTTAAAAATAGCTTGGGGGTGGGGGTGGGAGAACCAGGACCCAGAGTGTCCACAGAATGTGCTGTGACAACGGGTTTGGAAACCCCGCCAACTACGTCCCTGACCCCGCAGCCGGCGGCGCCGAGGGACGGAGCCGCGCTCGTGCGCCCCGCGGGCCAACGTACCAAAGCTTTTGTTCTCGGCCCGGGAAGAATGAAGCTAAGCACCGAACCTTTAGTCTTCTCACTGCCCACGTTAGACACAGTCGCGTAGCCGTTGCTGAAGCTGTGCTTTTGCACTATTGTAGTTTAAGGTAAGGAGTAGTGTCCTGATGTAGAAGGACATTTTACACTTAAATGGCTAAAGTACAATAAAATCAACAGATGTAAATCCATTTACCATTTTTCATTCAAAACTGGTAACTTACACGGCCCAGTAACGTGTGTGGGGGCCCAGCCTTGCCAGGGAGCCAACCTGCAGCCGCGCCGCTGACCTCGCAGCCCGTGGGTCCCCTGGGTTGAAGGGCGCAGACGGCTGGTCAGCTCAGGCCCGCCTGCCAGTGGAAACCTGCTGCTGGACGGTAAGCTGTGGTGCGTTTCTCTGCACGTGTGGGACTTGCAAAGAGACTTCTGGGCGGTACCTTTGCCTTTTACCAGTTTGCTTCGAGGTAGTTGGTATCCACCTGTATACACTGTTCATGGGTCAGGTCATCATCACAAATCTTTACAATACTAGCTTTCTAAATCACATAATGCAGTATATATTAAAACTTTGTGCACAGAAATAAAACCAGGGACAATTATGTATTTAAACTGAGGGCATAAAAAATTCACAAAATACCATTAAAAAGAGAAACATCAAAATCCATTTGTACTGCAAAATTCCACAACGGTCTGATGTAAACGGTAAAAAAAAAAAAAAAAATGAAATACAAGGAATATAATCAAAATGATTAATGCTAATGATTTAATATAAAGACATCACAGGACTAGAAATAGTTCAAGATCAATTGATAAATGCAGGGTATTGATGT